>NC_138044.1:50720358-51095729 GCF_964106645.2 Podarcis pityusensis
CTCTGGAGTTAGGCAGCGGAAACTGTGAGCGCGTCACGCTCTGGAAAATTATTATGATGAATGCATATATAATATATGACAAATATAAACAGAAAATACAATTATGAGGTTAAAAATGAGAAGAAGAGACAAATGTTCCAACCTTAATTTTAACAGATAAGGAATACAAAAATTTAAGCAGATGAAACAGAGATGTTATAAATCAGAAAGGGAAGTTGGGGGAAGTCATGGCGGGAGGTGGTTCACTGAAATTGTAAAATGTAATTTGAATGTTTGATTATGTTAAAATTTATTTAATGAAGTCATTAGATAGATAATAGATAGATAGATAGATATAGATGATAGATAAGATATTGCTATAGATATAAAATATATGCAATAATAATAATAATAATAATAGTTTATTTATACTCCACCCATATGGCCGGGTTCCCCCAGCCACTCTGGGTGGCTCCCAATCGAATATCAAAAACACAATACAACATTAAACGTTTAAAAATTCCCTAAACAGGGTAAGAATCCCTCTCCAGAGGACTTTTAACAGGGTGGATAAAAATCAATGATTTAAAAAATAAAAAATTGGATTTTTTAATAATAATAATAATAATAAATAATAATAATTTATTATTTATACCCCGCCCATCTGGCTGGGTTTCCCCAGCCACTCTGGGCGGCTTCCAAAAGAATATTAAAATACTATGATACATCAAACATTAAAAGCTTCCCTAAACAGGGCTGCCTTCAGATTTTTTAAAATTTAAAAATAAACAGACAAGCTTAAATATTAAATATTCCACGCTCAAATAAAGAATATTTGAAAAACTACTATGATAGCAAAAATCTCCTGGCAGACCTTGAATGATTCTTGTAATGTATAGATAATAAACTAAATAATTTTTCTCTGAAGAAAATTAAGGAAACAAAGTAAAAGAACATGATACTGTGTAAAAAATAACAAATGAGATTCAGTTTTTTGAGAACAATCGGAAGTTTATTTTATCTTTCTTATCTTTATTCTTTATTTTCTTTTTTTTCTGTGTAGTGTACAGTGGTGCCCCGAAAGACGAATGCCTCGCAAGACGAAAAACTTGCTAGACGAAAGAGTTTTCCGTTTTTTGAGTCGTTATGCAAGACGAATTTCCCTATGGGCTTGCTTCGCAAGACAAAACGTCTTGCGAGTTCTTGCGAGTTTGTTTCCTTTTTCTTTAAGCCGCTAAGCCGTTAATAGCTGCTAAGCCGTTAATAGCCGCTAAGCTGCTAATAGCCATGCTTCGCAAGACGAAAAAACCGCAAGACGAAGAGACTCGCGGAACGGATTTTCGTCTTGCGAGGCACCACTGTACATGCATAAATTGTAATATGGTAAATTGTTGTGTAAATACGTGTTGAATGTTTAATAAAGATATATATATATCTATATATATCTATATATATTATATAGAAACAAGCATAATATAGGATTTTAATGGCTTGGTATAATTTTTTTGAAAAAAATAGAGGATTTGGGTAAAGGGGAATGATATTATTCTTAGAAATTAGAAATATTCTTTCTAATATTTTCTCATTCTGCATATTTTAAACTAATCTTGTTTAAAATAGGCATAAGGATAAAAGATTAGAAAGAATCAGAAGGGGAAGTTGGGCTGGCAGAAAGGGAAATATGTTTATTTCTTTCTGTGATTTATGTTATGTTGATTAAATTGTCAAACTCAATACACATACACACACACACACACACACAAAAGCAAAACATCTTCCAAATTCACTAGTTGTGAACTGAATCAGTCCGAATGGAATGATTAACGGAGCGTTGTAACTGCAACCACTTCTAGACATTTTTAAGGGATGCAATGACCAACCTGTTAATATGAAAAAACACTGTTCTAAGGATAACATATTGATATGCATAGAATAAGCATGTCAAGATGTTCGAAACTAAGGCAAAATTAATACAGTTGTACCTCGGGTTACATACGCTTCAGGTTACATACGCTTCAGGTTACAGACTCCGCTAACCCAGAAATAGTGCTTCAGGATGAGAACAGAAATCGTGCTCTGGCGGCGCGGCAGCAGCAGGAGGCCCCATTAGCTAAAGTGGTGCTTCAGGTTAAGAATAGTTTCAGGTTAAGAACAGACCTCCGGAACGAATTAAGTACTTAACCCGAGGTACCACTGTAATGGCTTTACATTGATTCCTACAAGACACAATGTTAAAGCATTTATAACATACAAGATGTCAGGTTGCAGTGGAGGGAAGCCACAAGGGTGTAAATGATAGTTTTTTATTTTTGTGTATATGGATTTTGTTTTTCGTATTTCTTTCTTGTTTTTTTTTCTTGATTAATTTTATACACACACACACACACACACACACACACACGATGCAATGAAGGGATGATTGTGGGCATTGTGACCCCTTCCAAGTTGTCCCTTATGCCAGGGACATTCGACTCCCAAGAGACTGTGATCTACTTCCGGGGGTGGGGGGTGGGGAGACTGGCAGTGATCTACCCATTTTTTAGGGGGGTGTTCAGAGTTGACAAGCGTTTATTTAGAGGGGCAGACCAAAGTTGTTGAGTTTTTTGAGGGGGGCAGGTCAAGGTTGTTGAACTTTTCTTAAGGGGGCAGGTCAAAGAAAGCTTTTTAAGTATGTGATGGGAATGCAAGAAAATAAGAGAATTTTGGGACATTACCGTTTTTCCCCGTGTATAAGACTAGGTTTTTTCCCTAAAAAATAATGTCAAAAATTAGGGGGCATCTTATATACGGGGCCATCTCCCCCCATTTTCTTAAATCTGAGTCCCCCTCAAATAAGGGGCATCTTATACATGGGATGTCTTATAGACGAAAAAAATACGGTATATATAATGATTTTTTTAAAATACTCACATTCCCATTTACAAAAAAAATGGAGAGCAGACTTGCTTGATCAGACCAATGGCCCATCTAGTCATCTTGTTCTGGGCACTGGGCAGCCAGTTGCTTCTGGGAATCCCAGTTTAGTGCAAGGAGGAAATAGTCACAATATATATATAATAAACTGAAAAAGATACTCAAATTCCCATTTACAAAAAAACCGGAGGCCCTCCTATTAGGAATCATGCCAACAGAAATTAAGAAAAAGGTTAGACCACTCCTCATGTATGCACCGACAGCAGCCAGAATTTGAGTGGTGAGGAATTGGAAAAGTGAAAATATTCCCACAAAAACCAATTGGCAGGCCCAAATGGTAGAATATATACAACTGGCAAAAATGACAGGGAGACTTCGAGGATACTCGACATAGAAGGTGAATAAAGAATGGGTAGTATTGAAAGAATATTTGAATACTGATGGGGATAACACGAAACTTCTGGCAGACATAGATTAACTCTTGTAACTGAAAGGTGACAAATAAAAGGACCTTTTGATAAGAACTAAGAAATCGCAAAAAGACACTGTGTGTAAAATTACAAATTGAAATATGGTATAATGAGAATAAGCAGAAGTCTGTTTTACTGATTTCATCCTTGATCCATATTTTAATATTCTGTTGGAAGTCGCCCAGAGTGGTTGGGGGAACCCAGCCAGATAGGCGGGGTAGAAATTTTAAATAATTATTATTATTATTATTATTCTGTTGGGAGCTGCCCAGAGTAGCTGGGAAAACCCAGCCAGATGGGTGGGGGAGAAATGATATATTATTATTATTATTATTACTACTATTCTTATTCTATTTTTTCCTTTTCCTTTTTTTCCTTTCTTAGCAAAGTTTGTATATGGAGTTTGTACATGGAGTTTGTATACAGGTTACATTGTTTATTTTTATGTATGTAATGTTTGAATGTTTAATAAAGATTTTTAAAAATTAAAACAAAAATAAAACGGAAAGTGTGAGAAATTGTGAGAAATTGCGGGCAGCCGGTTGACACCCCTGCCTTATACTCTAAAAGACGATTAAGACAGCTATAACTAGTGCCACTATCATAGTGTCTCTCTAATGCAGGCATGGCCCAACTTGGCCCTCCAGCTGTTTTGAGACTACAACTGGAGGGCCAAGTTTGGCCAGCTCTACAATACCTTGTCCTCCTCCAGCTTCTGTTTCCGCTTTTCCTCTACTGCTACTCTCCTTTGTTGCTCTTTCAACTTCTGTTCCTTCAGTCTTCTCTGCCTCTCCTCCATTTGCTTCTCATACTGGAGCTTGGCCTTCTTCTCCTTTTCCAATATTTGAGTTTCTTTGGCAGCTGCAAATTTCAACCAGGGTGGATAAAAATCAATGATTTTAAAAAAATAAAAATTTTAAAAATCGGATTTTAAAAATTTAAATCAATTTTTTTAAAAATGTAAATCAGATTTTTAAAATAAAATGCTTTTGGAGGAAAAATCTTTCTAAAGATTTTCTATTTAAGTGACATTCTAGTCCAAAGGCAATTATTCATCAGGAAATAAGGATTTCTTTTAAGTTTTTCATGTGTGCTAAAACTAAGACTTTTAAAAAAAAATTGTTTAAACACATCAGTTAACAAACATAGATGCCATGATGCTATTGTTTTAGGTAAATAAATTGTTTAAATGGTTATGAAGGGAATGCGTCTTTTTCTCCTTCCAATTGAGTATAGCAGAAAAGCTGTCCAAATAGCAGCAGTTAATTTATTAAACTTCACCATCATTTCATCATTATCTGTCAATGTATTTCTAAGATTAGAACCAAATCAGTCATGTTTGATAGAACTGTCAAAACCACTCTGAAAATTTATTCTTCCAAAAATGAAACCTTCCTCTGCTTGTCCAGATTAAGAGGATGCCAGCAAGGCTGAACCTTTCTGTAAAATAAATTGATTTAAATCAGGTCTGACTGACTAGTGATTTAAATTGATTTGATTGAAATCAGATCCACCCTGTCTGCCACACAAATGCAACAGGCTGCATTTTTTATCCATACTTTTAAATATATGCCTACCTTGCTGCTTCTCGCGCTCCTCTCTCCGTTCCCTGGCCAGCCTTTGCCTCTCTTCTGTTCTCAAAGTGGAACCATCGATCACTGGAAAGGACGGCAAAGTTGAACTGGTTACAGGGCTGAGATTTCTGGAGGAACAAGTGACCAATGGGCGCAATTTTCTTTTCCCAGGAGTGCGACTCCAGCCTGATGTGCAGGGATGCTGGTTAACATCAGAATTAGGGTGGTTCATAAAAAGCTCTTTTTTGAAGATGCCTGCTCCAAAGGTCTTATCTTACTACACTAAGGGTTATACAGCTATATCTGAAATTTCGTGCATATCATTAATAACTTTTTTTAAAATTTTAAATACTTTATTTACAACATAGCCCACAAAAACTTGTACATACAAACCCACCACCGTTGACAATTTAATTATCAAAATTAAACTTCTATCCCCTTACACAAAGAAAACATAACATAAAAATAAAAGACTTCCTTTATCCTATTTACTTCTTGTATACTGTTTCTTTTATATGCGATTATTACCATTTTTCCTAATTATGACTTAAAAAACCACAAAGTCTCCTGTAGAAATTAATCAAAACAAGTCCAGGTGTATATTTGAAATATACAAAATGTATCAGTTAATATCTTGACCCTGCTCCGCTGAATTGACATTTCAGCCTTCACGACATAGGAAAATGGCCAAGTAAACAGCTATTTTCATGGAGGAGGGTCAAGATATTAACTGATATGTATGAAATTTCAGATAAAGGTACCCCTGCCCGTACGGGCCAGTCGTGTCCGACTCAAGGGTTGCACGTTCATCTCGCTCAAGAGGCCGTGAGCCAGCGCTGTCCGAAGACACTTCTGGGTCACGTGGCCAGCGTGACGAAGCTGCACCAGCACAGCACACGGAAACGCCGTTTACCTTCCCGCTATAAAGCGGTCCCTATTTATCTACAGCCACTTAGGGGTGCTTTCGAACTGCTAGGTGGGCAGGAGCTGGGACCGAACGACAGGAGCTCACCCCGCCGCGGGGATTCGAACCGCCGACCTTACGATCAGCAAGTCCTAGGCACTGAGGTTTTATCCACAGCGCCACCCGCGTCAGAAATAGCCATATAATTCCTAGTGTAGTAAGATAAGACCTTTGCAGCAGGCATTTTCAAAATAGAGTTTTTTAATGAACCGTCCTACTGAACACCCAATGCTTTTCAGTGGAGCAGGGTCAAGATATTAACTCAGGCATGGCCAAATGTGGCCCTCCAGCTGTTTGGGGACTACAATTCCTATTATCCCTGAGCACTGGTCCTGTTAGCTAGGGATGATGTCCCCAAACAGCTGGAGGGGCAAGTTCGGCCATGTCTGGTAGAGGTAAGACTGGCAATAAAGTATAAAGAGAAGCGTTGGAAGTTGAGTATTTGTGGTGTTCACGTAGGATTTGTAGGTGTGTTGGGTATGTATTATATGTAATGTATGTAATGTATTGTATCATATTTGTTAAGAACTATGTAAACTGATGTATAATAAAGATTATTTTAAGAGAAAAGTAAATGCAGGGGTCAGCAAACCTTTTCTGCAGAGGGCCAGTCCACTGTCTCTCAGACCTTGTGGGGGCCGGACTAGATTTTGGAGGAAAAAATTGAACGAATTCCTATGCCCCACAAAAAAAGAGATGCATTTTAAATCAAAGCACACATTCTATTCATGTCAAAACACCAGGCAGGCCCCACCAATAACCCAGAGGTGCATTTTAAATAAAAGCACACATTCTACTCATGTAAAAACACGCTCATTCCTGGACCATCTGCGGGCTGGACTGAGAAGGCCACTGGGCTGGATCCGGCCCCCAGGCCTAAGGTTGCTTACCCATGTGGTCATTTCCTGCTTTGCAAAACAAAAACAGCATCTTCACTGGCCCAAGTAGACCAATTCCTACCGAGCTTTTGAAATATGTCAAAATGGGACTCTTTTGAGAAGGAGAATATGCAACTTAAAAAGTAGCAGCACAGATTCGTGAACTAAAAAGCGGAAGGATGCAAAGAGCCACAACCAAGGTAGCCACAGGAATGGAATTTTTTTTTTTTTTTAAAAAGCAAGAATTTTACCTGGCCTGGTTGAAGATTTCATACTAGCTGGAGATTGGAGTGGAACAGGACTAGCACCACTTTGGCTTCTTCTTTCTTCTGCTAACACCTGGGCTGCAGCAACTGTAAAACAGACCACAATCACAGTTATTACAGCAAAAATCCACAATGTATTTCAGGCGGCAGGCTTCATGCAAGACTTGCTGGTATGTCTCATCATTTTTTAAAATTTCTTCATATATCATGTCAAAAAAACCAGAATTATTTTTATGAGGAATTTTCACAATGGACATTCCAAAGGACAATAAAAAGAGTCTTTCTATATGCGACTGGGGCCGCCAGGATCACGATTACAAAACCCTGGAAAAACAACATATTGCCGACAAAAGAAGAATGGCTCTTAAAACTTAGCGAGTATCTAGAACTAGCTCAACTTACAAATAAGAAATCACTCAAATGTGAGAATAAAGAGAGAATGGGTTGTTTTTATAAAGTACATGAAAAAAGGTGGTTCTCAGTACTTCTCTTGGCTTGGCGTAGCCTAAAATACCGCAGGCAATCCATAGACTTACTAAGAGAAAACAGACAAACAAAATATGATTTATTAGGAACCGCTGGTGGGTGGGGAAGGAAGTCAAGATACGAATTAGGGAGTCGAGCCTGAAGTCATAAGAGGAAATGTTATAATTATAAAAACCTGTAAGAAATAACTAATAGGAGAAAGGATGGCTTGTATTCCTTACAAAGAAGTTTATTGGATACTGTTTCATTTCTAGTTTCTTTTTCTTTCATTTTTCTTTTTTTCTATCTTTCCTTCTTTTGTTGGATATGTAATATATACATATTATATATGTAATGTTTTTTTGGCTAAATAAAAAAAGGAGGGGAGAAACTTGCTGGTACGACCGTATTCAAACCTGCTCCTTGTGCAGAGATGTCTCTAAAAATCAAAAGCTCATAGTTCTAAAACTCCTCACCCACAATAATACAGAAAGCAGACTTAACATGGACATGGGTATCAGAACGTGATCCCATCTCAGGCCTATTTCACTGCTCATTTTCTAACACTGTGTATGCCATCAAATGCCAGCAGTGCCCTTCGGCTCCCTATATTGGGCAAACAGGCCAGACTCTATGCCAAAGGATAAATGGGCATCAATCTGAAATCAGGAATCACACGGCAGAGAAGCCAGTTGGCCCTCCAGCTGTTTGGGGACTACAACTCCCATCCTCCCTGACCGCCAGTCCTGTGAGCTAGTTATGATGGGAGTTGTAGTGCCCAAACAGCTGGAGGGCTAAGTTGGGCCATGCCTGATCTAGAGCAGTGGTGGCCCAACTTGCCCCTCCAGCTGTTTGGGGACTACAATTCCCATTATCCCTGACCCCTGGTCCTGTGAGCTAGGGATGATGGGAATTGTAGTCCCAAAACAGCTGGGGGGCCAAGTTTGCCCAATCACTGCAGTAGGAGAACACTTCCATCTCCCAGGACATTCAACGCAGAATCTCCAAGCAGCTGTCTTATGACAAAAGAATTTCAGAAATAGACTTGAAAGAGAAGTTGCTGAATAGCAACTTATTACTCAACTGAAAACTATGGAGAGACCTGGTCTGAATAGAGATATTGGATTCCTGTGTCTTTATGCATGCTAAAGCTATTTTGGGTCATCTGCATACCATCCCTTGCTTTTTCAGTTGTTAACAGTCGCCAGCAGGTTGACCATACCCACTGAATCCTACTACCCTTCGGAGAAAATCCCCAACCCACCCTCCCACTATACAGTGGTACCTCGGGTTACATACGCTTCAGGTTACATACGCTTCAGGTTACAGACTCTGCTAACCCAGAAATAGTGCTTCAGGTTAAGAACTTTGCTTCAGGATGAGAACAGAAATCATGCTCCAGCGGCGCAGCAGCAGATGGCCCCATTAGCTAAAGTGGTACTTCAGGTTAAGAACAGTTTCAGGTTAAGAACGGACCTCCGGAACAAATTAAGTACCTAACCTGAGGTACCACTGTATATCAGGGTCCAGACCAGTTTTACATACCATACTAAAAGAGCATAAAGCACAACAGAATTAAGTTTGGATTAACAATCAAATATAACAATAAACAATACAAATATGGGAGCAACAGGGTTTTTAAGCATTGAGGTTCAAACCCACTTGGAAAGCTTCTACTAAAAACAGGCTGAGTTGGTCTCTAAGGTGCTACTGGACAATTTTTAAATTTATTTCGACTGCGTCAGATCAACACGGTTACCTACCTGAATGTTTCTTCGGCAGCTGCTAAAAAGAAATTACTGTATTTTTCCGTGTCTAAGATGCCCCATGTCTAAGACGACCCCTGTTTTTTGAGCCCCAATTGAAGAAATAAAGAATGGCAACATTCCGAGTCTAAGACGACCCCCAATTTTAAACTTCAAAAATTGGGGGTGAAATAAGAGTCTTACACATGGGAAAATGCAGTTGGTTTCTACAATCGACACAAAGGAATAGATGCTGGGAATGCAAAACATACACAACACAGCAAATCAGGAATGTCAAAGTTCAGGCACAATGCAACATCTTTAAACAGCCCTCTTTCGGAAAGTTTTTAATGACTGGTGTTTTAATGCATTTTTAATCGTTTGCTGAAAGCTGCCCTAAGGAAACCCAGCCAGATGGGCAGGGTAGAAATAATAAATGATGATAATAATAATAATAATCATCATCATCATTCCAGAGGAGGGCAACCAAAATGGTCAAAGGCCTGGAAACGATGCCTTATGAGGAACGGCTAAGGGAGCTGGGCATGTTTAGCCTGGAGAAGAGGAGGTTAAGGGGTGATATGATAGCCATGTTCAAATATATAAAAGGATGTCACATAGAGGAGGGAGAAAGGTTGTTTTCTGCTGCTCCAGAGAAGCGGACACGGAGCAATGGATCCAAACTACAAGAAAGAAGATTCCACCTCAACATTAGGAAGAACTTTCTGACAGTAAGAGCTGTTCGACAGTGGAATTTGCTGCCCAGGAGTGTGGTGGAGTCTCCTTCTTTGGAGGTCTTTAAGCAGAGGCTTGACAACCATATGTCAGGAGTGTTCTGATGGTGTTTCCTGCTTGGCAGGGGGTTGGACTCGATGGCCCTTGTGGTCTCTTCCAACTCTATGATTCTATCTCCTGATTTCATAGGGAAAGATGCTTCTTCAGCAGCTGATCAAAAGAAATTACATTTCTACAATTGACACTAAGGATTCTGCAAGCAAAACAAGGAGGCTGGCTTCCTTGTCTCCGATTTCGGTCCTCACTCGAACTCAGCACTGTGGAAGGGAGGGAAGGAGGAAGAAGGAAAAGCATTTCCCCTCTCCATGACAACTGTTCTGTCATGGCAATAATCCTCCCCAGGCTGCACCAAAAACAATCACCTCCAAGTACTTTAATAAAAAATGATTTAAATCAAGTCTTACAGACTCGTGATTGAAATCAAATCCACCCTGCTATGGATATTTACATCATGCTTTATAGAATAACAAGCGCCAAACTGCCAATCTCCTTGTGCAAGATACCAAATAACTGCAACAGGCTTTAAATTGACAACACAATGATAAAAAAGACCCCTCTGAACTAATTCCTCCCCCAGCATAAGGATCTTAACTCATCATTATCTAAGTGCGGCGCATGGCATTATCCTGGCTGCATCCCTCTCCCCTTGAACAAATGCCATTGTCACAACACTTGCTTCAAGGGGGATGCAGTTAATAATAATAATAATAATAATAATAATAATAATAATAATTTCTACCCTGCCCATCTGGCTGGGTTTCCCCAGCTACTCTAGGCGGCTTCCAACAAGAGGCGGCTTCCAACAAGAGATTAAAAATACATTAAAACATCACTGGTAAGAAATCAGACCCTCTCGACACTCAATTTGTCTCACTGACCTGGAGTAAGAAGACAGCATATTCACAGACTGACATTAAAATTAATGGAAATTAATTCAAGAACACAGAGGCCAAATATAGATCTAATATTCTCTGTGCCCTGCATATAGACTAGTATACTAAAACAGATGTTGATCTCTTCCTGTTTTCATACTCCCCCACCTCACTGCATTGAGAAATTATGCTTCCTTTTTCATGTTTCTTTGTTTTTCCTTGCTTGCTCTCAACGCAGGGAAGTAGACTAGTTTCCTCTTCCCCTCTTCCCCGCCCCGTTATGTGATGAAATTGCCTTCCCTCTCAGTGGGAACTTTTTCCCCTGTATGTGTTGTTTGTCAAGTTCACAGGCATTATCAATACACCCCATTAATACACCCTAATTAAGAAGAAGAAGAAGAAGAAGAAGTAGTTGTTATTTATACCCCACCCATCTGGCTGGGGTTCTCCAGCCGCTCTGGGCGGCTTCCAACAAAAGATTAAAATACAATAATATTAATAATAATAATAAATATTAAAAGCTTCCCTAAACATTTGGACTCTCTCCTAGTGTCATGACTGCAGTCCAAATGGGAGACTCCCCCAGCTTCTTGGAATAAAAGAAAAAGACCCTGGGAGATCCATTAACAGATGTCCTGTTTCAGGTCTAGTTTTGGGTCTCGGTTCTGACTGTATTTGAAATTACTGGTAAAATGTCAGTTCATATGTAAGAAGTCTGAGGCTGTTTCATTCAGAAGGTGTGACAGTAGAACTGCTCCATTTTAGTATAACATGTGGAGTAGAGAAAATCTTTATAATTTCAGACTTGCCAACCTAAATTAAACAGTAATTCCAAGTAGGATCATTCCACATCAAATTGACACAAAAAACCCCAAGGGTTTCATCACCTGCCATATCAGATTTGAACGAAACTTGGTGTACTCCCTTCCCTTACAGTTGAAAGACACCCCCTTAATTCCTCCCCCCATCTCAAACGGTTTTAATTTTAGTAAGATTAAAAATGCATGAAAACATCCGTTCGAAACTTCCCGAGACAATAGATCCTAGCGCTGCAAATCACAACGGATTCCCAGTCCAACTTTGAAATAACTTGCGTCTCCGAAAGACACAATGATGTCTCTATCATGCAAGTGGAAAAAAGCATTGCTATTGTATTTAGACCCCCCCGAGCTTCTTCCTTCATAAGAGAGTTTGCATTCTTCCTCTGCCCATGCATTCATGTTCGTGGTACCACTTCGCTCGACTCTACAGCACTGCTAAGTCTGTAAGGTTCAGATAGTTAACAAATATGCCATCACTAATACGGAAAGGCTGCAGAAAGTCCCAGGCTCAAACATCCAATATCTCCACACAGGGCTGCCTGAAACCCTGGAGATTTTCATCAGCAATACTGCATTGGATTGACCAATAGGTCTGACTCAGGATAAGGCAGTTCCTATGCTCACTAGAACTCAGTGGTGTCCAAACCTTTTTCAAAGACGGCCGGATTTGATGAAGTGAAGGACTGTGAGGGCCAACCAAAGGGCCAACCAAAGCTGTTGAGCTTTTTTTAGGACTTTGGACATGCCTGCTATAACTAATGCCAGCGTACTGAAATAAGCAAAGACTGTCAGTGTCGAAGCGACAATCAACTTTGAACCGGTCATGTTGCCTTCCAAAGAAACGACTCTCTTTCAAACTTAAAAATGGAAAGTGTAACGCTGGTGGACCACAAAAGAGGTTGAAAGATCTCAAGGCAAATTTTAAAAATGTAGTATAAACACCGACAACTGGGAAACACTGGCCTGCGAGAGCTCCAGTTGGAGAACAGCCTTGACCAAAGGCTTCCTGGGCTTTGAAGACACTCAAACTTGGGACGTGAGGGAGAAACGGGTGAAGAGGAAGAACCTTCACCGGGATCAACTCCCGCCCAGAAACCCCACTGTGGAAGGACATGCGGATCCGGAATTGGCCTCCACTGTCACTTATGGGCTCACTGCTAAAATCCGTGTTGATGGAAGACAATCTGACTCAGCTATGAGGGATTGCCAAAGAAGAAGAAGGCAATGACGTTAGGCTTCCATTTTCAGATAATTTTTAATGCAGGGAAGCCCACAAAAGGGCTGTCTTCCTGTCCAAAATGGCACAATTCATAATGTGACCTCCTGTATGAGATATAGACCTATCCTTTTTTTAGGGTTGTGAGAGGCTAGCCACCCACCCGCCTCCACAACTAAACAACTTGCTTTCTGTGTGATCAATGAAGAGGGGGGCTTGCCTGTAAGGAGATCAGGCCAGGAAGCTGTTTTAAATATCCACTTCTTTTTAAATTCCAGGGTACCAGTATGCCTCAATATATCATAGGTACAAGGGAGGGCGTTTGTGGAAAAAATGCTGCACTAGTAAGTTTTGTGCTAAGACTGAGACAAAAGATACCCTTGATTCAGTAGCAGATATACTGTATTTTTCCATGCATAAGACTATATCCCCCCACCAATTAAGTTTTAAATTGGGGGTCGTCTTATACACGGAATGTTGCAATTAATTATTTCTGAATTTAGGGCTCAAAAGATAGGGGTCATCTTAGACATGGGGGCATCTTGTACATGGAAAAATACGGTAATTTGTTTGGAAAACTCCAAAAGCCTTTTTTTTCTCTCCAGCAAACCGATCAGCTGGTCTGCTAAAGACAGAGAAAACTGTCAATTTCATTGTTGCTCGCAGTTTTCAGTGTCTCAGCTGTGGATCTGCCAGTTTCATTGTGCTGCCTATTTGGCGGGGGGGGGCGGGAATAGGAGTAGACAGTGACTGGTACCAGAATCACCTACAAACCGAAAATAATACATGATATACATTAAAATGACAACTAAAGATCTTGTAGCGCCTTAGATACTAACATGCTTGCAGTTTGCTCAGCTAACTTCTTGTGAACTGACTCTGAAGCTGCTGGAAAACTAATAAAAAGGCGATATTTAAATCAATAAATTTCACAAGCGCGCACACACACACACACGCTAAAAAGAGGCAGAACCAGTGAGCATCTGTCTAGGATGGAGGGAAATCAGAAAAAGAGTAGAAGAGAATGACCCAACTGAGGAGGGCGAGGACCAAGACAAAACGGAGGAGCCAGGTTGGAGAAGTATCAGGAAACAGGGCTTTAAAAGTCATCTTTGTTTCTTCAGCTTGTAAAGCGCCTTGAGTAATAAGATAGAAAGACGGTATACAAATTAAAAGTGATGATGATGATCTTAAGGGGCAATAGGGCGGTTCATAAAAAACTTTTTAATGAAAATGCCTGCTCCGAAGGTTTTATCTTACTACACTAGGGATTATATAGCTGTATCTGAATTTTGTTGCATATCACGGGAAGGGGGGGGGGGTTACGAGGTGTCTTGCGAGGGGGTGAGAATAGGAGGAGCCTGCCCTACCCCTTCCCCTCCCTCTCCCTGCGCCCCCTCACCCATCTTCTCTCGGAGCCCCCTCAGGGGCGGCAGAGGCGGAGGCGAGGCGGCGAGGGTCTCGGGGCCCGTAGCGGCGCCGTTGCCCTCCGCCATTTTCGGACCACTGAGGCGGTGTGGGGGGCGCGAGCCCCACTCGCAGGCGCGCGCTCCGCTGCTCCCGGACTCCCACTCGGGCGGGCCGACTTCGGCAAGCTGACTTGAGGCGCGGCGGCGCTGCGCATGCGCCCTTGAGCGTCCCCGTCCGTGAGGCGGGTCGCGCACGCGCGCTCCCTCCCCCACTCGCTCGCGCACCTAACACCGCCCCCGGCGGCACCTCAAGGGAGGGAGCGGCGCACGCTCGAGCCCCGCACTTCGCCCCCCCCCCGCCCCTCGGACCGCCGCTAGGCCCCCTTTCCCGCCAAAAGTCTCAGACCCGACTTCGGAGGACTGACTGGAGACGCATGCGCCGGGTAGGGAGGGAGGCCGGGCCTCGCGCCCGCCCTTGGGCGTCCCCCGTGCGTCTGGAGGGTGGCGCGCGCGCTTAATTCCGTCTCAGGCGGCGCCTGAGGGGAGGGAGGGAGCGGCGCGCACGCGCTCCCACTTGCCGCCTTCGAGCGGCTCCTCAATGGAGGGAGAGAGCGGGAGCGCGCGTTCCCCCTCAGCGCGCGCTCTCTATCTCTCCCGACCCCCTCAGGAGCGGCGGATTCGAATCCTCCCTTTTCCCACCAAAATTTACCTCAGATCCGTGAAACTGAAAACCGAAAAAAAGGCGCGACCCGTTAGGAGGCGGTGTTGCGCGTCGCTTCTTTTCCCCTGGAGGAGGACCCGTGAGTGTACACGTGTCGGGTCATCCTCACGTGGAAAGCCCGTGGCTTCGTCTCTGGGACTCCCGAGAACTGTAGTTTCCTCCTTGGCGCGCTACGGTTCCCAGCCGCCTGGCGCCCACTGCACGTCCCAGGATTGGTCGTGGAAAGCCAGGCGCTTTCGGCGGTGCGGCACACACACACACCCCACCCAGAGCTGGATTTAGGTTTGATGAGGCCCTCAGCTAATAATAATAATAATAATAATAATAATAATATATTCATACCACTGAGAGCCAGTGTGGTGTAGTAGTTAAGAGCGGTAGTCTCGTAATCTGGGGAACCGGGTTCATGTCTCCGCTCCTCCACATGCAGCTGCTGGGTGACCTTGGGCCAGTCACACTTCTCTGAAGTCTCTCAGCCCCACTCACCTCACAGAGTGTTTGTTGTGGGGGAGGAAGGGAAAGGAGAATGTTAGGCGCTTTGAGACTCCTTAGGGCATAGCTGTCAAGTGTCCCTTATTTGAAGGGACAGTCCCTTATTCCAGCGCCATGTCCCGCTGCTGTCCCTTATTGATGGATGTCCCTTAAATGTCCCTTAAATGATGTCCCTTAAATTTCAAAGGAAGCAGCTCCTGTCCCTCCCTCCCTGCTGGCCAGGGAGGAGGGAGGCTCCAACTGTGTTGCTTGGCTGTGTTGCTCACCCAATAAGAAGTCTAAGAACGACTGGGGGTGGAGCTTGCATACCTTGTGTGTGGCTAGTTAATGCAAGCTGAGGAGGTTTTTGAATGCTGAACGCCATTTTGTTGCACGTGCTGCTGCAAACTTTGCAGTGCAAAGCCAGGCCGGGGAGCCATCTTAAGTTGAGGCTGCATAGGCCTTGTGGTGCATGTGATTCAGATTCTATTCAGTTGAGCCTCTGGTTACAAAGTTGGTTGGACGGTGTTCTCGAAGCTACCAGCATGAGTTTGACCAGACTGCAGGAGGACAGGAAGACTGGAGTGCCGGGAACAGGTGAGGCTGCAGGTCCCTTATTTTCAAGGCTGCTGGTCCCTTATTTTCAAATCTGTAAGTTGACAGCTATGCCTTAGGGTAGTGATAAAGCGGGATATCAAATCCAAACTCTTCATCTGGCTGGGTTTCCCAACACCTCTAGCACCTTGCAGGCCGACTGCCCTGGGCGCGTTGCAGGGCGTTGGTATAGATGACCTTCTGGTCCCCTTTCCCACTCTCTCTCTCTCTCTCCCCCTCTCACGCTGACTCAGCCCCAGGTTTGGATCCTCCCCTAGCCTCAATGCTCCTTGGGAGAGTGAGGGCACTGAGCAGGGCCGGATTAGGGTTTGATGCGTCCCTCAGCTAATAATAATAATAATTTCTTCCCCACTCAGGGCTGGATTTAGGTTTGATGAGGCTCTAAGATACAGGACACAGGTGGTGCTGTGGGTTAAACCACAGAGCCTAGAGCTTGCCAATCAGAAGGTCGGCAGTTCGAATCCCCGCGACGGGGTGAGCTCCCGTTGCTCGGTCCCTGCTCCTGCCCACCTAGCAGTTCAAAAGCACGTCAAAGTGCAAGTAGATAAATAGGTACCGCTCCGGCGGGAAGGTAAACGGCGTTTTCATGCGCTGCTCTGGTTCGCCAGAAGCGGCTTAGTCATGCTGGCCACATGACCCAGAAGCTGTACGCCGGCTCCCACGGCCAATAAAGCGAGATGAGCACCGCAACCCCAGAGTCGGTCACGACTGGACCTAATGGTCAGGGGTCCCTTTACCTTTAGAAACAATAAAAAAAAGTTAAAATGAATTAATCCTTACACCCATGTATACCAAAAATAAAACAATGAAATGGAAATAAAAGGAATAGAAAAGAACATACCAATAAAAGAAAAAGAAGGTCCCTTTACCTTTACCTAAGATACTGAAGGTAATGGGGCCCTTTATATGTCCAGCTGTCCTTTGTCCACAACAAATTGTCGCCGTTTTTTTGTTGAATATATGCTATATGGTCATTGATGGACCTCATAGGTATCTCAAGCCATTTGCCCATCACAAAAGATGTATTTTATCAAAGCAATGGTTGAACTGAAATACAATTCAGAAGAAGTATATTCATAATGAAATCATTATTAATAATTATTTTTATTCATTTGGGCAATCACAAAAGATCCTTTAGAAACCCCATTTACAAAGACTCATCATCTAGTCTCTAGAAACTTGCTATAACATGAAATAATAAAAGGTGTCAAGATAGGATGCAAACTACTAATAATTATGAATAGCTTTATTAATATGAAATGAAGTGTTATAACCTGTACAATGCAATTGTGTTAATACAAGGCATTTTCCTATTTGGAATAATAAAATCATTTTACAGAAAGGTTCAGCCTTGCTGGCATCCTCCTAATCTTGACAAGCAGAGGGAGGTTTGATGGAATTTTTAATATAATATCAATACCACCATCACAGTCCACACTGTTCATGGGGACAGCCGACCTTTGTACCCTGTGACACTTAGTGAGTGTAAAAGACAGTATTTCTAGTAATATGTCACATTCCTAAATAATACCAATACTAAATAAGAAATAATAGCATTACTATACATGCCTGCACATCAAACCAGTGATATTTTAGAGGGCAGGCTAGCAGGCGGTCTTTCAGGACCAGTGTTGTATGGTCTTGGTAAGACTTGATTTAAATCCCTTTTTAACTGAAAAGTTCAGCCTTGCTGGCATCCTCTTAATATGGCCATCCAGAGGAAGGCTTTCCTTTTACTTACATCATGGGAGCAGACACAACACAAAACAAAACAAAACACTGTTGCTGGATGTCAGTTTTATCTGTTTTTTATCTTCTATTTTGCAAAGGTACATCCAGGTTTTTTCCCCTTTAAATTTTTGGGGGGCTCCCAATAGAGTGGGGCCCTAAGCTGGAGCTTGTTTAGCTTATATGTAAATCCGGCGCTGGCATAGATACATAGATGATTTATAGATAGATGATATATTAGTGTTATGTATTGAAGTTCTCCCCCTGGCCACCAGGAGTATCGTGTATATAGTTTTCACTCAGGTCCACGTCAGTTAATTTAGGCGGGAAACCCTGGGCTGTTGTTGTTACAGTGTTGACAGCCGGCTGCCTATAAAAGCAGGCCGGCTGAGCTGTTTGCTGTTTAGTTCTGTTCTGGCCTGTGAATAAACAAGAGCTGCTTTGGAGAAATCGCTGTGTCGTCTGCTATGTCTACCCACTATTTAACAATTAGATAGATATGATTGATAGAGGATTGATAGATTAAATAAATAGATGGTAATTGATAGATAGATGATAGGTAGATGATTGATAGATGAGATAGATAGATGATACATTAGGTACATATAGACGATAGATTAGATAGATAGATGGATAGATACGTTAGATACGATCGATAGATAGATAGATGATAGATACAGGGCCAGATTTAGGTTTGATGAGGCCCTCAGCTCCTGAAAGTAATGGGGCCCTTGATATGTCCAGCTGTCGTTTGTCAACAACAAATTGTCGCCGGATTTTTGTTGAATATATGCTATATTTGGTAACTGGTGGACCTGATAGGTATCTAAAGCCATTTGCACATCACAAATAGGAGCCGACACATCACAAAACACGGTTGCTGTATGTTGGTTTTATTTTATTTGTTTTTTATCTTATATTTGGGAAATGTACATCCAGTTTTCCCCCCCTTTAAATTCTTTGGGGGCCCCTGATATATACCATATTTCATTTCTTCTTTCCAGTTGGCTTCCTTCTTTTCATTTTGGGTAAACCAGGCATAGGCAAACTCAGCCCTCCAGATGTTTGGGACTATAATTCCCATGATTCCCAATGATAGTTGTCTGCAAGGCCAGTGAGGAATCTGTTTGACCTCAGCCAAGAGCCTAAGGTCAAACAGATTCCTCACTGGCCTTGCAGACAACTTCATTGTCCAGAAAGTGGGAGAAGCAACAAGAGGAACAGCCATTTTAGATCTGGTCCTAACCAATGTTGATGACCTGGCTAGTGGGGTAGAAGTGGAAGGATCATTAGGCGCGAGTGATCATGCTCTTCTGAAGTTTACTATACAGCGGAAAGGAGCAGCCAAGCATACTAGGACTCAATTTCTTGACTTTAAGAAAGCCGACTTCATAAAACTTAGGGAAGTGCTGGGTGAGATCCCATGGACAGTAATACTAAAAGGAAAGGGAGTTCATGATGGCTGGGAGTTTGTTAAGAGGGAGATAGTAAAAGCACAACGTCAGGCAATACCAATGAGACGGAAACATGGAAGGTGCCTAAAGAAGCCAGGGTGGCTATCTAAATAACTTTTAACTAAGTTAAGACTAAAAAGGGTGTGTACAAAAAATGGAAAAGGGGGGAACCCACCAAAGAGGAATTCAAACATAGCCAGCACGTGTAGACACAAAGTCAGAAAAGCTAAAGCACAGAATGAACTCAGGCTTGCTAGAGAGGTTAAAAGCAACAAAAAAGGCTTTTATGGGTATGTTTGTAGCAAAAGGAAGAACAAAGAAACAGTGGGGTCACTCAGAGGAGAAGATGGTGAAATGCAAACAGGGGACACAGAAAGGGCTGAACTCCTCAATGCCTTCTTTGCCTCAGTCTTCTCCGATAAAGAAAACAATGCCCGACCTGAAGAATTTGGAGCAAATGATTTAGCAGAGGAAACACAGCCCAGAATAACTAAGGAGATAGTACAAGAATACTTGGCTAGTTTAGATGTATTCAAGTCTCCAGGGCCAGATGAACTGCATCCAAGAGTATTAAAAGAACTGGCAGATGTGATCTCAGAACCACTGGCAGTCATCTTTGAGAATTCCTGGAGAACAGGCGAAGTCCCGGCAGACTGGAGGAGGGCAAATGTTGTCCCTATTTTCAAAAAGGGGAAAAGAGAGGACCCAAATAATTACCGCCCAGTCAGTCTGACATCAATACCAGGGAAGATTCTGGAGCAGATCATTAAGCAAACAGTCTGTGAGCACCTAGAAAGGAATGCTGTCATCACCAATAGTCAGCATGGATTTCTGAAAAATAAGTCATGTCAGACTAACCTGATCTCGTTTTTTGACAGAATTACAAGCCTGGTAGATGAAGGGAACGCAGTGGATGTAGCCTACCTTGATTTCAGCAAGGCATTTGACAAGGTGCCCCATGATATTCTTGTAAAGAAGCTGGTAAAATGTGGTCTTGACTATGCTACCACTCAGTGGATTTGTAACTGGCTGACTGACCGAACCCAAAGGGTGCTCATCAATGGTTCCTCTTCATCCTGGAGAAGAGTGACTAGTGGGGTGCCACAGGGTTCTGTCTTGGGCCCGGTCTTATTCAACATCTTTATCAACGACTTGGATGATGGACTCAAGGGCATCCTGATCAAATTTGCAGATGACACCAAACTGGGAGGGGTGGCTAACACCCCAGAGGACAGGTTCACACTTCAAAACGACCTTGACAGATTAGAGAACTGGGCCAAAACAAACAAGATGAATTTTAACAGGGAGAAATGTAAAGTATTGCACTTGGGCAAAAAAAATGAGAGGCACAAATACAAGATGGGGGACACCTGGCTTGAGAGCAGTACATGTGAAAAGGATCTAGGAGTCTTGGTTGACCACAAACTTGACATGAGCCAACAGTGTGACGCAGCAGCTAAAAAAGCCAATGCAATCCTGGGCTGCATCAATAGGAGTATAGCATCTAGATCAAGGGAAGTAATAGTGCCACTGTATTCTGCTCTGGTCAGACCTCACCTGGAGTACTGTGTCCAGTTCTGGGCACCACAGTTCAAGAAGGACACTGACAAACGAACGTGTCCAGAGGAGGGCAACCAAAATGGTCAAAGGCCTGGAAACGATGTCTTATGAGGAACGGCTAAGGGAGCTGGGCATGTTTAGCCTGGAGAAGAGGAGGTTAAGGGGTGATATGATAGCCATGTTCAAATATAGAAAAGGATGTCACATAGAGGAGGGAGAAAGGTTGTTTTCTGCTGCTCCAGAGAAGCGGACACGGAGCAATGGATCCAAACTACAAGAAAGAAGATTCCACCTCAACATTAGGAAGAACTTCCTGACAGTAAGAGCTGTTCGACAGTGGAATTTGCTGCCAAGGAGTGTGGTGGAGTCTCCTTCTTTGGAGGTCTTTAAGCAGAGGCTTGACAACCATATGTCAGGAGTGCTCTGATGGTGTTTCCTGCTTGGCAGGGGGTTGGACTTGATGGCCCTTGTGGTCTCTTCCAACTCTATGATACCTGGCTACTGGTCCTGTAAACTAGGGATGATGGGAGTTGTAGTCCCAAAACATCTGGCGGGCCAAGTTTGCCTATGCGTGCCTTCATTGATTTGGCAGAAGCTCAGTGAAATAAGTCCCAAGTATTGAACGGAGGGCACTGCTTTGGAATGTATTCTCTGTATTTTCCCCAGTCTTGTTGGCGTTTTCGTTTGGGCTCCCCCCCCCTTTCCGCTTCCGCCTCCTCCATGGCAGGTGTTGCATTTACAGATGGATTCTGACTTGACACCCATCTTTCTTTTGCAACCCAGAGCCTGGCAAGAGAGGCAAACGGTTTTAATAATCCTTTTAATAATCCTGGGAGGCACAGGAACTGCCAGCTCTCTGCAGCCGGTTGTCCTGCCATTCAAAGCAAAGCAGTCGTGGAAATGTACAGCATAAACCTGGCGAACTTTTAATTCCTTACACCTACGAAACTACGGTTTATAGTTTCCCGCTTGATTTTATTTTGATTTTCAATGTGGCTTGGATTATATTTTAAACTTAATCGTTTGATTTTGTGTTTTCAATGTATTATATATTTGATGTTAGCTGCCCTGAGCCCGGTCTCAGCCAGGGTATAAATAAATTTATTATTATTATTATTATTATTATTATTTTCCCCGTTTATTTGGGGAATCCATATTTGCAACGTGTTTGGTTCCTTAAAAAAAACACCACCAGGGAAAGCACACGGGATTTACGAATCATGTCATAAGGAAATCGTTATATAAAACATGGACAAAATATAAGGATCTACTAGAACCGAAAACACCATGGTGGGCATCACCTCTAGAAGCAATTACAATAAAAAAGAAAAATATGGAATTAGAATGGGCCACATATAAGGATCTGATTAGGGGAAAATACAATAAATTGGTAATTAAAGATTATGAGGAAATTAAACAACACCTTACGGGTTGGATCCAGTACCATCAATTACATGAAGTGTTCAGGACATATTAAAAAAAAGGTTTCTCAAACGAACCTTCATGATTAGAAGAAGTGTTATTACAAAACAAATAAGGTAATATCAAAAGACGAACAGGTCAAGCAGGTAATGATCAAGTGGGCTTTAGATATTGGAAAAACCATTAACTTATCAGCATGGGAAGAAATATGGAGAAAGAACTGGAAATTTACAGCCTGTGAAGTATTGAGGGGAAACCTAATCAAGATGTTTTATAGATGGTACTTAACACCTACCAAAATAGCTAAGACAAAAACAAATCTGTGCTGGAGGTGTGGTAAAACAGAGGGGACACTTATACATGTTTGGTGGACCTGTGAAAAAATCAAAAGCTTCTGGAACACAGTGTATGATGAGCTTAAGAAAATGTTTAAGTGTAACTTTCTGAAAAATACAGAAGCTTTTCTACTAGGGATAACGGACACAGGTATAGCAAGAGAAGATCAGAAAATATTCCTCTATGCCACAGGAGCGGCAAGGATCCTAATTGCTAAAAACTGGAAAAAAGAAACTGTGCCAACAAAAAAGGAATGGCAAGATAAACTGTTAAGAGTATATTGAACTGGCTAGATTAACAGAGACAGAGATCACACTAGACAAGAGTTTTTAAAAAGCATGGGGAAAATGCAGAGAATACTTCACAAAACAGTGCCCTATACCTGGACTTGTTTCAGTTAATGTCTGCAGGAGACTTTGTGGATATTTAGGTTATAATTAGAAAAATCTTAATAATTATTCATAAAGGAAACAGTTTATAAGTAAATAAGGAGGCCAGATACAGGATAAAGGAAGTCTTTTATTTGGTTGTTTGTATTATTGTATGTTATGCTCACTGTGTTATGTTCATGTTTAAAGAGGATGGATTTGTGTATTGGTTGGGAGGGGGTTGTGTAATGTTGTAAATAAAATTCCAATAAAAATGTTTTTTAAAAAAATTAAAACCACCACCAGACCTAGATGGGCAGGTGTATAAATTTATTTATTTATTCTTATTCTTATTCTTATTATTCGAGTTTGGATCGGCCCCTACAAATATTGCAAAAAATAGCACCTTGCACCAGTCTGCTGTTCTGAGAATTAAAAGGTCTAAGACAGGGGTCAGCAACCTTTTTCAGCCATGGGTCATTCCACTGTCCCTAGGACCTTGTGGGGGCCGGACTATATTTTTTTTGGGGGGGGGGGGAATCTAAACCAATTCCTATGCCCAGAGAGGCATTTTAAATAAAAGGACAAATTCTACTCATGTAAAAACATGTTGATTCCCGGACCGTCTGCCGGCTGGATCCTGAAGGTGACTGGGCCGGATCTGGCCCCCGGGCCTTAGTTTGCCTACCCGTGGCTTATAACACGGGTGTACAACGCATTGATCCTGAGCCCCCAGTCCATCCTGGGGTTGTTTCTGGTCGATCACAGGGCCTTTCTCTGCAACCTCTGCTGCTGCCATTCTCCACAGCGCTGCAAGCTTGAGCGACTGTCTTGTCCTCCTCCTTCTCTCTCATGCTCCTTCCTCCAAAGCTGGCTTGCCATCCTTCCCGCTGTGCTCTTGGGGGATAGTGTGGTAGGGAGGGGGATGCTGCCTTCACGGAGGGAGAGCTGGAGGGAGGAAGGGAGGGAGAGAGAGCAGCAGTGGAGCCCCCCACCCTGAAAACCCTGGATGGATACACAGCTTTGTGAAAGAGGCTCTTCCTGAACGAGGACAAATAGAGGGCTGGCAATGGGCAGACGGCAGCGGTGGGGTAACGTCAAGATGTTGCCCGATGTCAGTTTTCCCTTTGGAGGCTTGCTGATTTTGGAGGGTCTCCTCACTGAGGGAGAGACTGGAGGGTTCAGCCCCCCCAGCCCCCTCCCCCGAAAGAGGCAATTGATGGGGCAACAGTTTAATGTTGGAGCTTTCCGTCTCCTGCCAGCAAGTTGCAAAGCGGGCAACAGATCAGGGTGCATTAAAAGCAAGCGACAAATTAGTGAGATGGATAGGGCTCCAAATTACCCTTCGGAGTTGACACCAAAGTAACATCACAAGAGGCAAACATGCCTTCCTAAGCAGCGGAGGGTTTGCTAGGACATTGGCATGGCCTCTTCTCTTTGTTTGGTTCAGATCCTTCTGCCCCCAGGAGACAGCTGTGCACATGCATTCTGCACTTTTGTCATCAGAAGCCCCTTTCTCTGGGTTGGGGAAACCCTGATGCTGCTAGAAGGTGCTGTCAGAGAACCTCCCGAGCCAGTCCCCTGCGCTTGGTCCCAGAGCTGTGGTGAGCCTCACTAGGAAAAGTGATGGTGGCGGCGGCGGCAGGATGGAACCAAGCAACCATCCTGGCTTGTTGTTTGTGGCCAGAGTAGGGTGTGTGCTGCTGCTGTTGTGTGGTGCTTGAGGGGAGAGAGCTGCTTTAAACTCCCCCCTCCCGCATTGAGTTAGCCACCTCCTTCCACACAAGCACACCCTGCACGCAAGTGTTAATTGGGTCTGTATTTGGATGGTTTCGATGGTGCTGCTGCTGCCCTGAGCAGGCAACACAGACATCACTGGCCCACTTCAGAGCTTCTGCCCGGAGGAGAAGCAGCACCCGGTGAGAGCTCTGCAGCACACTCCACTAACCCGGCCAATGACCTTCTGGGGTGGGGCAGATGGGAGAGATCAACAAACAGAACAGTTTGGCCCCGAGGGGGTGTAAAATAAACACAGCTTAAAACACGTGTCAAGGGAGGGGGCGGGGAGAGTATGTTTAAGTTGAAGAATGACAATGGGTAGATCACTGCCATTTTTTGATACTGAGTAGTAGATCACAACCTATTTGAAGTTGGACTAGTTTTCTATCTTGTGGTAACCTCCTTTCCAACTATGCTCAGAAATAATGTCCCCGGTCCCGCCCCCTATAGATATTCTTTTAATTCTTCATGGATGCTGCTCCATTTTTTAAAAAAAAAAACTTTTTCGCATCCCCATGTGTGTGATTTCCTTTCCAGTTTTCCAGCTGCTGTGATTGCATATAGCAGGGGTCAGCAAACTTTTTCAGCAGGAGGCCAGTCCACTGTCCCTTGGACCTTGTGGGAGGGCCGGACTAGATTTTTTTTTGGGGGAAATAATGAACGAATTCCTATGCCCCACAAAAAACAGCATAAACCTGGTGAACTTTTAATTCCTTACCAACAGTTATGGTTCGTGGTTTCCCATTTAATTTGATTTTGATTTCCAATGTGAGTCAAATTATATTTTAAACTAATCGTTTGATATTATGTTTTTTAAACTAATCATTTGATATTGTGTTTTTAATGTATTATATATTTGGTGTTAGCTGCCATGAGCCCAGTCTTGGCTGGGGTATAACATTAATTAATTTCTTCTTCTTCCTCTCCTCCTCCTCCTCTGCGAGCCTGGATCAGCTCCTACAAATATTGCAAAAATAGCACCCTGCACCACTCTGCTGTTATGAGAGTTATAAGGTCTAAGACATGGGTAGGCAAACTAAGGCCCAGGGGCCAGATCTGGCCCAATCGCCTTCTCAATCCGGCCCACGGATGGTCCGGGAATCAGCATGTTTTGACACAAGTAGAATGTGTCCTTTTATTTAAAATGCATCTCTGGGTGATTTGTGGGGCATAGGAATTTGTTCATCGTCATCATTATTATTATTTCAAAATATAGTCCGGCCCCCCACAAGGTCTGAGGGACAGTGGACCACCCTAACCCTTTTTTAAAAATAAAGCACCTGTAATAGTAATATCTCAAGGCAGCCCTGTTTAGGGAAGTTTTTAATCACTGACATTTTAATGTATTTTTAATCTTTGTTGGAAACCGCCCAGAGTGGCTGGAGAGTAAGTAATAACAACAACATATTATTATTATTATTATTATTATTATTATTATTATTATTCGGTAGGGAGTCGCCCGAAGTGGCTGAGGAAACCCAGCCAGATGGGTGGGGTATAAATTATTATTATTATTAGATGATGATGATTTTTATGGGCTAGTTTTGGGGCAGGTTCCTTTGCCAAGCAGCCTCTCGTTTTGAAGAATGAATCCAATAACCACACTAATAAGCAAACTCAATAAAAAATATTGCCAAAAAAACAGAAGAAACGCTCCAAGTCGGTGATTTTCATTTTTATTTGTCCGACACTTATCTGGAAATAGAAGCCGTTACAGTGAGCAAGCAGAAAGTAACACAACGGGAGGAAAGACCCCTTCTTCCCTCGCCTTTTTAAAAACTACACACAGTGGTTAACCTTTCCAGGACATCTTCTGGCGGAAAGCGAAAGCTCAACTCCCTAATCTCCGGACTGAAAGCGAAAGCTCAACTCCCTAGTTTACTCCCAAGTAGATGTGTAGCCTTTCTCCACCAGCGGCAAAATTCAGAATTCTTCGCCATGAAAAGAAAGCGCCGGGCACGGGGGCAACTAAATGCTTCTCATCAATATTATTATCTATATCTAGAGAATCGATATAACCCAGCCCATAATAAGCCCTAATGAAGGGAACTGGCGCTGCAAAGATTGAAGATTTAACCTCAGGGCCCGGGACAAATGCTTCTTGCTGATATTATCTATATATAGATCATCGATACAATCCAGCCCATATTAAGCCCAAACAAAGGCAACTGGCACTGCAAAGATTTAAGGGTTGACCCCAGGGCTCGGGCGACTAAATGCTTCTTGCTGATATCTATATATAAATAATTGATATAATCCAGCCCATATTAAGCCCAAACAAAGGGAACTGCAAAGGTTTAAGCACAGCTCAGGGCGACGTACCTGAGGATCAAATTCGAAAGGCGCGTTAGGCCGGCCACAGATATAAATTACTGGCACGGATCCATGTGCAGCACCACTGCGAGCACAGAAAATGCACCACTCTTAATCTTTTCGGCGTTGGGCAGGGAAGCAATTTGGAAAACAAACCATCAGATACAAGCTTTGCCCTCCAATCAATCATTTTATGGGCTAAAAGCTGGTCAGCGATACTTCGGATGTGAAAAAGGAGGTTTGCGCTCGACCGTGATATTTCCAAAAAGCTTGCCGAAGTGGAGGCGGAAACCCATACTTACCTGGAAGAGCTGCACTTGACAAAGTCAAAGCGCCGGCGGCCCAGCACATAATTGTTCCATCAAATGAGAAGCGCACATCCGAATGCGCCAACCTGGGCAAAAACCAATGCTCTTCTATTCAGTTTTCAGCCTTGATGGCGGTGTGCAGGCCTGCGCCTCTGTACATAATTTGATGCCTCCCTGGAAGGATGCGCGGTTTGGCACCGGGTTGCTATCCTCCCCCCCCACTTTACGCATTTTTTTGGCGCAGTCAACCCGGTGTGAATTGAAGCTGAAAAAGCCAAAACTTTACATCTTAAATTGCATTTGCTTTTTCTGTGCAATCAACCCGGCGTGAATTGAAGCTGAAAGAAACAAAACTTTAGGTCTTAAATTGCGCTTCCTTTTTCTGCACAGTCGACCCGGCATAAATTGAAGCAAAAAACAAACAACAGTAGCCCCAGAGAGAAGTCCAAGATTAAGAAAGCGGATGTTGGTTTGAGTGGTTTATAAAACCCGTAAAAGCTGCGGCGCATTTATCCCTTCCATCAACCTTGGAAGAAGGATGCGGACTTAAAATGCTGTTAAAAGAGAGCCACTGACGGACCAAGAGGAATTCTTAACAACGTTATCTTTAAAAGCTCCAGATTTGTGTAGGAAGGGAGGGGGGAAGAAAAGAGACTTGTTCATGGGAAATCCGAATCAACTGACCATCCGTTCACGCCTCCCCGCGGCAAGAAGATCCAGAAAAGAGGGTTTTTTCAGGGGGTCGGAAATTGCTGGCCTCCCCGTCATGCAAGAACTAGAGTCACCGGTTGCCACCCAAATCACATCCTTGGCTCCCGCTTCCCTCTGCTCCGGAAGGAGGGACATATCCTGAAGGATTTATATTCCGTGGCTCCGGATCTTTAGGCTGATTCCCCAGTCTCGGCGGGCTTGAGGATGTGGTCTGGTTTGTGGCCGGCGGAGAAGTGGTCCCACATCAGGAGGTAGAGCCGCTCCAGTTCCAGGGTATACTGCTTGGTGTTGAAGAGGGGGCTGGATATCCTCTGCTTCCACACCTTGCCGCGGATCTTCTTCAGGCTACGTGAGAAAAACGTTCGTTTATTATTAATAAATTAATTAATTAATTATTAGTAATCCATTTATTAATCAACATTTCATTGATTTTCCCGAAAAGAAAAGGAAAAAACAGGGGAAATCATGAACAAATTAAACGGTAATTTGGGTGGGGTCAACCTCCCTCCATTCTAATACTTATATATTTATTATTGCAAAAAGGAAACATTCCTCCAATTGTCCAAATTAAGAGGACGCCAGCAAGGTGGAACCTTTCTGTAAAACAAGGATTTTACGATTCCCAAAAGGAATCCCCCCTCTTGGTTCCTTTCTAATATACGTGTTCATGCACGTCCATAAAATCTTATATACCGTATTATTTTTCCGTCTATGAGACGCCCCCCATTTTTGCAGCAACAACCAATCGCCAGTCCACCCTCGGCACTATCCACGTATAATTCGCCTGTCTTTAGCACCTGCTCTTTGCAAACTGTTGTTGTTGATTAATAATAATAATAATAATAATAATAATAATAATAATAATAGAGTATGCAAAGAGCATGTCTCAATGAGTGCCTGTCTTTAGCAACTGCTCTTTGCAAACGGAAGCGTGGCACTCAAAACGGAGTATGTTTGGCTTCCGGAAAAAGTCCACAAATAAGAACACGCTGGGGAGTTTGCAGCGTTTAGCTTCTGGGTCGTTTGAGTGCCAAGGCTTTTGAGCACCAAGGTGCCACTGTATTCTAGGAAGACTTTTCTCCAAAGAAACATGATGCTGAATGCTACCTTCGGGTTTCGTGAGCTGCACAACCAACGCCGCAGCCTCTCCCAACCCCAGTTGCATGTCTACTTACTATTCTGGATCGGTCCCCAGTTTCACGGCGACGTCTTCGTATTCCTGTCGACTCTTCGCGATGAGCTCGGGGCACCCGAGGCAAGTGAGCTGGGAGGCAGCGACGCGTGAGGCGAGGGTTTCCCCTGCAAAACGGAGGGCAGCAGGTCATACAAAGCTCCGTTGCAAGCATGGTCTGTCCTCATCTTGTTGAGCAAACTAAGTGCCAGGGGCTGGATCCAGCCCAATTGCCTTCTTAATCCGGCCCGCGGACATATCTTTTGACACGAGTAGAATGTGTTCTTTTATTTCAAATGCATCTCTGGATGATTTGTGGGGAATAGGAATTCGTTCATTTCTTTTCTCCAAAATATATTCCGGACCCCCACAAGGTCTGAGGGACACTGGACCAGCCCCCTGCTGAAAAAGTTTGCTGACCCCTGCCCTATCCTCTATCCCTAACTCCTATCTCTAGCCCCTATCCCTATTTCTAACCCCCTAACCCTAAGCCCTATCCCTAATCCCTGTCGACAAAGTTTGCAGACCCCTGTTGTTGAGGAACATCTTCTTGGTGGACGGAAGCGCCCAAGTAGAAGGGCCCATTGCCCAAATTGGATAACCCAAGTCTTCCTTCCTTCCCACTAGCGTAACCATCTGGCTCACAACCAAGCCCTTGGGATACATAGGCCAACCTCCTGACAATCCCCCAGAACAACCCCCTGGTGGGAATCCCAGGTCCAACTCAAAGCAACGTGTCTCGGCACCCAATACCAGAACAATATGCATAATCATCGTAATCATCACAATATCGACTCGAGCCGCCATCTCACCTGGCATGGTCACCATGGGGGTTCCAGCCCAGAGGACATCCATCCCGGTGGTGTGGCCATTGCAAAGGGGGGTGTCCAGGCAGACGTCGGCCAGCTGCCCCCTCCTCACATGCTCCTCTTTGGGGGCGACCGGAGAGAAGATGATCCGGTTCTGGGGGAGGCCCATGTTCTGCGCATACTGCTGGATGTTTGGTTCCCCCACAGCTGGGAAACGCAGCAGCCACAGGACGCTGTTTGGGACACGTTTCAGAATCTGCAAGTAATAGCAATAACATTAACAATAACAATAATAATTTATTATTTCTACCCCACTCATCCGGCCGGGTTTCCCCAGCCACTCTGGGCGGCTCCCAACCGAATATTAAACAGAATAAAACATCAAACATTAAAAGCTTCCCTAAAGAGGGATGCCTTCAGATGTCTCCTAAAAGTCCGATAGTTTATTTCTTTGACACCTGATGGGAGAGGGAGCCACCACTGAGAAGGCCCTCTGTCTGGTTCCCTGTAACCTCACTTCTCACAGGGAGGGAACCACCAGAAGGACCTTGGGTGAGGGACCCCGGAGTCCAGGGTGGAGATGCTCCTTCAAGTGGGGTCTTATCCTGCGTCCCAGACGGAGCTGCCCTGGACACAGAATGGACCTGCGCCTCCATGGACAGAGGTGAGTCCAAAATGACTCCCAGGCTGCGCACCTGGTCCTTCAGGGACAGTTACCCCATTCAGAACCAGGGAGTCCTCCACAGCAGCCTCTCCCCTGTCCCCCAAGAACAGGACTTCTGTCTTGTCAGGATTCAACCTCAATCCGTTAGCCACCATCCATCCTCCAACTGCCTCCAGACACTCAGACAGGACCTTCACTGGTTCAGATATGAAGGAGAGGTAGACCTGGGTATCATCCGCATACTGATGGAAACACCCAGCCCCAAATCCCCTGGTGATCTCTCCCGGTGCATTCATATCAATGTTAAAAAGCATGGGGGAAGAAGTGAGAGCCCAGGGGTCTGAACGCTCATTCCCCCCCCCCCACTTTCTGGATGTAGCCCAGGAGGAAGGAGCAGAACCACTGTATAACAGTGCCCCCAGCTCCTCTAGACAGTCCAGAAGGATATTATGGTCGATGGTATCAAAGTCCGCCGAGAGATGCAGCAGAACCAATAAATAATAATAAAAAATTATTTATACCCCGCCCTCATTGGCCAGGGCCAGGCTCAGGGCGGCTAACACCAAATATAAATTACAATAAAATGTAATAGAAAAAAACCCCAATTAATTAAAATACGGCTTAAAATACAGCCTCATTTTAGTAGTAGCCCATAAATCAAGACTATAAGGGAGGAAACATCAGCTATTCACCCGAGTCAGCTATCCATGCTGGATGCGCCAGCATGGGCCAGCAAAAAAGCCACGGGAAAATTTATATGCCAAATCCCATACAAGATGTCAGAGTGAGTCTAAGCCGAAGGCCAGGCGGAACAGCTCCGTCTTGCAGGCCCTGCGGAAAGATGTCAAATCCCGCAGGGCCCTGGTCTCTTGTGACAGAGCGTTCCACCAAGTCGGGGCTAGAGCTGAAAAGGCCCTGGCCCTAGTTGAGACCAATCTAACCACCTTGTGGCTCGGGACCTCCAAAGTGTTGTTATTTGTGGACCTTAAGGTCCTCTGCGGGGCATACCAGGAGAGGCGGTCCTGTAGGTACGAGAGTTCTAGGCCACATAGGACTTTAAAGGTCAAAACCATCACCGTAAACCTGACCCTGTACTCCACCGGGAGCCAGTGCAGTGGCTGAATGTGATCCTGCGGCGAGGACCCCGTAAGGAGCCTCGCCGCGGCATTCTGCACCTGCTGGAGTTTCTGGGTCAGCTTTAAGGGCAGCCCCGCAAAGAGTGAGTTACAATAATCAAGCCTGGAGGTGACCATCGCATGGATCACTGTGGCCAGATCAGGGCGAGAAAGGTAAGGAACCAATTCCTTAATACGGCGGAGGTGGGAAAATGCCACCTTTGCTGTGGCTGCAACCTGCGCCTCCATGGAAAGAGAGGCATCGAAGGTTACACCCAAGCTCTTGACAGAAGGCTCTGGCACTAATTGCGCCCCCGCAAGAGATGGGAGTTGGCCCCCCAACCCCATGTTGTCCTGACCCAGCCAGAGGACCTCTGTCTTCGAAGGATTTAACTTCAACTGGCTCCCATGCAGCCACCCAGCCACGGCTTCCAAGCATCTGGTCAGTGTGTCTGGGGCCGAGTCAGGGTGGCCGTCCATTGACAGATAAAGCTGGGTGTCATCAGCATATTGACGACAACTCAGCCCTAAACTCTGGACAATCTGGGCAAGGGGGTGCATAAAGATATTGAAAAGCATCGGGGAAAGGATTGTGCCCTGCGGCACTCCACACAACAAGGAGTGCCGCAGCGACAACTCCCTTCCTGGATGTTTCATCCAGAAACCTACCAAAATGTTCGGTAACCGCTCTCTCAATTACCTTACCTAGGTACAGAAGATTCGAAACTGGGCGGTAATTGGATAGATCTAAAGGATCTAGAGATAGAATCATAGAATCATAGAATTATAGAGTTGGAAGAGACCACAAGGGCCATCAAGTCCAACCCCCTGCCAAGCGGGAAACACCATCAGAGCACTCCTGACATATGGTTGTCAAGCCTCTGCTTAAAGACCTCCAAAGAAGGAGACTCCACCACACTCCTGGGCAGCAAATTCCACTGTCGAACAGCTCTTACTGTCAGGAAGTTCTTCCTAATGTTGAGGTGGAATCTTCTTTCTTGTAGTTTGGATCCATTGCTCCGTGTCCGCTTCTCTGGAGCAGCAGAAAACAACCTTTCTCCCTCCTCTATGTGACATCCTTTTCTATATTTGAACATGGCTATCATATCACCCCTTAACCTCCTCTTCTCCAGGCTAAACATGCCCAGCTCCCTTAGCCGTTCCTCATAAGGCATCGTTTCCAGGCCTTTGACCATTTTGGTTGCCCTCCTCTGGACACGTTCCAGTTTGTCAGTGTCCTTCTTGAACTGTGGTGCCCAGAACTGGACACAGTACTCCAGGTGAGGTCTGACCAGAGCAGAATACAGTGGCACTATTACTTCCCTTGATCTAGATGCTATACTCCTATTGATGCAGCCCAGGATTGCATTGGCTTTTTTAGCTGCCGCGTCACACTGTTGGCTCATGTCAAGTTTGTGGTCAACCAAGACTCCTAGATCCTTTTCACATGTACTGCTCTCAAGCCAGGTGTCCCCCATCTTGTATTTGTGCCTCTCATTTTTTTTGCCCAAGTGCAATACTTTACATTTCTCCCTGTTAAAATTCATCTTGTTTGTTTTGGCCCAGTTCTCTAATCTGTCAAGGTCGTTTTGAAGTGTGATCCTGTCCTCTGGGGTGTTAGCCACCCCTCCCATGTTTTCTTTAAGAGGAGATGTTTTCTTTAAGAGGAGACACACCATTGCTTCCTTCAACTCCCCTGGGAAAGTCCCTGTGCCAGATTGATGATCTCACCCGGGGGGCTGCACCTCGTCTGGACATGCTCTAATCAGCCAGGACAGGCACAGGTCAAGGGGGCAAGTGGTGGGCCTTCCAGCTCAGAGGAACCTGTCTACATCGGCAAGGAGAAACAGTTTTCACCTTTGTCCCTAGCCCGCTGGAGATCCTTGATCGGCGCGACCAAGGCAGTTTCAGTCCCATGATGAGGCCTGAATCCCGACTGGAAAGGATCCAAATGGTCTGCATCCTCCAGGTGTGCCTGGAGTTGTTCTGCAACCACCCACTCAATCACCTTGCCCAAGAATGGAAGATTTGAGACTGGGTGATAGTTGGCCATATTGGCTGGGTCCAAATATGTTTTTTAAGAGCGGTTTAATGACTGCCTCTTTTAGTGGTCCATTTGCCACCCAGTGGATCCCATTGCCTAGCTCTTCCCAGCTCGCTTTTATGAGACAGGATGGGCAAGGATCAAGGATACAGGTGGTTGGTTTCACTCGTCCAAGCGAGTGGAACAGATTGGAATTGATTCATACAACTCGACTAGACAGGACTCTTAGCTCTCTCCCGCCCCATCCTGATCCCACAGTGGAGTCTATCCCTTTCTGAATCTGAGCGACTTTATCTGCAAAAAACTTTCCAAAATCATTGCAGGAGATCTTGGGGTCTTTCCCAGGCCCCGGTGGCAAAGGTGGTTCTGTGAAATTGTGAACCACCTGAGTCTCCTCCTGCTGTTTTCTGCAGATGCAATGGGGCAGTGAACTAAGTCCTCTTCGCCGTCACCACTCAGTAGGCTCGACGTTGAGCTCTAACCTGTGTCTGGTCCGATTCAGAATGAGTTTTCTGCCACCGGCGCTCTAGCCGTCTCAGCGATTGTTTCATCACCCTCAGCTCTGGGGAAAACCATGGGGCTGTCCGGGCTCCATGCAATCGGAGAGGGCGCTTCGGAGCCAGGCGGTTGATAGCCCTGATTAACTCCACATTCCAGCAGCCCCCCAGGGAATCAGCTGAAAGGCCATCAGCATGGAATAAAGCACCCCCTACCACTCTCTGGAAATCATTTGGATCCATTAGGTGGCAGGGGCGGACCATCCGAATCAGTTGCGCCTCCTTGCAGAGGGGAACCAAACTAGGGGTCTCCAGGAGAACATCCACCACGACCAGAATCAGCTTGGCCAGGGAATCTTGGTGCAGCGGGGAGGTCGGTACACCAAAAGGAATCCTGTACTGCCCCTATTGCCCAGCTTCCAGAACATGCACTCAGAGGACTGGGTCTTCCCAAGTGGGCGCCCAGTGTGACTTTTGATTCGCCGCAGGGAGCTACTCACATTGGCCCACATCTGCAGGGTGGCTGGGTCAATCTTGTAAAGCTGGTTGAAGTTGCAGTAGACGACAGAGTCCTCCGGCAGCCCGTACTGGGAGCGGGTGGTGACAATGATGGTGCGTGGCACCTCCTCACCCGTCGCCGCCTTGTTGTTGATCTGAAAGAGAAGCCAGAAAGATCGGAAGGAAGCTCAAGGGGCAGAGCTTTGACTCAACACTATGCAGCGTCAGATCAGAACCCAATCAATAGACCAGAACGTTTATTTATTGACCATATTGGCTGTCACTCATTGATTTCACTCTGGCAACTTCTGCCTTTGGTGATTGGACATGAACCCAATCAATAGGCAAGAACTTTTATTTATTGGAAATAGAGGATGGTGTCCTATTAGAAACATTAGAAACAACAGCGCGGGGGGGGGGGATAAATATGGGCACTAAATGGGTTACATATAGAGGTGGAGTGAGGGGTGGTGGATGGTGATGGGAAAAGGAATTATTTGTGGGATTGAGTGTAAGTATATCTGAACACTTTTAAGGATTGTATGAAATGTATGTTTGTATGCTTGTATATAATATTTTTTTAAAAAAATATCGGTTATGATTAAATGGGCACAAGAGATGGGACACAATATCCAGATGGAGGAATGGGGAAAACGATGGAAGGATGAGATAAAATTGACAGCATGTGTGGCGGTTAAAGAAAATTATATGAAAAGGATGTCTAGATGGTATTTAGCTCCAGTTAAATTAGCAAAGGAAAGCAAGTGTTGGAAATGCAAAACAATAGAAGGGACATTTTTCAGATGGGGTGGGATTACAAAATTATAAAGAATTATTGGGCAATTATCTATAATGAAATCAAAAAGATTTTTAAAATAACTTTTGTTTAAAAGTTACTATCTTGGCTGTCTCTCATCACAGACCCAGTTCCACAGTTGCTGCTCACCATGAACCAACGCTGGCAGTATTAGCAGCAGATCTCTGTTATGCTTCAGGTGATATTTCATTCTTTTGCCAATCGTGCTGTTTTAAATATGCACTTTATATTCGACTACTTCAGTAATGATATTGTTTTAAATCTTAAGATTTTTTTAACTTTGCTGCGTTAAATGTGTGCAATCTATACCTGACCTCTCTTGTAATGTTTTATCTTGAAATCTTTAAGCTAATGTTTTAGATTCATATTAATTATGCTGCTCTGAATAATAATAATAATAATAATAATAATAGCTTAGCTAGTAGCTTAGATTCCCCATAGAGAAAGCGCTTGTGAAGGAGCCTGTGGATAAATAATAACAATAACAGTAACAATAACAACAATAATAATTTATTATTTCTACCCCGTCCATCTGGCTGGGTTTCCCCAGCCACTCTGGGCGACTCTCAACAGAACATCGAGAACAGAATAAAACATCAAACTTTAAAAACATCAGTTGTCTTTTAAAAGTCAGATAGTTGCTTATTTCCTCGACATCTGATGGGAGGGCGTTCCACAGTGCGGGCGCCAGCACTGAAAAGGCCCTCTACCTGGAATACTTTACACCTGACTTTATTCCGTGCTGTTTTATCCTGGAGTGCTTAATTTGATGTTTTAACATCAACTGCTTTGGGATTTCCCCCCTTAAAAACATAAAGCAGTATAGAAATAAAAAGAGGAACATTGAATAACAACACTAGGCCTTTTCAAGCCCCCTGCATTTTGGTTATTTGCGAATGATGCTATTTTATGAAGTCACTCCTTTTTATTTAATTTGCATCCAAGTTGCTATAGATTACACTGAACTCTTAAAAGATTTAAAGCGGGCATGTCCAACTTCCAAGGGACTGAAATCTATTTCCACTATTAAAACAAAACAAAACACTGCTCATTGGATCAACCAGAAGTTGTGGAGCTTTTTTTTTAGTCTCATTTTCTCTTTGTAGAATAACAAGGAGGCTCACAGGTCCTTATAATATTGGGGGAAACAGTTTGTTCTGGTGAGTATTAACCACTTTCCATTTTAACCTGAGGACGGCCATTTGTCCCCTTTTAACTTTAATTTATTTGAATTAATTTTGGGGTGCATTTTAATTGATCAATTGCTTCTTTTTATGGACATTGTATTATTGATATGATAGCAGCCACTCTGATCCCGGCTCTGGGCGGGGAGGGTGGGGTACAAATAAAAATTCTCCTCCTCCTCCTCCTTATTTTAGGGAGCCAAACTGTTGAGCTTTTTTTGGGGAGCTGAAGCTGTTGCGCTTTTTTATTATCATCATCTTTATTGCGGTCCAACGACCCATAACATGGATTCAGAATAAAATAGATTCATACAGACAACCCCCCAGAGAAGGGAGACCGAAGCGTTATTTGTTTAGTCATGGGTATGTTGATCTTTGATTTGTATGACTACTGAAAGAAACTTTGCCACGGCCACTGTGATATCATTGGACTTGTCGTCCAGAAGATATTTGATATAGTAGGCTTCAGATTGACCCAGCCGATTTGCCAGTAGTGGTTTAATCTATACAGTGGTACCTCGCAAGACGAATGCCTCGCAAGACAAAAAACTCGCTAGACGAAAGGGTTTTTTGTTTTTTGAGCTGCTTCGCAAGACGATTTTCGCTATGGGCTTGCTTCGCAAGACGGAAACGTCTTGCAAGTTTGTTTCCTTTTTCTTAACACCGTTAATACAGTTGCGACTTGACTTCGAGGAGCAACTCATAGAACGCGGTGTGGAAGCCTTTTTTGAGGTTTTTAAAGACTTTGGTGATTTTTGAAGCTTTTCCAAAACTTTCCCGACACCGTGCTTCGCAAGACGAAAAAAATCGCAAGACGACAAAACTCGCGGAACGAATTAATTTCGTCTTGCGAGGCACCACTGTAGTTCCCTAGCTTGATCATATTGTCCGCAATGCAATAAAATATGCCTCATGCAGTCGACGTCCTGAGAGCACACACAGATCCTATTTTGATAAGGGATACCTCTCAGTCTGGAGGCAGTGAGAGATTTTACTTTCTTGGGCTCCATGATCACTGCAGATGGTGACAGCAGCAACGAAATTAAAAGATGCCTGATTCTTGGGAGAAAAGCAATGACAAACCTAGACAGCATCTTAAAAAGTAGAGACTTCACCTTGCCAACAAAGGTCCGTATAGTCAAAGCTATGGTTTTCCAAGTAGCGTTGTATGGAAGTGAGAGCTGAACCATAAAGAAGGCTGATCGCCAAAGAATGGATGCTTTTGAATTATGGTGCTGGAGGAGAGTGTTGAGAGTTCCATGGACTGCAAGATCAAACCTATCCATTCTGAAGGAAATCAGCCCTGAGTGCTCACTGGAAGGACAGATCCTGAAGCTCAGGCTCCAATACTTTGGCCACCTCATGAGAAGAGAAGACTCCCTGGAAAAGACCCTGATGTTGGGAAAGATGGAGCGCACAAGGAGAAGGGGATGACAGAGGACGAGATGGTTGGATAGTGTTCTCGAAGCTACCAGCATGAGTTTGACCAAACTGCGGGAGGCAGTGGAAGACAGAAGTGCCTGGTGTGCTCTGGTCCATGGGGTCACGAAGAGTCGGACACGACTAAACAACAACAACAACAACAACACCTCTCAGTCTGGCGCTTAACATTTCTGATGGGAATACATTTAATCTGGCTTTGGTGAAAAGACGCCGGTATGTTGGTACAGACAAATTTCTAAGACATGCAGGTGTCTGAAACTCAAACCCATACTGAATTCCTACTTCTAATGGGCCACAGATAACATGAGATTGAGATCGGAGATCACTATGTGGTATGTCCCAGAGGCTTTGCCTCAGAGATTCAAAGGCAGTATCATAGCCCAGATGGTACAGGAGAGAAGGTGGCATACCAAGCCAAGTGGCTTTTCTAACCATCATTTTCATCTATGAGCTGGCAAACTCCTCGTTGTTTAGGTATGGAAGGTATGGAAGCCCTTCCCTAGGCCAAAGACACAGATCTTGAGCTAGTATCTCAGGCCAGCCCACCATGCTTTAGTTGATAGAGGACATTTACCTGTTTTGAAAAATAGTATTGCATTTGGAACACAATTTGGACCGGAGAAACTTTGCCTGGAAGCCATTGAACCTGGAGAATGAGCCATTGAACCAGGCGTTTGAGGCGTAGAGGAGTTGAGAGACAGATTTTGCATTAAATACCTTAATGGCTGATGGAACATAATGGCCTCCCCTTGTATAAAAGAATTGAAGTATAGCCAGTTTGCTTACCTCCGCCTTTTGATAGGCGGTCTGCCAATGATGTTTCCAGGACTTGGAATAATGGAACAGAAGCCCTAGGTACCGGAAGAATTTGGTCTGCTCTAGTTTGTGACCGTCCAGTACCTATTTACTCAGGGAGAATCTCTTCTCAAACACCAGGACTTTAGATTTTTCATAACTGATGGATAACCCATTACCAGTAGTCTCAGAGTTTTCTTAGTTGATAGTTCAGGCCAGGTCTGGTTCGGAAGAGGATGGCCGCGTCATCCGCATACAACAAGAGAGGGGTCTTTCTCGTCCCTATTTTTGGAACGTGGCCATCGGGGTCCATTAAGCTTGCCTCTAAGTCATTCAAAAACAAACTGAACAAAGTAGGGGCCAAAATGCATCCCTGTCTCACTCCCCTGGCCATCTCAATACAGTCTGAGAGCTGGCCCTGCAACCCACACCTAACCTGCAAATTGCTTCCACAGTGCAGGGCTTTAGTAAGATATAGGAGACGTTTATCCTTCAGTGCTAGATGTAACTTGGCCCATAGTTGGAATCTGGGGATGGAGTCAAAAGGCAGATTTCAGGTCCATAAAGGCCACAAAATGTTTTCCCTGTCGAGGTCTGGTGTACTTCTCGGCTAGGAGGGACAGCATTAGACAGTGGTCTGATGTTGAGTGGTTCTTGCAGAAAGCTGCCTGAGCTTCAGATAGTATGTTACAGTCATTTAGAAAACTTGTCAGTTTATTACAGAGAAAACGGGCATACAGCTTTCCTATTATTGAAAGCAGACTGATTGGCCTATAATTAGAAGGCACGTTTGGCTGGCCTCTCTTAAAGATTGGGACTACTATTGTATGTTTCCAACTAGACGGTACTTTGCCAGAGTTATTTACTATAGTAAAAAGTGCCTCCAGGAGAGGAGCCCACTAGTGCTGATTTGGTATTATCAATTCAGCTGGGATAAAGTCATTTCCCGGGGCCTTACCACTCTTCAGGTTCCCAATTAATGTATAGACTTCTTCCACTGTAACCGGGCTCCATTGTGGGAGCAGTGACAGTTCTGCCGAATCTTCATCATAAAAACTGGCGGGGAGATTTGAATTTCCTGTGAATATATTTCTAAAATGGTTCTCCCATACCTGAGCTGGAATGGCACAGCTGGGGGCTGGAGAGACTAGTTTCCAGAAGAGTTTTGTTTCATTGTTTAGCGAGGCATTCAGTAAGAGGCACCAGGAGTTTTGCTCAGACTACCTTTTTTTCAAAGCCAAAAGGGCTTTGTACTCTTTTTTACTTTTGAAATAGGTTGGGGGTAAATAGTTTAGGCCAGCGTTTCTGTAGGCCAAATAAGAGTTCCTTAAGGCTTTCTTCACGCGGCACTCTTGGTTGAACCATCTGTACCCTTTAGTAATGTGGGGCTTGCTGGCTGGATTTATGTTAACAGAGACTACATCCTGCAAGAACTCGATGAGATTATCGTTAGCAGTCGGGGAAGAATCTGTTGATATCTCAGCTACAGTAGCCAGCTCAGGTGTCCATTTTTTCCTACACAATGCTGGAACATTAGCTTTATCAATTTTCTCTTGTTCTATGTGAGAGCACTGAATTGAATTTTGGCCAATACAGTGGTACCTCAGGTTAAGTACTTAATTCGTTCCAGAGGTGCGTTCTTAACCTGAAACTGTTCTTAACCTGAAGCACCACTTTAGCTAATGGGGCCTCCCGCTGCTGTGCGATTTCTGTTCTCATCCTGAAGCAAAGTTCTTAACCCGAGGTAATATTTCTGGGTTAGCGGAGTCTGTAACCTGAAGCATATGTAACCCGAGGTACCACTGTAGTGGAGATAATCAGAGGCAAATGATCACTCTCAGTCCTGTTATCGATATTGAAGTTTTTGATTAATTTAAAAGCCTCCCTGTTACTGAGACAGTAATCTACTGTGCTAGCTCCATTAGAATTTATGAACTCTCCTCTGTCCCCCGGTAGTGCCCCGTTAACAATCATGAAGTCAGGACTTATTTGTAAAGAGGCCAGACAAAAGCCGGCATAGTTGATTTGGTGGTCTTTAGAAGACCTATTGGGGGTGGGGGGGGCGCTTAAGGAGAAAAGGCTGTTTTCCTTTAGTTTCCTTAACATTGGAAATTTTATTTCCAGGCAGTCGTCATTTGAGCCTAGTCTGGCGTTCATGTCTCCCATTATGTAAAAAGGTACTTAATTTGAAGGTACTTAATTTGAAGAGAGTAAAGGAAACAATGGAATTTACGCCATGTACTCTCAATCTGTGCTTGCACTTTGTATGGTGGAATGTAAGCTGAGACGATACTCTTGGACTCAAAGTGCAAGGCGATCCCCTGCGCCAGGTGCTCGAGAACTGAACACTCAGTAACCTGTGACATCAAGGAAGTGGAGTCCAGAGTTACTAGCCCCCCCCCCCCCCCCGCTTCCCCTTTCGTGCAGTTTAGAGGCCTTAATTTCATAGGCAAAGTACCGTATTTTTCGCCCTATAGGACGCACTTTTTCCCCTCCAAAAATGAAGGGGAAATGTGTGTGCGTCATATGGGGCGAATGCAGGCTTTTGCTGAAGCCTGGAGAGCCCCACCGCCAGCCCCACAAGCTTGGGGGACAGCGGGGAGGCACAGCGCGCCTTTCCCGCTGTCCCCCGACTTGGTTAGAAGGCTGGCGGGGGGGAGAAGCCTGCTCCTCTCCGTCGCCAGCCCCGCAAACTCGGGGGACAGCGGGAGGCGCAGCGCGCCTTTCCTGCTGTCCCCCGACTTGGTTAGAAGGCTGGCAGAGGGCTTCCCCCTCCCCCAGCCCCGCAAGCTCCCAGAGCGATGCCAAAGCTGCACGCAGCTTCAGCATCACTCTGGGTCCTGTTCTGGGGGCTGGCGTTGGGGGAAGCTCGGGCTTCCCCCGCCCCAGCCCCGTGCCTGGGGGGGGGGATAATTTTTTCCCCTTTATTTCCCCCCCCAAAAAATCTAGGTGCGTCCTATGGGCCGGTGCGTCCTATAGGGCGAAAAATACAGTAACCATCAAGGACTATGTTGTCAGTTGCCCAGGTTTCCTGCAACGTTATCACATCAAAACACGTTACGTATTCACAAAATGTCTCGTCCCCTAGTTTGTTGGCCCAACCCGCTATTTTCCACGAGAAAATATTGCGGCTGCTCAATCCGTCACTGGTTTGGTTTCATTGTGGGGGACAAATTTTGATCAGCTCTCCCTCTGTCTCCGTAATAACACAACCATTCTTAGGATGTAAAAGTTGTTGTTCCTGGGGTTGAGTTACAGAATTGTCCATGTTTTCAGCAGTCAGCTTTTTTTAGGGGGCCCAAGCTGCTGAGCTTTTTTTTAAGGGGCCAAAGCTGTTGGGCTTTCTTTAGGGGGCCAAGCTGAAGCTGTTGAGCTTGTTTTGGGGGGCCAAATCTCCCAGGACTCTCTCAGAAGGTCAAGCTTGCTTTTTGGAAACAGAGGCTCAGGGCTGTGCAAGTTCTGTGCAAGCTGGATGGGCGGGGTATAAATCATAATAAATTCTTCTTTCATTCATTCCTTAATCAATTATCATCATCATCTCGTTGAATTGCAGGCGGATTCTGCTTCCGGGCAGTCCCAGCCCCATGGCTCCTCGAAAGTCCCTCCATCCCGTACATTTTATAATATATGGTGGGAATGCAAAAGGGTTAGAAATAAATGGGGAATGATATATATTGAATTAGAAAAAAAATGTTTAAAAAGACTTTTCTTAAGAAACCAGAAGCATTCCTCCTAGGAATTTTAGATCAAGATTTAGAAAAAGAAAATTAGAAATTATTTATCAATGCAACAACAGCAGCAAGAATTATATTAGCACAAGCATGGAAGACAGAAGAAATACCAGCGAAAGAACAATGGCAAGGGAAACTTATGGGATATGCAGAACTGGCAAAATTAACAGATAAATTACATGAAAAGGATAGAAAAGACTTTAAAAGAGAATGGGAACCATTTACAACATATATATGAAGGGGCAACATAAAGAATTGGACTCATTGGCAGGGTTTGAATAAACCAGGCACCCCCCCAACCTGCGGCCCTCCCAATGTTTTTGGCCTACAACTCCCATGATCCCTAGCTAGCAGGACCAGTGGTCAGGGATGATGGGAATTGTAGTTCAAAACATCTGGAGGGCCGAAGGTTGGGGATGCCTAGAATAAACCAACACAATTGTATATAACCAAAAGCAAGACTATACACATTGGGGAAATAACACCCAATCCTCACCTGAGTCGTTGCCAGCCCGTTGCTGATGTTGAATCCGTTGATGGTGATCTGAATCTGCCCACGATTGATCATGTCAATCACGGCTTCAGCAATGGTGTTCATGGGAATGACTGGCATGCTGAGCCCAGCAGCGCCATCATCCCCGCCGTCTGGACATTTCATCTGGAAGCCAAGATAATGGAATAATGATGATAATTTATCATTTACACCCCGCCCATCCAGCCCCATGTTCACCACCTCACTGCCACTCCTGTGCATTAGAAGCATGCATTAGAAGTGAAATGGATTTTGCTACAAAGTCGGCTACAATCAGGTTTTCAACACAGCAACCCCTCTTGTGGCTTTATTGTGTCCGCGTTTCAGGCATTTTAAAGTGGGGAGGGGGGAGAGCTATCGTACGCGGGAAGATTGCAAGGTGATTATAAAAAAAGGGAAATGATATATAATGAACGGAGAGGGGGGGTTATTAATCCCGTTTGCATTCCTTCCCGTGGGAAAGTGTGCCTTGGTTTTGGAACGCCTTGGTTTCGGAACAGACTTTTGGAACAGATGAAGTTTGAGAACCAAGGGACCACTGTGATTTTAAAAGAATCAACTTGCATTTGGCAAGATGTCCCAATTTTAAAAGCCATGGGAAAAAATAGATTGAAAAGGCTCCTCATTGTATTTTAATCTTTTGCTGGAAACCATCCAGAGTGACTGGGCATAATAATAATAATATCATCCTGTTAGAAGGGAAACCCAGTCAGAGTATAAATAATTTATTATCATCATCCTCATCCTCCTCTTGGAAGCTGCCCAGAGTGGCTGGGGAAACCCAGTCAGATGGGCGAGGTATAAATAATATATTATTATTATTATTATTATTATTATTATTATTAATTACTCCTCATGTGTTGGTCCGATGCCTGTGGGAAAGCTCTTCTCTTGTGGATACAGTGGTACCTCGGGTTAAGAACTTAATTCACGCCTGAGGTCCATTCTTAACCTGAAACTGTTCTTAACCTGAGGTACCACTTTAGCTGATGGGGCCTCCCGCCGCCCCCACGCCACTGGCTCGCAATTTCTGTTCTCATCCTGAGGTAAAGTTCTTAACCCGAGGTACTACTTCCAGGTTAGCAGAGTCTGTAACCTGAAGTGTCTGTAACCCGAGATGCAACTGTAACGTGCTTTCTCTTTTTTCTTTCAAGTTTCTTATTTTCAATCTTTTATGTTTATTTCCATACACTCCAAACATTTTCCATATATACAATACTGGGATTAAACAAACCCCTTGGATTTCCCCACCCCACCCCAGTTTCCATATTTTGCCCTCTTTTCTTGCATGTAATTATAACAATCCATTATATTCCATCTCCTTATTTACTACTCTAATTCATTTGACTTCATCAATGATATATCCATCCTGCCTGCAGAAAGCCATCTAATTCGATTTCAATTTGATCCTGACTTGTTTTTAGGGTAGGCTTCCTCAACCTCGGCCCTCCAAATGTTTTGGGACTACAACTCCCATGATCCCTAGCTAACTGGACCAGAGGTCAGGGATGATGGGAATTGTAGTCCCAAAAACAGCAGGTGGGCCAAGGTTGAGGAAGCCTGGTTTAGGAGGTAATTTCATTATTATTTGATTTTTTAAAAAGTTACTAAGAACTTCACATAGTAAAAGACCAGAAACATATCTTTTGGGAATATTGAACAGTGATATTCTAAAAGAAAAAACTCAATTTTTTCTGTATGCAACATCAGCGGCAAGAATTCTAGTGGCTAAGTACTGGAAGGGTAACCAGGTACTGACCAAAGAGGAGTGGCTATATAAATTATGTGAATATTTGGAGCTGGCCAAATGGACGGATATAATAAGACTAAAGCCAATGAATACAGTCCAGGAGGAATGGAATTGCTTGAATGACTACTTAGAAAAACAAGGTTCAAATGTAAAAATTTGGCTGTGTCTAGAATGACCTGGTGAATGGAAAAGGGGAAATATACATATATACACATTTATATATTCAGATGAAAATAATACTGAAATACAGATAAAATATGAAAGGTGAAAGGAAGTGCTGTGAGAGTGATGGAAGTCTATTATTATTATTTTGCAAAATAGTATTTATTGTATTGAAATATGCTTTTCTTTATTCTTTGACTCTACTTTTCTTTGCATTTTTTTTCTTTTCCTCCCTTACTTTTTCCTTCTTTCTGTTTTATTGGATATTATTCTTTACGTATGCTTTTGTTTTGATGTATTTACTTTGCAGTAAAAAATTAATAATAATAATTATAATGATAGTTTGATTTTATACTAATGTGATGTATTTGATGCTAGCCGCCCTGAGTCCGGTTTCGGACGGGATACAGGTAAGTTTATTACTACTACTACTACTACTACTACTATTATTGAGAGCTAGACTCCAAAACCACCTACACACGCCCGGATTTTCCTGACCTTCACTATTTTCACGTCAGGCAGGCTGTCGAGGAACGCCTTCAGGTCGACACCATTCAAAACAATCCGGTTGTCGTAGATGTGACCATTCGATTTGAAGTCGATGACGGCTTTTTTCTGAAAGAAAGACATATAATGCATCTGAAAAACACGGCAATTTGGATCTGGGCTTTTTTCCAAGAAAAAAAGACCTCTTCCCAAATACCTTCAGGTGTGGGAACATATTGGCGTGATCACCAATGAAGAAGGTATTGGGCATGTAAGCCAGTTTTTCTGAATATTGCTCCGCCACTTCCACCGGGGATGTTTCCTGGTCAGTGATAATGTAATCCATGAATAAGGCCCCGCTGGTTCCCGGGTAGCCCAGCCACATTGCCTGGAAGGCAAACAAATGAGGGTTGTTAATTAATAATAATAATAATAATAATTTATTTCTACACTGCCCATATCTGGCTGGGTTTTCCCAGCCACTCTGGGCGGCTTCCAACAAAAGATTAAAATACAATAAGGCAGCAAGGCAAGATATCCAGAGCTTCTTTTTTTATAAAAACTTATTCAAGAATTACATATATAGAGAAAGAGTGTGTCCAGTAGCCAATTAAGTTTGTTCTTGGTATAAGCTTTTGTGTACGTGCACACTTCTTCAGATACACTGAATAATAGTATAAATAAGTAATATAATATAATATAATATAATATAATATAATATAATATAATATAAATATATTAATATAAATAATATAAAGAACAAACTTCTTCAGATACACTGAGTAATAATATTTTGACTGTGTCAGACCAACTTGGCTACCTAAATGAATAAATAATATACATACACTTAATTTGACAAAAAAGGAAGTGTCCATGTGCAAATCTTCTTCTATAAATTGCCAAAAATTAAGCTTGGGTTAAATTTATGCAGTCTCTTTTTTAAGAGGAAGGCCTCTGGCAAGATATCCAGAGTTTGCCAAAAAAAACAGAAAACAAAAAAACCACCCCACCTTCTTAAAGAGGACCGTGTCTTTCGGCAAGATCTACAAAAAGGCCGCATAAAACAAGATAGTTGATCACATAATTAAGGATTTTCTTAAATCGGATTTTTTCAATTTAAAGCAGATTTTTAAAATAAAGTTCTTTGGGAGGAAAAATATTTCTAAAGATTTTTTGTTTAAGTTCCATCGAAAGCCATTGTGAAAGAAGGATTTGTTTAAAGTTTTCCATGTGTGCAGAAACTCAGCCTAAATTGTTGTTTTTTAAAAATTGTTTAACCACATCCGTTAACAAACATGGATACATATGCCATAATGCTATTCTTTTACAGTGGTGCCTCGCAAGACGAAATTAATCCGTTCCGCGAGTGTCTTCGTCTAGCGGTTTTTTCGTCTTGCGAAGCAACCCTATTAGCGGCTTAGCGCTATTAGCGGCTTAGCGGCTATTAAAGGCTTATCGGCTTAGCTGCTAAAAGGCTTAGCGGCTTAGAAAAAGGGGGGAAACGGATAGAAGCCCCCCATCCAAACAATGACTTTAGCTACTGATGGATAGACCAATGGATGGACCGTGTGACTGCGGAAACGGATAGAAGCCCCCCATCCAAACAATGGCTTTAGCTGTTGATGGACAGATGGATAGAAGGATGGACGGATAGCTACTGATGGATAGATGGACGGTGTGACTGCGGACACGGATAGAAGCCCCCCATCCAAACAATGACTATCATCAGTGCAGGCAAGAATTTGTTTAAAAAAAATTCTATCATCTACCATACTGTCTTATTTATTTTATAGTACAGAACATTGATGATTGCTTTCATTTGATGGATCAATGGTCTTGTTAGAGAATAAAATTCATGTTCAACGGCTGTTTGAGTGGTTGTTTTTCAAAGTCTGGAACGGATTAATCCCTTTTGCATTCCTTTCTATAGGAAAGCACGCCTTGGTTTGGGAACGCTTTGGTTTCGGAATGGACTTCCAGAACAGATGAAATTTGAGAATCAAATCACTGTATGATGAACATTTCACTGTGACTTCCTTTACCTGGATCGGTGCCGGCCGGAGAGCAAACAGCTCGTTACGGGCTCCTTTGGTGTAGCCATTCATGTTGATCAGGATATGTATGCCGTCTTGGTGAATGCGGTCAGCCGCCTTGCCATTGCACGGGACCTAAAACACAAACATTAGAAGCACGTTTATGGAAGTTTTGAATGGCTGATGTTTTAATGTGTTCTGCATCTCTTGTTGTAAGCCGCTCTGAGTGGCTGGAGAAACCCAGTCAAATGGGTGGGGTACTTTAACTAATAAAGTAGTAGTACAGTGGTACCTCAGGTTAAGTACTTAGTTCGTTCCGGAGGTCCGTACCTAACCTGAAACTGTTCTTAACCTGAAGCACCACTTTAGCTAATGGGGCCTCCTGCTGCCGCCGGAGCACGATTTCAGTTTTCTTCCTGAAGCAAAGTTCTTCGGCTGGGGAGGGCAAAGGCTTCGGCTGGGGAGGGCGGGATATAAATAAAATTTATTATTATTATTATTATTATTATTATTATTATTATTATTAACCTGAAGCACTATTTCTGGGTTAGCAGAGTCTGTAACCTGAAGCGTATGTAACTTGAAGCGTATGTAACCCGAGGTACCACTATATAGTGGGAGGGTGGGTTGGGGATTTTCTCCGAAGGGTAGTAGGATTCAGTGGGTATGGTCAACCTGCTGGCGACTGTTAACAACTGAAAAAGCAAGGGATGGTATGCAGATGACCCAAAATAGCTTTAGCATGAAACTGTTCTTAACCTGAAGCACCACTTTAGCTAATGGGGCCTCCTGCTGCCACCGGAGCACAATTTCTGTTCTCATCCTGAAGCAAAGTTCTTAACCTGAAGCACTATTTCTGGGTTAGCGGAGTCTGTAACCTGAAGCACATGTAACCTGAAGCATTATGTAACTCGAGGTACCACTGTAGTTGTAGTACATCTGCTAAGGTTGACTTGACAACCTGGCGACGATGTCCGAGCCCTCGAATGGTCCTTCTGAGCTTCTTTCCCTCATACAGTGCTTTTGCAAAATCCCACACTGCAGGAAAGTGAGCTGTTTTGGCCAGATTGCCATAGCTCGGGATACGTGCTCCATGACAAAAAGTGGGCAGGGTATCTGAAGCACTACTTTGCACCCATGACTTGAGAGCATCCAGGAATCATCTGAAATGTAGTTTAGGTTTAGGGTTAGGGGCTAGGGTTTAGAATTAGGGCAAAGGCTAAGGCTGGAGGTAGGGTTAGGCTTAGGCTAAGAATTACTGTTAAGAGTTAAGGTTTAGGGCTTACAGCTAGGGCAAAGGCAAGGGCTAGCTCAACAACTTTGGCCGGCCCTTGCCCATGTTCACTTCATCAAATCTGGCCCTCTTTGAAAAGAGTTTGGACACCAACTAGTGATTTAAATCAAATCCACCCTGTTATATACATTACCAAGCAAGCACTTCAACCTGCCACTGGGAAGCCCCTGAGAAGCGGCTAAGTGACCCCCCCGCCCCCGGTTGCACAACCCTTCGGCCATGAGTTCAGACATGCTTTTCCGAGCTATGCCTAAAAATCTGATTTATAGCTTATTGATCGCTAGCCTGGATGGTTTGCCTCACTAGCTAGTGCAGTCGAAATATATCTATATATATCTATATATCTATACATCTCTCTCTCTCTCTCTCTCTCCATATATATATATATATTATTGTCCAGTAGCACCTTAGAGAGGGACGCGGGTGGCGCTGTGGTCTAAACCACTGAGCCTAGGGCTTGCCGATCAGAAGGTCGGCGGTTCGAATCCCTGCGACGGGGTGAGCTCCTGTTGCTCGGTCCCTGCTCCTGCCAACCTAGCAGTTCGAAAGCATGCCAGTGCAAGTAGATAAATAGGTACCTTCCTCTGGCGGGAAGGTAAATGGTGTTTCCGTGCGCTGCTCTGGTTTGCCAGAAGCGGCTTAGTCATGCTGGCCACATGAGCCGGAAGCTGTATGCCGGCTCCCTCGGCCAATAAAGCGAGATGAGCGCCGCAACCCCAGAGTCGGTCACGACTGGACCTAATGGTCAGGGGTCCCTTTACCTTTAGCACCTTAGAGACCAACTAAGTTTGTTCTGGGTATAAGCTTTCATGTGCAGGCACACTTCTTCAGATACCTGAAGAATCTACTAGTGCAGATTATTCATGATTTAGCCCCCTCTTCTGATATTGCACATTCGTCCAAACAACGTATAGCATCCAAGAACAGATGGTATCCTGCATTATAGCTTCTTCCTTCCGCCAGATTATGCATTAAAAGGCTGTTCTCTGCCATCAAAGAGCTTTAGCAAAAGATAGAGAAGTAAAGAGAGGCAGGAAGAGATGACCGTATCTCTGAATTTTATTTTGATTTTAAATGTGATTTGAATTGTATTTTAAACCAATCGTTTGATTTTGTGTTTTTAATGTATTATATATTTGGTGTTAGCCGCCCTGTGCTTGGTCTTGGCCGGGGTATAAATAAAATTTATTATTATTATTATTATTATTATTATTATTATTATTATATCAGATCGCTAAACTCCTCAAAATGACAAATATCTTCCGGAAAAGGTTGCCTGGGCAAGATCATATTTAGGATATACAGGGGGGAAAGAGCTCTCACCTGAGATAAGTCAATAAAGTGATTTGCTTCAGCCATCACCTTGACCCGGAAGTTTGTGCCGTCGTCGGGGCTGAGGGCATAGCAGAAGACCTAGGAAAGAGAGGAATTGATTAGAACTGAGGCTGACCAGAGTCACTGAATGAATGGAGGAATCTTTATTCGCGTCGGGCATCGCAATAAAACAATACAATATACAAAGAATGGAAATAAAAAGTCCATTGTATAAAATACATTTGAGGGTCACTTGAGCAGGGAGCACGTGAGGTGCAGCAAAACACAGGCCGAAAAACAGTAGACAAAGCCCATCTTTCCCAAACATTGCATGAAAAGGCCAGAATTTACGAAGCGCATGAACCATCACAGCTTTCCTCCATGATGAAGCAGTTGCTAATATAGAATCATAGAACTAGGGAGTTTGAAAGGGCCACGAGGCTCATCTAGGCTAACCCCCTGCAATGTGGGAATCTTTACCCAAGAGCTTCCCTCTTGTGGCTTATCCCCACAACAGCCACTGACTTTGGGTTTTAGTCAAGCAAACAGTCTAATCCAGGCATTCCCAACCTGCGGCCCTCCAGATGTTTTAGCCTACAACTCCCATGATCCCTACCTCACAGGACCAGTGGTCAGGGATGATGGTAATTGTAGTCAAAAACATCCGAAGGGCCGAAGGCTGGGGATGCCTGGTCTAATCTGTCGGTGCCTAAATGATCTCAAGTGTCAGAACAACTTGACTGCCATCAGGAAATTTCCCACCGTCCCATTTCGACTCTCCAGCACCTGATCTGCATCACCGAGCAATCCCAAAATGCAGACAGCTTTGAACCTCGCAAGATCAAATGTCTCGCCCTGGACTGGACTCGAGGGACGATTCCGACAGATTCCACATGGAAAACGCTCATGTCCCTGCAGAGATGGTAGCACCAAATCAGTGGTGCATGTGCTTTATAAAAAGCCGTGAGGAGATGATTGTGTTGTTGTTTAGTCGTGTCCGACTCTTCGTGACCCAATGGACCAGAGCATGCCAGGCACTTCTGTCTTCCACTGCCTCCTGCAGTTTGGTCAAACTCATGCTGGTAGCTTCGAGAACACTATCCAACCATCTCATCCTCTGTCGTCCCCTTCTCCTTGTGCCCTCCCATCTTTCCTAACACCAGGGTCTTTTCCAGGGAATCTTCTCTTCTCATGAGGTGGCCAAAGTATTGGAGCCTCAGCTTCACGATCTGTCCTTCCAGTGAGCACTCAGGGCTGATTTCCTTAAGAATGGATAGGTTTGATCTTCTTGCAGTCCATGGAACTCTCAACACTCTCCTCCAGCACCATAATTCAAAAGCATCCATTCTTCGGAGATCAGCCTTCTTTATGGTCCAGCTCTCACTTCGATACATCACTACTTGGAAAACCATAGTTTTTACTATACGGACCTTTGTTGGCAAGGTGGTGTCTCTGCTTTTTAAGATGCTGTCTAGGTTTGTTGTGAGATGATTACCCCTCCTTTATTGCCCGTTCCGGGTTGCCCAACCACTACCCCAGAGTCCTCTCTCTTGGCAGATCAAGAGGAGCAGGTAACGGCAAAGGCGGCCAGGTTTTGAGCTGGGGCAGTCAGAATAAGGTCCACTCTCGATTCAAAACCCTCAAATGTATTTGATATCATTGATTTTTCATTTCTATTCCTTGCAGATCATCTCGTCGTTTTATTGCTACAACCAAGGGCTGACGCAAATTAAGAGGATAATGATGATGATAATTATAATAATAATAAAAACTTTTATTTGTATCCCGCCCTCCCCGTCCAAACCTGGGCTCAGGGAGGCTAACACCAAATATGTAACATTGGTATAAAATCAAGCAATAACGAAATTACCTCCTGAAAACAAGCCAGGATCAAATTCAAATCCAATTAGATGGCTTTCCGCAGGATTAGGGTTGGGAACAGTAAATGCTCATCAGGCCCAACTGTTTGCGCTGCTCTTATATGGGCCTGTGAGAACGCTGGGAGGCCTCTTTCATACTAGTTCTTACACAAAAAGAGAAGGGGAGTCAGGTTGAACCAAAGGCCCGGCGGAACAACTCCATCTTACAGGCCCTGCTGAAAGATGTCAGATCCCACAGGGTCCTGATCTCTTGTGGCAGAGAGTTCCTCCAGGCCAGGGCCAAGGCCAAAAAGGCCCTGGCCCTGGTCGAGGCCAGCCTAATCTCCCTGAGGCCCAGGACCTCTAAGATGTTATTATTTGCAGACTGTTAGATCCTCCGTGGGGTATACCAGGAGAGGCGGTCCTAGGCTGTATTCATTCGTTTGGCCCAACGTGGGGCTCGTACCCATGACCCCAAGATTCAGTGTCTCAGCGCTCTGCCGCCTGAGCTACTCACACGGCTGCCCTCTTGTGCACCTCACCTCAAATTTGTCCGAATTGTGCATGCCTGGGATTGACTGCATGAGATGGGAGGTGGGGTGGTTCCCAAAGTCAGAGCTCACGTAGCCAACGCGGAGCCGGCCCTCACTGCCTTTCAGGTCCTTGGGGTGCTCGTAAGGCGGCTTGTGGAGCACGTTGATCTGGCAAAGGGATTCAAGAAAGCCGGGTTACGGAAATGACATGGGGGGGACGGGACATGAGGCCACATCTTTGAAGTTGTTCCAATGTTACAAATATACATACCTTTGACTTGACAGCCCAAGAAAGACACCTAGCATTATGAATTCTCAGAAAATCTATGCTTTAACCGACTCTCCTCATTCCGACGCCATTTGAACCCTAAAAGGAAGGCGAATTTGGGCTCCACCTCCCTCCATGAGCCAAGAAGCAGGAAGTCATGTAGGCAGCAGGAACAGGGCATCCCGCCAGAATTCCCCAAGCCTGAGAGCACATACACGGCACCCCACCGAGGGAGGGACCAAGGGGGCAACCATAGACATCCGCCAAGGCAGTTTAGCAAGGCAGGTGTTCTGAATGCCCATCTCCAGACAAGTCCAGTGGGAAAGGATGTGTCAAGAGTTTTATTGTTCTTTCGGTGATGGAGATTTAAGGGGTCTGATAAAGGGACCTCATATTGAATGCATAACCCTTGTATACCCCTCCCCATTTGTGATGTGCTAGTGATGTAGTGATGATGTATCAACGATGCTGCTTGAAGTGTATTCTGGGGGGAAGAAGGAAGTTTTAAAAGCTGACATCGCCCCATGCTCGGGGTTCTTGCTCCTGGGCAGACCTGTGGTGCAACAGTAAGAATCATGGTCTACTGACCACTGTTTTGCTCCAAATTACCGGGCTGGGGACTTCTGGAGGTGGCGCCAGCGGTTAATGGCGGATTTCCTCGATCGGAGGAAATCGCACCACGAAAAAATAGGGTCGGATCCCGCTTCGGCGCAGCGGGGGACCCTGAAAATCACAGGCGGGGGAAGCCTGTGAACCTGGGACCCAGCGGGCACATTTGGCGCCCCCCCAACCTGGTAAAGAGCCCGGCAACGGGCTCGGAATCGGAGCGGGGGAAGGAGCGCTGTGCTGTGGGCTGTCTGCTTCTTTCGTGGAGTGAAGCCGCAAGCTGTAACCGGAGAGCGCTGCCTTTTTTCCTTGGAAATTCGACTCGAAAATCAACGATCCGTGAGTAGGATTTAACGCAATTGGAACTGTACAAACTGAGAATTTGGCCGAAAGCGGAGAGGCATAAAAAGGAAGTCTGCCTCTCCCTATTGTAGATAGAATAAAGCACTGAACTTGAAAGCGGAAGCTTAGGAAAAGACGTATTAACGGACTTTAACCCAATCATCTAACCTGGACTTTCCCCCCCTTAATTCGAGGGAAAAGGGGGGGGAACTGTGGATGTTATTTCTTCATGAAGAAGTGAAAAATAAAGGGATTAAACCATCGCTCAATTCCTTGGGAACGGATTCCCAGAGGCAATTTAAAAATGGATGAGAGGTACTGTCTTGAAATATACTTTGACAGTTAGTCCTGCACAGGAAATACAATTTTGATACAATATTGTGGATAAACATCTCCTGGTCTTAAAGTAACTGTTTTAGATAGACTGTTATCTTCCTGACAAACTGGGGAAATTTAAAAAAAGAAGTAAAGTACTTAAGAACTTTTCTGACTGTTACAGTGTCCCCCTAGTGGAACTTTGGAACTGTTACAAATAGTTACAAATTAAAACAGCAGCTGGCCTGAGGATTTCTCACACGGCTCTGTTGGAACTTTCCACTTCAAAACAAGTCTGAATTTAATTGTGTGACCGACCTTGAGCTTTATCTAAAGGGGAATGGCAGATGGGAAAGAGAAACTGGAAGCGTCACAGGCAACAAGGTCAGGCAAAGTTTTGCGAATAGAAGGTGGATTACAAAGGAGACCTTCAACCTCTGGCCCCTCTGGGATTCCAACAGCAGCTCCACCGGCACAACCTAAAGTTAAAGGTATGGCAAGTGATGATTCCTTTGCTCAAGTTTTGGCTAAAGTTAATGAATCTTTGAATAGAATAAGTCAACAAGTAGCAGAGGCATCTGATAAGATTGATCAAAACACAATAAGTATTAATCAGAATACAGCAAGTATAAATAATTTGGGCCAGAAAGTAAACACTAATACAGAGACTATTCAAAAATTACTAGAGGAATCGGCTTCAGTGCGTCAGATTGCCGAGGAGGCTAAAGAAATTGCTACAACTTCTGCCACAGAGGTTAAAGAGGTTCAAGAGACAATACCATCATTACACAAACAATTGGAAGACCATAAATTGACCCTGTCTATGATTGAATTGAAGGAAAAACAAGTGAATTTACGGGTCAGATCGGTACCTGAAGTGGAAAAGGACAATCTAGCTGAATTTCTCATGCAGGAATTTTCTGACTTTTGGAATCCAGAATTGGTAAAAGACAGTTTTAAAATAGTAAACGCTTTTAGACTTGGAAAAAGAGGAGAGAAGAAGGTGAGAGACTGTTTGATCACTCTTCGAACAAAAGAAGAGAGGGACAAGATCCTGGGTTTGCATTTCCAGAAGACACTGGAAATCCAACGGACAAGGGTTGAAATATTTAAAGACATTCCGAAACACCTTCTGGATCTCAGATCAAACTACAAAGATTTGGTTACTCTGCTGAGAAGTAACAGTATTAACTTTAGGTGGGAATTTCCTCAAGGCCTATCTTTTAGCTACAAAGGAAAGAAGAGGAAAATAAGATCGGAAGACGACAAAGACAAATTCTGGAGAGACCACGGAGAAGACCTACAAAAAGGACTATCTCCGGAACCAAAAGACCGTTCGAAAAAAGGGATACCACCGACAGAAGAGGAACAGGCACTAGGTGCAGTAGGAGGAGTACTAAAATAATAACATCATGGCCCTGCAACTACTAACTTGGAACTGTCATGGTCTAAATTCCCTGCAGAAAAGGAAATCAGTATTTTATATATTAAAAAAGGAACAACTGGACTTAATTTGTTTACAAGAAACACATATAACAAGATTACACAGGAAATTGTTGATAAATAAAAGACTTGGTCAGGAGTTTATTTCATCGGACAAAGTTAAAAAAAGAGGGGTTGTGATTTATGCAAAGGACAGATTATCACCGAAATTTGTTTTTAAAGATGACCAAGGAAGATTTGTGGCAATTGAAATTCAAACACAAGGAGAAAAATTTTTGATAGTAGGAATCTACGCACCAAATGATGGGAAATCTGAATTTTTTAAGAAGTTGCATGAGACCCTGATGGACCATATGGATTATAACATGATTTTGATGGGAGACATGAATGGAGTGGTATCCACATATATGGACAAGGCACAAAGACAGGTAGTCACCAAGGATGGTAGACTACCGAAAACTTTTTTTGACATGACAGACAACTTGGATTTAGTTGACATTTGGAGAATAAGAAACCCCATGGCTAAAGGGGGAACTTTCTTTTCTGAAGCCAAAATGACATGGACAAGAATTGACCAAATTTGGATAACTAGAGGAATGGCACCAAAGACAAGAAAGGTGGAAATCTGCCCGAAAACTTGCTCCGACCATAATGCTGTTAAGATGGAAATGAGACTAACACCAACTGGCTCCTTCAGATGGAAGATGAATGACACCTTATTTAGAGATGAAGAAGTACTTAAGAAGGCTCAAAAAACCTTGAGAGATTATTTTCTGATAAACCTTAGTACCAACGTGGAGAGAAGGGTAATCTGGGATGCAAATAAAGCGGTTATGAGAGGGTTCTTAATACAACAGAATGCAATAAAGAAAAGAATTCAAAATGAGAAGAAGGATAAGATAATGGACAAAATAAAGGAATGTGAAAAAAGACTGAGAGTAAATCCAAAATCTCAAGAGATTCTGAGAGAGTTAAAGTTATATCAAGTACAATATATGAAAATGATGAATCAGGAAATAGAATGGAAAATTAAACAAATGAGACAAAAGACTTTCGAGTCGGCCAGTAAATGTGGTAAACTGTTGGCATGGCAAATGAAAAAGAGACAAAAATTAAATACAATTACGAACTTAGAAGTGGAAGGAAGAAACATACAGAACCCTGCAGAGATCAGAAGTTGTTTCCAGAGGTACTTTAAACGATTATATACTCAAGGGCCACTGAAAGAAACAGATTTAGACCAATTTTTGAAAACAAATGGATTACAAAAAATATCTCAAGAAAACAAATTAATTTTGAATCATAGAATAACTGAACAGGAAATAGAAGGTGCCATTCAAAACATGCAATTGGGTAAATCTCCAGGACCAGACGGCTTGACTTCTAGATACTACAGATCTTTAAAAGAATGGTTAATTCAACCTTTGAAAGAGGTCTGCAACGAAATAATGGAGGGGAAAAGAGCACCAGAGTCGTGGAAAGAAGCATATATTACACTTGTACCAAAAACAGAGACTGAAAAGACACAGCTTAAGAACTACCGCCCTATATCATTACTGAATGTGGATTACAAAATTTTTGCAGATATTTTGGCTAAGAGATTTAAAAAAGTGTTGATGGAAGAGATTCATAAAGACCAAGCGGGCTTTCTCCCAGGAAGACATTTGTCTGACAATTTGAGGAATATAATTGATATTTTGGAAAAATTAGAAGTGAATATAAACACTAAAGCAGTTTTGATATTTGTAGACGCGGAGAAATCCTTTGACAATATTTCTTGGAATTTTATGAAGAAGAATCTACAGGGTATGGGGGTAGGCCAAGGTTTTGAGAATGGTATAGGTGCAATTTATTCAGAACAAAAGGCTAAACTAATTGTAAATAATGTTGTGACGGAAGAACTTAAAATTGAAAAAGGGACACGACAAGGTTGCCCAATTTCCCCACTTCTTTTTATTTCGGTCCTGGAGGTTCTGCTGAATATGATTAGAAGGGACCAGTCGGTTAAAGGTATACAGGTCGGAACTAAACAGTACAAATTGAGAGCATTTGCAGATGACTTAGTATTGACGTTACAGGAGCCAGAATCTAGTACTAAAAGGGTTTTAGAACTGATTCAAGAATTTGGTCAAGTGGTAGGATTTAAATTGAATAAGTCAAAAACCAAGGTTTTAGAGAAAAATTTAACATCGTTTGAAAGAGAGAGGTTTCAGAATGAGACAGGTTTAACAGTGGTTAAGAAAGTTAAATACCTGGGGATTAACATGACAGCAAAAAACGGGAATTTATTTAAAGATAATTATGAAAAATGTTGGTCTGAAGTGAAAAAAGACTTAGAAATTTGGTCAAATTTGAAGCTTTCACTGCTAGGCCGTATTGCTGCGATAAAAATGAATGTATTGCCTAGAATGTTGTTTTTGTTCCAAACTTTGCAGATTGTCGACAAAATGGATTGTTTCAAGAGGTGGCAGAAAGATATTTCTAAATTTGTCTGGCAGGGCAAGAAGCCCAGAATAAATTTTAAAATTCTAACGGATGCAAAAGAAAGAGGCGGATTTGCCCTGCCAGACTTCAAACTTTACTATGAATCAGCAGCTTTTTGCTGGTTGAAAGAATGGCTACTTCTTGAAAACACTGACATTTTGGACTTGGAAGGTTTTAACAATGTATTTGGATGGCATGCATATTTATGGTATGATAAGGTCAAAGCACATAAAGCATTTAGAAACCACATTGTCAGGAAAGCGCTATTTAATGTTTGGATAAGATATAAGGACTTGCTAGAAAACAAAACCCCAAGGTGGCTGTCACCAATGGAAGCGAAAGCCTTGAAAAAGGTCAATATGGAGGTCAAATGGCCGAAATATTGGGAAATTTTGGAACAAGACGGAGATAGATTGAAATTGCAGAGTTTTGAAAAATTAAAAAACAAAGTGTGAGACTGGCTTCATTATTTTCAGATAATGGAGGCATTTAAATTGGACAAGAAAATTGGCTTCCAGGTGGAAAGATCAAAATTAGAAACAGAACTGTTAGAACCCAAAACTAAGAATTTGTCAAGAATGTATAACTTGCTGCTGAAATGGAATACTCAGGATGAAACGGTAAAATCGGCTATGATTAAATGGGCACAGGACGTTGGACATAACATTATGTTTGCTGACTGGGAACAGTTGTGGACCACAGGTATGAAATTTACGGCATGTAATGCCTTAAGAGAGAATATTATGAAAATGATATACAGGTGGTACATAACCCCAGTCAAGCTTGCAAAAATCTATCATTTGCCCGATAACAAATGTTGGAAATGTAAAGAAATTGAAGGTACATTTTTTCACCTTTGGTGGACATGCCCAAAGATTAAGGCTTTCTGGGAAATGATATATAATGAATTAAAAAAGGTATTTAAATATACCTTCCCTAAGAAACCAGAGGCCTTTCTCCTGGGCATAGTCGGCCAAATGGTGTTAAAAAAGGATAGAATTTTCTTTATGTATGCAACAACAGCAGCAAGAATACTCATCGCAAAGTATTGGAAGACACAAGAACTTCCCACGCTGGAGGAATGGCAGATGAAACTGATGGACTATATGGAACTGGCGGAAATGACTGGCAGAATCCGTGACCAGGGAGAAGAGTTGGTGGAGGAAGAATGGAAGAAATTCAAAGATTATCTTCAGAAACACTGCAAGATTAAAGAATGTTAGAGTGATGTTGGATCGAAAATAAGTGGTTTCCAGCTGTACAGGTTAAAGTTATTGATAGACTAAGATTAAAGATTAGGATTAAAGATGTTTAAGGAAATGGAAATTTGGTACTTAAGAGGTAAAATTTTAATGTTATATTACATTAAGATTAAAGATTAGGATTAAAGAAGTTTAAGTGTTATATATTATATTAAGATTAAAGATTGGGATTAAAAAAGTGGAAAAGAAATTGCTGGACAAACAATTTGGACTGGAATACAAAAGAGGGAGGTATGAGGAAGTCCAGAAAATAAGTAAATTCAAAAACGGAAATGGAAAAGTGATATTGTTTTTAATTGTTCTGTTTTTTCTTGTTTCTTTTGTACTTTGTTTTCTGTGTTTTCCTTTTTCTTTTTTCTTTTTTTGGATTATGTATTGGGTATTTTTGTACTTCTACCTTTATGGTTTTCTGTTTAACTTTTTATTGAAACTTTAATAAAAATCATTTAAAAAAAAAAAAAACAAATTACCGGGCTGGGACTTTCTCCTTTTACTGACAGCATGGACCCATGGGGGACAAGTGCCCCGGTTAGCTAGGCTGTCAAGGAGTCACTCACCCTGGAATTTTTTCGCTTAACAGCCAGTGGCGCCAATATAGAGCAGGCTTCCTCAACCTTGGCCCTCCAGTTGTTTTCAAACTACAGTGCCCATCATCCCTGACCACTAGACCTGCTAGCTAGGGACCATGGAGTTGTAGGCCAAAAGCATCAGGAGGGCCGAGGTTGAGGAAGCCTGATAGAGAGCTCTACCTCTCTTTCAAATCAGAGCCAGCAAAGGCGGTGGAGTTCCTGTGCGGGTGCCTGGAGGCGGTTGGAGGATGGATGGCAGCTAACTGGTTGAGGTTGAATCCTGACAAGACTGAAGTTCTGTGGTGTGTGGACGGGTGGGGGGGACTCCCTGGTCCTGAACGGGGCAACTGTGCCCCTGAAGGACCAGCTGCACAGTCTGGGGGTCATTTTGGACCCATAGAGGCACAGATCTGTTCTGTGTCCAGGGCAGCTCCATCTGGGATGCAGGGTAAGACCCTCCCTGCCCTCTCTTGCCAGAGTGGCGCATGCTCTTGTTATCTCCAGCTTGGACTACTGCAATGCGGTCTATGTGGGGCTACCTTACTGCAATTAATCCAGAATGTGGTAGTCAGGGGCCACCAGGTGGCGCGTTGGAAGATGGCCGACAATAACATCTCTCTGACCCATACGAGGTAATTAAGAGGCTGCTATGGGAAGTATGCAGTCTTCCTACCCCCCCCCAAGGAGATGGGGGGGCTGCCTTGCCAGCGGTGTCCACAATGCACCCCCTGATCCGAGAGATGGAGGTGCCGGTCATTTGGCACGAGCCCTCGATGAAGTCAGATCTTCCTGACACAGATTCCAATCAGCGTGTGCTGGTTAGCTTCAGCTCGGAATTATAATTGGAAACATACGACTGGAATGAAGCTGAAGCACATACATCAAGTAACGCTCGAGAGATAAGACTGCTGATTAATGGATCTCTGTGACCGGGAGTGATGGATGGATAAGTAAATCTTCTGATGAATCACCATTAAGAGACTGTATGTTTGGAATGAAGGGGGGGGTGGAGGAAAAAACCTTTTTTCTTTGCACGATGTGATATTAATAACCCTCAACCCCAGATAGAAACAAGATCGTTGCGTTTTACTAATCACAAGCAGGAATTCAAGAACTGTGTGGAATGGATTATAGCTGGAGAGAGGATTGGTGAACGGTGAGAACGGAGGAAAATTTTATGACGCAGTTAAAAAATGGCGTCTCGCCAAGACAGGCTTGCCGGAGAAAGAAGGACAGGGGGAGGAGAATCAGGACCATTGGAAAGAGAAGGATTGTTGGAATGCAATCTTGACCTGACAGAGCCTCCTGATATATTTGGCAAGTCTGAGAAAAGTAAAGGACAGACCGAAGATTTTTATTTTTTTTATGGAAGCGTTGAACAGCAGTTGTTCCTGAGCAATATGATCTTTGGAGAGTACAAAACCCACACAGAGGATGCCTGTTTTCAATGTGCTTGTGAAAATTATCAGAGATCGTAAAGAAAGGAATAGACGATAACAACAACAAGAAGAAGAAAGTAATAAAGGACTATCTGGATTGAACTGGATAGAACTGTTTAATTAAAGCAGCAATATAAGTGATGTTTGGACTCGTTCGGAGCTTTGGACTCGTTCGGAGCTTTGGACTCGTTCGGAGCTTTGGACTCGTTCGGAGCTTTGGACTCGTTCGGAGCTTGATGTATGGGTACCCCCAACAAAAATTTAAAATTCGGCTGTATAATTTAGAACTAATGTGATTTGGATAATGTGATGTGATTGGCCTGTTAATAAAAAATATTTTTAAAAAACAAACAAACAGAATGTGGTAGCCAGACTGGGGACCGTGAACAGCTGCAGAGACCACATAACACCAGTCTTGAAAGACCTGCATTGGCTCCCAGTACGTTTCCGGGCACAATTCAAAGTGTTGGTGCTGACCTTGAAAGCCCTAAACAGCCCAGCAGATGAAACTTTCCTCTGGTTGTCAATATTAAGAGGATGCCAGCAAGATTGAACCTTTCTGTAAAATAAAGGATTTAAATCCAGTCTTACTGAGACCACATACCAACGGTCCCGAGAGATCTGCATTGGCTCCCAGTACGTTTCCAAGCACAATTCAAAGTGTCGGTGCTGACCTTGAAAGCCCTCAATGACCTCGGCCCAGTAGACCTGAAGGAGCATCTCCACCCCGGACACCGGGGTCCCTCTCCCAAGGGCCTTCTGGCGCTTCCCTCCCTGCAAGAAGCCAAGTTACAGGGAAGCAGGCAGAGGGCCTTCTCGTGGTGACGGCCGCCCTGTGGAACGCCCTTCCATCAGATGTCAAAGAAATAAGCAATTATCTCACTTTTAAAAGACATCTGAAAGCAGCCCTGTTTAGGGAAGTTTTTAAATATTTAATGCTGTCTTGTGTTTTTAATATTTGGTTGGCAGCCACCCAGAGTGGCTGAGAATACCCAGACAGATGGGCAGGGTAGAAATAATAAATTATTATATATTATTATATATCCAAAGCCAACATGCATTCAAACTCTGACGGAACGGAGTGGCGCACACCTCTTCACAGCATAAACCCACCTTGTCCAGGCAAAGGTTCCCATGTCTCTCGGCAATAGCCTTTCGGAAGCCGTGAGACAGCGGATACAGCATGCTGTGATGGGGGTGCACCGAAGGGAGCCGGTTCTTCTCCAGCTGGTCAGCCACAATACTGACAAGCTTCTTCATTCTCTCATCGTAATCAGTCCAATCACAGACGATCTGAAAGGGGGCAAAGAAAACCAGGATTCTAGATTCAGGTAGGTAGCCGTGTTGGTCTGATGAAGTCAAAATATATATAAAAATTGCCCAGTAGCGCATTAGAGACCAACGAAGTTTGTTCTTGGTATAAGCCAGGCACCCCAAACCTTCGGCCCTCCAGATGTTTTAGACTAAAATTCCCATCATCCCCGACCACTGGTCCTGTTAGCTAGGGATCATGGGAGTTGTAGGGGGGCCGCAGGTTGGGGATGCCTGATATAAGCTTTTGTGTGCATGCACACTTCTTCAGATACACTGAAGCGGAAGTCCCCAGACCCTAATATACAAAGGGAGAAGTCCCCAGATCCTGCTATATAAGAGTAAGGAGAAGCCCCCAGACCCTGATCTATAGTCGGAGGGTGAGTTGGGGTTTTTCTCCGAAGGGTAGTAGGAGTCAGTGGGTATAGTCCACCTGCTGGCGACTGTGAACGACTGAAAAAACAAGGGATGGTATGCAGATGACCTAAAATAGTTTTAGGATATGTAATGAGACACAGTCGTCCACAGGTTGACCATACCGATTGAGTCCTAGTACCCTTCAGAGAAATACCTCGCCCCACCCTCCCTCTAAATATCAGGGTGTGGGGACTTCCGCTTCAGTGTATCTGAATAAGTCTGCCTGCACATGAAAGCTTAGACACAGAACAAACTGAGTTGGTCTCTAAGGTGACATTGGACAATTCCTGAATTAGGTGACGCTTTTACCATTACCGTGGTACCTTGGGACTCAAACGCCTCGGTTCCCAAATGCCGGAAACCCTGGGAGTGTTGGCCCTTAATATGCTGAAAAACTCTGCCTCACCTGCAAACAGTGCGCCAGGTTGCAGTAAGCGTCAGGAAAGTCCGGCTTCAGTTTCAAGGCGGTGCGATACGAAGCAATTGCCTCTGGGATGTTTCCGGAATCCTAGAAAGGGAGGGATATTTCAGCAATTGCCACTAGCTTTTTTCCTCAACCATCAAAACCAAAGATGAAGAACAGACAGAAGGCATGATGATCCACACCTGGTGGACTTATAAAGTAACATTTAACAATCATTGGAATAGAACAGGGGTCGGCAAACTTTTTCAGCAGGGGGCCGTCCACTGTCCCTCAGACCTTGTGGGGGCCAGACTAGATTTTGGGGAGGGGGAAAAAAGGAACGCATTCCTATGTCCCACAAATAACCCAGAGGTGCATTTTAAATAAAAGGACACATTATACTCATGTCAAAACATGCCGACTCCCGGCCAGATTGAGAAGGCCATGGGGCCGTAGTTTGCCTCCCCATGCTATAGAATAATATTAAGTATCAGCATGTAAAAATTCAACAGAAACCTACTCTTAACAATTACAATAAATTGTAATTGATCGTACAATAAATGATTATTACAATGAATGATTATTGTAATTGATCATAGAATAAATGATTGTTACAATAAATGGTTACAAAACAACGGCAAGTCACAGTGTCTACAATAGCCGCAGCGAGAATCTTAACAGACAAAGGATGGAAAGGAGAATCCTATCCCTACTAAGTTGGCGTAGCCAGCAAAAAGGCTAAAATACGCAGAATTAGCAAGAATATTATAATACAGACAGAATTACGAGAGGTTTCGGAAGAAACATTTCATAGAGAACAGGACACTTGCAGAGTACAGTGGTACCTCTGGATGTGAATGGGATCCGTTCCGGAGCCCCGTTCGCATCCTGAAGCGAATGCAACCCGCATCTGCACGTCGCAATTTGCCGCTTCCGCGCATGACGTCATTTTGAGCGTCTGTGCATGCGGCGAAACCCGCAAGTAATGTGCTCCGTTACTTCTGGGTCACTGGGGAGCGCAACCCAAAAATATTCATCCTGAAGCATATTTAACCCGAGATAGGACTGTATTGTCTAAATTTACAGGGGTGCCCAAATTTTCCCAAAGAGGGCCAGATTTGACATGAGGGCAGGGCAAATTTGTTGAGCTGTTTTAGGATTTAACCCCAAGGTTGTTGAGCTCTTTTTAGGATTGAAGTTGTTGAGCATTTGGGGGGGGGGGTTGCCCCAGTAAGTAAGCCAGGTTATGCTCCCCGGCCACATGCTGGACATGTGTGGTCTAAAAAAAATGTTGGGAAAATTTAAATTCTTTGGCAGGTGTGGATTGACAAAGGACAGCAGGAAATATGACAAAACCAATGCATTTTGAGATCTAGGAGAGACGAGCGAAAGGGCGCCATCGGAAATGTGACGTGGGGGTGACTGGAAGTCACAATGAGATTTTTGGGTGTGGAACTCCACCATACTTTCCGTCTATATAAGCCACCCTCTATTTGGGGGGGCTCAAATTTAAGAAAATGAGCCATTCACCCACCCAATCACCCATATAAGACCTCCCCCCATTTTTATTTCTAAGTAAAAAAACCCACCTGATACGCTGAAAAGTACAGTGATTTTTTCATTTTCCTTTTAAAAAATTTATTTACAAACAAACACATAGACACAAAACAAAATTCGTATTACCCTACCACCCAAAATTTCAGACATTAAAACCACCCTTGTGGCTTCCCTCCACCACCCCTCACCCTCCTATATAATATTTCACATTGCCATTTTTATTTCCCCATTTATTTATTTATTTATTTTTGATTTCATTTTACATGCTAGTTGCCGTACATTTTCAACACTATACATTACATATATGGATTCCCCACATCTAACCCTATACCCAACTCACCATTTACCCAAATACCCATGTGACTTCCTTCCCTCACATTCACATTGCAATTTTATCTAAATTTATATTTCTTAACTCTTTTAACTTACTATTTTTTATTATTATTATTATTATTATTATTATTATTAAACCAGATTTACAAACATTAAACCAAACATATCAACATGTTAGTTTTTGAGCAGTACTTGAACACATAATCTTCAAACCATTTCCATTTCCAGTTTGATTGGTACCTTATTACTGCACTTAACCTTGGCAGTTCTATAAATTCAATTAGTTTCTTCATCCAGTCATCCTTTGTGGGTATATATTTCCTGTTCCAGTTTTGTGCAAGGAGTAGCCTTGCTGCAGCTGTCGCGTATAAGAATAATATCTTCCCATCTTGTGGTATTTCTTTATCTCTTATACTCAGTAAATATGCCTCTGGTTTTCCCCTCTAAATTAATTCTGATCATCTTTTTTATTTCCTCATGAATTTTTTAACGTTTCCGTAGCCCCACCATAAACGTATCGGCGTGCCCTCTGCCGCCTCACACTTCCAGCATAAATTCCAATTCTCCCCTTTTTCTTTTTGCGCCCCATTTCGGTTTGGGACGGCTTTTGCCAGTTGTTTTCCTTTGTAAAAACTAACAGATTTCCCTGCTGCCCCCCCCCCCCCGCAGTTTTTTAAAAAAATAGATTTAGCAGAGACACAAAGCTCACCTTATGGATGGAAGCGAGGTTGCTGTGGGCATCGGCAAATGCAGGATTTATTTGGATTGCTCTTGTGTAGCACTGCAGAGCTCCTTGGACGTCTTGCATTTCCTTCAAGGTGTTCCCCATGTTGGAATAGGCGTCTGCAAAAGTGGGGCTTATTCTGACGTGGAGGGCGAGAGAAAAAGTGCAGTTTTGGTACAAAAATACACTGAAGTTACGCTGGAAATGTAAGGGTCTATCCTATACGGTGGTCTTTAGGGCAGTTCATTAAAAAAACTTTTTTAAAAAATGCCTTCTCCAAAGCCCTCACAAAATAGGAAAACGGCCAAGAAAACAGCTATTTTCATGGAGGAGGGTCGAGATATTAACTGATATGCACGGAATTTCAGATATAGCTATATAACCCCTAGTGTAGTAAGATAAGACATTGGGAGCAGGCATTTTCAAAAAAGTGTTTTTTATGAACCACCCTAGTGGTCATGTGAGACAGTGAGATCTTGGTTCTCAAATGTTCTTTATACAGAAGGTTTCTTTATACAGAAAGTTTTTTCATACAGAAAGGTTCAGTATTGTGGCATCCTCTTCATACAGACAAGCAGCACTTTCCTTTTGGGAAATCCCTGCTCCTCAATTCTGGCAATTATTAATCACTCTCAATTCCACCCTAATAATTGCCACCTGCCCGGATTTTAACTTGTCTGAATTAATTTTTACTTGAATTACTTGATGTCTGCTTTTAGGCACGTTGTGTTGTTTTTATGATGTTAGCAGCTCTGAGCCCAGCCTCGGCCGGCGAGAGTGGGATACAAATAAATAAATAAAATTATTATTATTATTATTATTATTACTCAAACGCTTTGGTTCACAAATGCCGAAAACCCAGAAAAAGTGTTCCAGTTTCCAGGCGTTTTTCGGAAGCCAAACATCAAATTCGGCTGTCGGTTATTCTTTCTGGGGCACCTGCACCAATCAAACAGACTTCCGGAACAGATTAAGTTTGGTGCTTTGGTTTTTGCAATTTATTTGGTGTTTTTGTTTCAGAGGCTTTTTCGGTTCATTTGTTTTTGCGACTGTGCGGATCCCAGTTTAGTTACTGATTGATTGATTGATTGATTGATTGATTGTGTGACTGCGGAAACAGATAGAAGCCCCGGTCCCCATCCGAACAATGACTATCATCAGTGCAGGTCAGGAAAAAAAATAATTTTCATTTTTATCATTTACAAGACTGTCGTATTTATTTTAGAGGACAGTACATGGATGACTGCATTCATTTTAGGGATCAATGGTCTCGTTAGATAGTAAAATTCATGTTAAATGGCTGTTTTGCATGACTTTCTATGGGAAAGTGCACCTTGGTTTTGGAACACATTCAGTTTGAGAACCAAGATACCACTGTATAATTAACTGGGGGGGGGGGGGAGAACATTTGTGAAAAAACCAGAAGCCTTTCTAATAGGTTTAACGGGTGAAGAAATACCAAGAGACCTAAAAAGACAGTGTATTCTGTTTATGCCAGAATGTTCTTAGCCTGGATGTGGAAGGAAGAGAAGGTCCCAACAAAAGAAAAGTGGATTATCAAAATGACCGTGAAGATCAGACATCAAGATGATAAGAAATTTAAGCAAAGAAAAAAGTTAAAAGGACAAAATGGGGAAAATAATGAAGAAGAAATGTGAAAAAACGTGGTGCAAAAACCTTAAGGATATAACCATCGTTAGTTCAAAGATGGCAAAATTAAGGGAGAATGAGATAGGCAGGAGAAGCAAATATTTAAAAAACCAGAAGAGGGAAGCTGGGGGAGATTGGGATTCATCTATGCTATCTGCAAGAATGATGTTTGTGTTGAATATAAAATGCTAAAACTTAATAAAAACTATATATATATAAAAAAATTAAACAAGAATGGGAAAAATTTATTGAATACCTTAAAGGCCACTGTACATATTTAGAAATAATAATAATAATAATAATAATAATAATAATAATAATTGTATCCCGCCCTCCCCAGCCGAAACCGGGCTTAGGGCAGCTAACATCAAATATATAACATTAGTATAAAATCAAACAATAATTAAATTACCTCCTAAAAACAAGTCAGGATCAAATTAAAATCGAATTAGATGGCTTTCCGCAGGCAGGATTGATATAACATTGATGAAGCCAAAGTAGCAAATAAGGAAATGGAATAGAACGGATCATTGTAATTACATGCAAGAAAAGATGGCAAAATATGGAAACCGGGGGGGGGGGGGGGGAGTCCGAGGGGTTTATATAATCCCAGTATTGTATATATTGAAAATGTTTGGAGTGTATGGAAATAAAATGTTAAAATAAAAAAACTGAAAATAAAAAGAACCTAAAAGAAAAAGAGAAAGAGGAGAGCTTTCCCACAGGCACCAGACCAGCGCATGAGGAGTAATAATAATTATTAACAACAGCAACAATAATTTATTATTTATACCCAGCCACTCTGGGCGGCTTCCAGCAAAAGATTAAAATACAATAAGGAGGAGCTCTTTCAATCTATTTTCCCCATGGCTTTGGAAGCTCACCTGATGGCCTCCTTGTAGTGCATGAGGGCCTCCTGGAGCTTCCCCTGCTGTTGCAAAACACTGGCTAAATTCGAATGCGCAGCTGCAAACTCCGGGAAGACCTGCGGGGAAGAAGCTCACTCTTAGTTTCCCTGAGAAACATTCTAAAGAGACGGAGGCCGCTCTTTGAGGCTCAAAGGTTGTGGGCGTGAAATAAATCCTCATTTGGATTGACTTGCAAAAATTAAGGAGGAGGAGGAGGAGGAACCTATGGACTGCCTTTTTAGCATGCATAGGAAATACTGTTGGGAGATCAGACTGTCAAATGACCAATGCCGTATTTTAAAGAGCCCCTCTTTGATGCTCAAATGTGGCAGGGGCTGGCTGCAAAATAAATCACCATTTGGAATGACTTGTGGTAATAACAACAATAATAATAATGATGATGATGATGATGGGCCTATGAACTGCCTTTTTCGTACGCATAGGAAATACTGTTAGAAAATAAGACTGTCAGGGGATCAAGCTCAGCCGACACAGAGAACAGCATGTGCCCAGCTTTTATTTCAATTTCTGTACCGTTCCTTAACACCTTGCTTTGTTCTTCTGATGAAAAAGCAGATTTTTGGTCATTCCAGGAGGCCCAGGAATATAAAAAGAGGGACAGACCCTCTTCCTTCCAAAAGGGACTTATCAGACCATGCTTTGTCGACCCTCAAAATGCTACTTCACTTTCAGTTCTTCACCATTATTTCCGTTATTGATCAAGAAAAATCTGATCGGCGATTTTTTAAAAGACCCAGACTAGGAGTCCAGGGTACGCATGCCTAACCCTTATGTGTCAATTTAATTGTTGTAATTCTCCACGCACGTACCTCAAGAGCTTTCCGGTAGAGGCGGACAGCCTCCTCGATATTCCCTTGTTCTCGCTTGATGTTCGCCAGGTTATTAAGAGAATCCGCGTGAGTCGGACATAAACGGAGAGCTGTATTGTAGCATTCCTCGGCTTCGGCAACCTTCGAAACACAAAACAGAGTTTTTACGTGAATATTAGTATGTCTTTCACAGGAGCCCAAAAGGCTGCTCTGTGATGGGATGGCCGGATTGAGGTTTGATACGGCCCTCAGCTCCTGAAGGTAACTTGGTATTAGGGCGGTTCATAAAAAACTCTTTTTTTGAAAATGCCTGCCCCAAAGGTCTTCTCTTACCAACAGTAGAAATTATATCGCTATATCTGGAATGCCATGCATATCAGTTAATATCTTTTTTATATATATGCCAGCTGTCCTTTGTCAACAACCAATTGTTGCTGTTTTTTATATTGAATATATGTTATATGGTAACTGTTGCACCTCATAGGTATCTCAAGCCTTCTGCACGTCACAAAAGATGTATTTTATCAAAGTCATTGTTGAACTGAAATACAATTAAGAAGTAGCATATTAACAGTGAAACCCCACAATTGTTGAGCCTTTTTTAAGGATTTGTCCCCAGAGGTGCTGACCTTTTTTTAGGATTAAAGTTCTTGAGCTTTTTGGGGGGAAGTTTTGCCCTAGTAAATAAACTGCCACGAGGGCCGAATTAAATCGACCAGAGGGCCAGATTAGGCCCCTGAACTGGACTTTGGACATGCCTGGTCTAAAAGAACATTGGGAAAATTTAAATTCTTTGGCAGGATAGCAGGAAATATGACAAAACCAATGCATTTTGAGATCTAGGAGAGATGGGTGGAAGGCCCCCAAAGTGGACTTTGGACATGCTTGGTTTAGGGGAACATAAATACAAGATCAGACTAATCCGATTCAAACTCTCTTTCCCGCACACTTACCGTCTTTTGCAAGATGTATTTAAGGAAGACAGTAAGGGAAATGGTTTTGGTCATACTAAATCAAAATTAAGAGACAGAGTTGCTAGATAGTAAAAGAAAATCATTGCCAAAAACGTATAAGAATGGCATACAAAGGATGAAGAAGTTAAGTCGGTTATGATTAAATGGGCTCAAGATTTTGGTCATAACATTGAATTAGATAAGTGGGAAAGATTATGGACAAAAACAATTTATTGCATGTACAGCACTAACGGAAAATTTAATGAAGGTGACGTATAGGTGGTATTTGACGCCGACTAAACTTGCTAAAATATATATAACTCATGATAAGGCACGCTAGAAATGCAAGGAGAAGGAAGTGAATTTCGTCCATAGGTGGTGGATGTGCACTAAAGTCAAAGTCTACTAGGATATGATTTACAAAGAATTGAAAAAGATCTTTAAATATACTGTTATTAAAAAACCAGAGGCTATTCTATTGGGTATTGTGGGAGAAGAAATTCCAAAAGTAGACTTATGTATGCTACCATAGCTGTAAGGACATTTTTAGCCCAGAAATGGAAGCGGCAGGAACTTCCAACTTTGGAAGAATGGCAGACAAAAACGATTGAATATGCAGAACTGGCAAAGCTGGCAGTGAAAATCCAAAACCGGCGCGACAAACTGTTTGAAAAGGACTGGAGTAAATTTATAAAAGATGTGAAAGAACATTGTAAACATCTGAGAATGTTTGATGTTTGATTTAAAAATTTTTGTCATGATAATTTTTGAAAGTGATTTACAAATGCTAAAGTAAATTGTTTTAAGTAGAGTAAGAAGGTAAATAGGGCGATATATGTTCAGGTAGGCAGCCGTGGTGGTCTAACGCAGTTGAAATATATATATATAAAAAAAATAAATTGTCCAGTAGCACATTACAGACCAACTCAGTTTGGTCTTGGTAGAAGCTTTTGTATCTGAAGAAGTGGACCTGCACACAAAAAATTATACCAAGAAGAAGCCAAGTTTAGCAAGCCCTGTTTAGGGAAGCTTTTAATGTTTGACGGACTATTGTATTTTAATATTTTGTCGCCAAGAGTGGCTGGGGAAACCCAGCCAGATGGGTGGGGTATAAATTATTTTGTTGTTGTTGTTGTTGTCAGGTGCTACTGGACAATTTTTAAAGGGTGATATAGAAATGCTAAGAGGATCGTGACTGCTTAAGAAAGCCAGGGAGTGGGAGCGGGGGGGGGGCAGGGAGTCGACGCTTGGTATGAGCAAAGTTGTATGTGTCGATATGATTTGACTTGAACGTGACAAAGGAAAAAATAAAAGAGGACTTCTTCTAGGTTCTGTACCCCAAATCCCCCCCCCCCAAAAAAGGCCAATTTCGAGGTCACCATCATCCGGAAGGCTTTTTTCAGCAAACCCTCTGACATACAGAAAGCAAAAGGGACCGGTTTCATTTTCTTTTTTTAATTTTTATTTTATTTATAACATAGTCCACAACAACTCATACATACAAACAGAGCCACCACCACTGACTAATTATCAAAATTAAACTCCTATCCCCTTACACAAAGAAAACATAACATAAAAATAAAAGACTTTATCCTGTTAAATGGCCTCCTTATTTACTTTTTGTATACTATTTCTTTTGTATAGGATTATTACAATTTTTCCTAATTATGACTTAAACCACAAAGTCTCCTGTAGAAATTAATTGAAACAAGTCCAAGTGTGTATTTTGGGGCACTGTTTGGTAAAGTATTCTCTGCATTTTCCCCATTCCTTTTGGATTTCTTGTCTGGGTTGTGCCCTAATCGTCTCTGTTAATCTGGCCAATTCAGCATGGGGTAAAAGCCTAAGAAAAAGCTAAACAACTTCAATCCTAAAAAAAGTTCAACAATTTAAGCCCTAAGAAAAGAGCTCAACAACGTCAATCCTTAAAAAAAGTCAACAACTTTGGTCGGCCCTTATCGCCCTTCACTTCATCAAATCTGGCCCTCTTTGAAAAAAGTTTGGACACCACTGCCTAATAGGAAAGCTTCTGTATTTTTTTTCCACAGGCCCACCAGACATGTATAAGTGTCCCTTCTGCTTTACTGCACCTCCAGCACAGGTTTTTTGTTTGTTTTGTTTTATACATTTTAGCTATTTTGGCAGGTGTTAAGTACCATCTATAAAACATCTTTTATATAGATGTTCCCCCCACCCCAAGGCAAAAGGGACCAGTTTCTTACGCTGCCTTTCTCTTTCAGCGCGTTGGCCAGGTTGCAGTAGGCGTCGGGGAAGTGGGGCTGGAGCTCAATGGCCCTCTTGTAGGTATCGATTGCCAGATCGATCAGCCCCTGTTCGTAATACACACATGCCAGGTTGCCGTGGACAACAGCGTGGTTGGGACTCAGGCTCAGGGCCCGTAGGTAGGCTGCAACGGCTCTGAAATGAGATCAAGGACTGGTTCAGTTTCATTGTCACCAGGGTGGATAAAAATCTGTTTTTTAAAAAATAAAATGCTTTGGGAGGACGATTAAGAGGATCGAGGCGGGCCAGGACTGCTGATTCTTTTAGATTTGTTAGCAGCCTTCGACATGGTCGATCACAAACTTTTGGACCACCGCCTTGCCAACGTGGGGATTCAGGGCACAGTCAGACAATGGCTGTGCTCCTTTATCTCAGGTTGGGGACAGAGGGTGGCGCTAGGGAGGGAGTTGTCGCTGCGGCGCTCCTTGTGTGGAGTGCCACAGGGCACAATCCTTTCCCCAATGCTTTTCAATATCTTTATGCGCCCCCTTGCCCAGATTGTCCGGAGTTTAGGGCCGAGTTGTCGTCAATATGCTGATGACACCCAGCTTTATCTGTCAATGGACGGCCACCCTGACTCGGCCCCAGACACACTGACCAGATGCTTGGAAGCCGTGGCTGGGTGGCTGCATGGGAGCCAGTTGAAGTTAAATCCTTCGAAGACAGAGGTCCTCTGGCTGGGTCAGGACAACATGGGGTTGGGGGGCCAACTCCCATCTCTTGCGGGGGCGCAATTAGTGCCAGAGCCTTCTGTCAAGAGCTTGGGTGTAACCTTCGATGCCTCTCTTTCCATGGAGGCGCAGGTTGCAGCCACAGCAAAGGTGGCATTTTCCCACCTCCGCCGTATTAAGGAATTGGTTCCTTACCTTTCTCGCCCTGATCTGGTCACAGTGATCAATGCGATGGTCACCTCCAGGCTTGATTATTTTAACTCGCTCTATGCTTAGACTCACTCTGACACCCTATATGGGATTTGGTATATAAATTTTCCCTTTTTTGCTGGCCCATGTAGGACCAGCATGGATAGCTGGCTTGGGTGAATAGCTGATGTTTCCTCCCTTTATAGTCTTGATTTATGGGCTACTACTAAAATGAGGCTGCATTTTAAGCTGTATTTTAATTAACTGGGGTTTTTTTCTATTATATTTTATTGTAATTTATATTTGGTGTTAGCCGCCCTGAGCCCAGCCCTGGCCAGTGAGGGCGGGGTAGAAATAAATAAATAAATAAATAATTCAGGAAATAATTACTTGTTTTAAGTTGTTCATGTGTGCGAAAACTCAGTCCAAGTTTTTCTTGGGGGAAAAATGTTTCAGCACATCAGTTAAGCAACATGGATACATATGCTACCATGTTACTGTTTCAGTGAAATAAATTGCTTAAATTGTTATGAAGGAAATGTTTCTTTTCTCCTTCCAATCAAGTACAGCAGAAAAGTTGTTCAAATAAAAAGTGTTCACTTATTAAAGCTCACCATCATTTCGTCACAATCGGGCTGTATATAGCAGAACCAAATCATTTTTGATATAACCGTAGAAAAGACTCTGAAGTTAGGATTCCAAAAAGGAAACCTGCCTCCGATTGTCAATATTAAGAGGATGCCAGCAAGGCTGAACCTTCCTTTAAAAGGGGGATTTAAATCAAGTCTTATGGATTTGGGATTTAAATCAATTTGCTTTAACTAAAATCAACCCTCTAGGCAACAATGGGAGTTAGTTTGGGTATGGGTGCAACCACTAAACTGAGAATATAAGACGTAACGTGATTATACGCAAAACCAATACAAACCATTTATATAAAAAAGAGAATATAAGCTCTATGCCTATTTGCTTACCTGTCAAATATACGCGCCTCCTTCAAGACGTTCCCCAGATTAATGTAAGCATCCAGGAAGTTGGGGTCCAGGGTCACCGCCTGAAAATATTTAAGATAATAGATTTTTGTTACTAATACAGTCATACCTCAGGTTGAAGTAGCTTCAGCTTAAACATTTTCGGGTTGTGCTCTGTGGCGACCTAGAAGTAACAGAGCGTGTTACTTCTGGGTTTTGCAGCTTGCGCACGTGCAGACGCTCAAAATGATGCCACATGCATCCACGGAAGCAACAAATCGTGACCCGAGCATGTTCGCTTCAGGATGCAAACGGGGCCCCGGAACGGATCCTGTTCGCATCCAGAGGTACCACTGTATAACAGCATGGTTACTTTTAAATAAGTGGGTCAACTTTGACCTGGCTGCCTCCTACCTACCTTCCTACCTCATCTATCTACCGACTTTATCTTATTATATATCTACTTGCCTATGTATCTTATCTATCTACCTACCTACCTACCTACCTACCCTATCTATCTATCTACCTACCTACCTACCATCTAATCCAGATGTGGCCCAACTTGGCCCTCCAACCCCCATCATCCCTACCTAACAGGACCAGTGGTCAGAGACAATGGAAGTTGTAGTCCCAAAACAGCTGGAGAGCCAGGTTTGGCCATGCCTGAATCTATCTACCTACCTAAGCAATCAATCTATCTAACTAATCTATCTACCCATCTACCAACCTTTCTTATGTATCTATCTAATCTACCCACCTACCTAATCTATCTATCTATCTATCTATCTATCCTAATCGAATCGAATCTACCTACCTATCATCTATCTAATATATCTATCTATGCAAGGAATATCAACTGCACGAGAAATGGTACCAGCTAATGGTACTAACAGGACACCGGAGGCCCACTGCAGCTGAAAAAATGCCTCCAATTTTAATATAAAAAAGTATGGGAAACGTTTATTGCATATTGACAAAAGCAGTGCACACAGGTTAATACATTAGAAGGATTAATTTTTTAAAAAAACCCACCTGTAATGGTTAAATTTAAAGTAAGGACAGTCCCCGGATTTACAAATCAGTCCCCATACAAAATCCATTGAAGTTGAAAAGTATCCCCAGACGCATTGAAAAAAAATCTGATAACCTTAAATTAGTGATGATGATTTTATTGAAGAAGAAGAAGAAGAAGAAGAGGAGGAGGAGTTTGGATTTGATATCCCGCCTTTCACTCCCTTTAAGGAGTCTCAAAGCGGCTAACATTCTCCTTTCCCTTCCTCCCCCACAACAAACACTCTGTGAGGTGAGTGGGGCTGAGAGACTTCAGAGAAGTGTGACTGGCCCAAGGTCACCCAGCAGCTGCATGTGGAGGAGCGGAGACATGAACCCGGTTCCCCAGATTACGAGACTACCGCTCTTAACCACTACACTACACTGGCTCTCCAGTGATGATAATGAATGATGATAATACAAAGGAACCAGGGGAGGCAGGGGACGGAAGTCAAATAATCCCATAATGTGGGATTAACATTGATTGTGCATACAGTTGTTTTTTAAAAAAATATTCTTTAATGTAATGATTTGGTTTTTTGTGAAAACTAAAAAAAATTATACAGTGGTAACTTGGGTTAAGTACTTAATTCGTTCCGGAGGTCTGTTCTTAACCTGAAATTGTTCTTAACCTGAACTTTAGCTAATGGGGCCTCCTGCTGCCGTTGAGCCGCCAGAGCACGATTTCTGTTCTCATCCTGAAGCAAAGTTATTAACCTGAAGCACGATTTCTGGGTTAGCGGAGTGTATAACCTGAAGTGTACGTAACCCGAGGTACCACTGTATATATTAAAAAATTGCATCCAATTTTGACAGTGTTATTACAAACCACTTCATTCAGCCCTGCAACATCTTGCGAAGCAGTGATATACTAATATGCAGCTGTTATTATGTGACATTGGTCAAGGCTTTCTGGGAAATAATATATGATGAGTTTAAAGAAAATGTTTGAAAATACATTTGTCAAAAAGCCAGAAGCCTTCTCACTAGGTATAAGACTTCTTATGTCTGCAACGACGGCAGCAAGAATGCAACTAGCCCAGTGGGGCTTAGATTGGATTGTTATGAATGAAAAAAATTAGTAAAAAAATATTTCAAAAGAGAATGCTACTCGCCCAATTAATGGGGCTTAGATCAGGTTATTAATGAAAGAAATGATAAAAAAAATCTTCAAAAGAAGAGAGAATTCTACTAGCCCAATTAATGTGGCTTATATTGGATTGTTATTAATGAAAAAATTAATAAAAAATGATTTAAAAAGAGAATGCCACTAGCCCAATTAATGGGGCTTATATGGGATTGTGATTAATGAAAAATTAATAAAACATTATTTAACAGAAGAAGAGAGAACGCTACTAGCCCAATTAATGGGGCTTATATTGGATTGTTATCATTATCATTATTTTTCCAGGCCTTCCCATCTAGAGTCCAGAAACCCCGTAACAGTTACCTTCTCAAAGTGATGAATCGCCAGCCAGATTTCCCCTTGCGCATTGAACACACAGCCGAGGTTACTCCATGCCACAGCAAAGTTGGGTTGGGTCTCGATGGCTTTCAGGTAGCAGGCCTTGGGAGGGTCGAGAGGTAGGTAGGTACAGGGGGAAGGGGGTATTTGCACAAAAGAAAAGCAAGAGAAAAGTCCCAGTTAGAATCCCTCCTCTGACCGGCCAAAAGTGATCCTGCGGTAGAGGCTCGCTCGCTGGCGCCAAAACTAGCGTGCTGGCGGGTGATGCTGCGCCAGCGCAAACCAGGACCCGAGTGCAAATCCACCATTGTCAGTTATGCTGACCCTTCGATATATAGCAATTCTTTCCTTTCAAGCAATTCCTCGGCCAAGGCCAGGGCAGTTGCTTTCACACTTGCAATCGGCTTCCAATACGCCGCCGTTTGGATTGCAACAGTTTGGATTGCGACACAGTTTGGATAGCATCCTGTCTGAGGTCAGATGACCTTGGGGCCGGTCTCTCCCAAATATTCTCCAGTTGTCAAAATGACAGCAGGGCCTTGGTTCTCAAACGCCGAAAACCTGGAAGGAAGCTTCAAATTCTTCTTTTACAGCAGCCTTTCTCAACCTTGGGTCCCCAGATGTTGTTGGACTACAACTCCCATAATTCCTAGCCAGCATGACCTGTGGTCAGGGATGATGGGAGGTGTAGTTCAAGAACATCTGGGGACCCAAGGTTGAGAAAGGCTGTTTTACAGGAAGGCTCAACTTTACTGGCATCCTCTTCACACGGACAACAGGAGGTTTCATTTCGGGAGCCACAAAATCCCTGCTACTCAAACACCGAAAACCCAGAAGGAAGGGTTAATTCTTCTTTTACAGAAAGGTTCATATGGACAATAGGGCAGTTTATGAAAAAAAAATTTTGGAAAATGTCTGCTCCAGAGGTCTTATCTTACTACACTACGGATTATATAGCTATCTCTGAAATTTCATGCATATCAGTTAATATCTTGACCCTGCTCCACTGAAAAGCATTGGGTGTTCACTAGGGCGGTTCATAAAAAACTTTTTTTTGAAAATGCCTTCTGCAAAGGTACTACATGAGGGACCCTCCTTCATGAAAATAGCCGTTTTCGTATATCGTGAAGGCTGAAATGTCAATTCAGTGGAACCGGGTCAAGATATTAACTGATATGCATGAAATTTCAGATATAGCTATATACTGTAATCCCTAGTGTAGTAAGAAAATACCTTTGGAGAAGTCATTTCCCCCCCCCAAAAAAAAGTTAATATGAACCGCCCTAATGGACAGGCGCAGGTTTCCTTTTGGGAGTCATAAAATCCCTGCTACTCAAACACCTTGGTGTCAGGGAAGAGTTAGAAGTTTCCAGTTTCTCAGAGGGAGAAAGCATTCCCCAAGGGGGGAGGGAGAGCAGTGAATCTAATAGAAGGGAGCAAGAGGAACAACAGGGAAGAACCGGCTGTTCCCAGGAAAGGCAAGGGTTCAGTTCTAGCTCAGATTCGGAGGAGGGGAGATACCGGCCAGCTCTAGCCAGGAGGTTAGAAAAAAGAGCGGGAAAACGAAGGGAAAGGCGCCTTCGCCATTTTGAGGGTGGCTGGTCACGGAGAAGCAGAGCTCAGAAGGTATCTGAAAGAAGTGACTCTGAGGAAGAATAGTTAAGAACTGTTTATAAGAATGTTTTGTTAATACGCAATAAAGTTTTATAAAAGAACAAGAAGCGTTTGTGTGGTGATCTGAAGAGGACAACGACCAGTCCTGACACTTGGTTCCCAAACCCCGGAAGGAAGCGTTCCTGTTTCTGGAGCTTTTTGGAAGCCAGATGTCAGATGCAGCTGTCGGCGATTGTTTCTGGGGCGCCTGCACCTATCAGAAGCTGCGCCTTGGTTTCCAAACATTTTGGAAGTCCAACAGGCTTCCGGAATGGATTAAGTTTGGCGCTTTGGTTTTTGCAATTAATTTTGTGCTTTTGTTATTTCTTGTATAGTACAGTACATTATCGCTTTCATTTTATGGATCAATGGTCTTGTTATAGCAGAATTCGTGTTCAATGGCTGTTTTTGGACGGATCCATTTTGCATTCCTTTCCACGGGAAAGCACGCCTTGGTTTTGGAATGCTTTTGAAACTGACTTCCAGAGTGAATGAGGTTTGAGAACCGTGGTAACCGGTCGTTAAAAACTTCCCTAAAGGTTCAGCCTTGCTGGCATCCTTGGTTTTGGAATGGATTCCGTTTGAGAACCAAGGGACTACTGTAAGTAGAAATTACATTAGAAGATCCAGAATACCCCATGAAAGACACGGTCTCTCTCTTTTTAAAGAGCAAAAACTTGGCTCTCCAACCCTGAACTCACCTGTGCAGGACGCACACCTGAATGTTACTTTCACAACCTCAAATGACAGCTTTGCACAAAGGTCCCGGTCCCTGCAATGCGAGCGCGAGAAGTCGCCGGCGCCCCCTAACAGCACGCCGCTCGCGCCCTCGCTGCCAACTGCCGCGCTTTGCCGCAACGCCCCTGGGTGCTATGAGTGGCCAACCAGACTGATTCATCTGCCGGACAGGCCCACGCAGAAACTCAGGGGGGTGGGGAGTCTTAAATTTGTGCCGGAAACCTCAATGCATCGCAACCCAATTTTGCCGAGAGGCCTAGAGGAGCCGCCCACATGGAGATGAATCGTCTAGTCCACCATTCACAAGGGCCCCATCACACGCCGTGCGCATTTCCGCTGCGCCGCCCTTGCGCTACCGCAGGACCACAGCGCGTCATCAGCAGAGCAGAACGCTGCAATCCAAACAAAGAAGGAAAAAGGATAAAAAATGAACCACCGGGAAGAGTTAGATACTTTTAACTAAGTCCTTTCCCAATTATCTCTTTTAAATCTTAAGGTACTTTTTTTACGTTTATTTCTCGGAAAGAAACGTGGCTAGGACTATCAATTGCTCTCTAACGTTACTCGCTCGTACAGAAAATACTTAAGCAGTTTCCGAAGCCACAAGACAGAAGATTCAGGCATGGAGCAAATGGTTTTTGTTGTGGCAGTTACAAACCCGTTACCATATTTCTCATGTGAGTTTTCGGTGCGTTCCTTCCTGGAAGAGGAGGAGGAGGAGAGTTTCTGCTTTAGATCCAGCCCTCGAGCTCCCTCTCCTTACGCATGGAAAAGGTTTCCCCCACCTGAAACCTTCTAAATGTAATATCAGTGGTGGAAAACCAAAAACGAGAGAGAAAATAAAACAAGATCATTAGTAAAAAGTTCCAACAAAGCAATCGAAAATCTCTGGGTACGTCTTAACACGGGGGGTGGAGGGGTGGGGGGCGGTTGGTCTGTATTGGGGGGGCATGCAGAAGGGAAAGGGGTTAATGGGGGGCAACAGCAAACTGGAAGAAAGGCTCCGAAACTCCTGCAACAATTGAATTTCAATTCAGGTGGTAAAGATTGTGCTGGTTTGGTCTTGCAAATGCACTGATGGCCAAAGAAATACATTGCCGTTTGTCCAGAATATACATAGATGTATCCCCCCCCCCCCCGGTTTAATGGAGTTCTCGCGAAAAACGGAATAACACTTTCAAGCTAGGCGTGTCTCTCCAGAGCTCTGAAACAAAGAAGTCAGCAACCTAAGGCAGGCGCGGTATCTCAGCTGGTGACCAGTCACGCTAGAAGCCGCGGTGGCGTGCGATTCGAGTTAGCTGTCCGCCTGGCGCTTTGGAGAAGGCGTTTGGATGCCCCTATTCAGAGTCGGCACAATGGGGCTGCCTGGAGCGGCTGCCTGCCCAATCTGCGCTTGGAATTTGTCCATTCCCAGAACCCGAGAGCGGATTCTCCTGGAAATCGGCTTTTCTCCTCTCCCCCCCCCCGCCCAGAACGGCAACCAGTCGGAAGCTACACTGTTGACGCACCCCACTCGAACGCACGCGCATGGGGCTGGAAGCGAAGGACCTCCGGAGCTACTCCTCGTTCCTCCGCGCCCCGGCAGCTGCGTTAAGGTGGCTTGTAACAAGGCAATTTCGGGTCCCGTTGGAAAGCCCCCCTTGGCGGAGAGCCGTTTTGGGGTTCGAATTCTCGGCTGGAAACCGGACTGCTAGAAGCCACCTTCCCACTCTCGGCCGCACGTTTTTCTTTGATCAGCTCATCTCCCGAGCAAACCAGCCACGTCACTTGACCCTTTGGACAAAGACAGATTGTTCAAAGGAAGCAAACCAGGACCAGGACTATTTGCCAGCCTTTCTTCCACTGTGGAGACGGTGGGGGGGGGGGGAGTTTAAAGAATCGTCTTTTTTTCAATGCCATATTCAGAAGGAAACATTCGATAAGGTTCTTCTCCACTTACAAGCCGCAAAGGACTTTAGAAGAGCGCCTGCTTCTCACAGGAACCACGGACTAAGTCAGCAGGCAAGCCTCAGTTTGGAAGGAATGTTTCTTTCCAGATCAGAGAATGGTGACGCCCCTGAGTCACATCACAATAGTGGGTAGTCTCGTTCTGCGGCAAGACTCAACGTCTTAAAACCAAGTATTAACGGGGGCTTGCCAGATCTGGCCCCGCAACTACGCTGGGGGAATTCAAGGCCTTCGGCTTCTCAGCCATTTCTTGGGAGTCTCGCAGGTCAGCGGAGCATCGAAGACTTGGCGCAAGCGTTCACATTCTCAAAAGACTGATGTTTTAAAACTCATTCTACAGAACACCTACCTTGGCTTCTTCCAAGCGACCCAGGGCTTTGAGCAGATTCCCCAGGTCACTACGCACGCAGTACAAGTCCTGGAAATTAAACGCATTGGGTCAGTCCCCAAAAGAGGAAATGGCAATGTCAAAAGATCATATACAGTGGGGCCTCGGTTCTTGAACAGCTTAGTTTCCGAACAACTTGGAACCCGAAGGCTACAAAGCCCAGAAGGGGGAGTTCCGGTTTTCGAACTTTGCCTCAGAAGCTGAACGGGTTCCTGAGCTTCCGTTTTTACTGTTGTGCAGAAAGTTTAAGTCCCCCACAATTGTAATTAAGGTTTTTCTCATCCTGCTTTACCCTTGCGCAGCAAATTTAACTCCCCGCCCCACAATTGTAATTAAGGTTTTTCTCATCCTGTTTTACCCTTGCGCAGCAAATTTAAGTCCCCCCCCATTGGGTAATTAAGGCTTTTTTCATCCTGTTGTACCCACGCAGCTAATTCAAGGCCCCCCCCCGCATTGTAATTAAATCCTTCCGTTTCTGATGGCCATGTTCTGAGGCAATATTTCGTGCTTTTGTTTTTGCTATTTTTTGCGTTTTTGTTTGTGTGGCTTTTTCATTTTTGTGACTGTGGCTTGTTTTTTCGTTTTATGATTGATTGATTGATTGATTGTGTGACTGCAGAAATGCATCAGAGCACCCCAGCCAAACAATGACTATCATTCGTTCAGGTCAGAAAAAATTATTTTAATTTTTATCATCTACGATAGTGTCTTATTTCTTTTATACTACAGAACATTAATGATTGCTTTCATTTTATGGATCAATAGTCTCGTTAGATCAGGCATGGCCAAACTTGGCCCTCCAGATGTTTTGGGACTACAATTCCCATCATCCCTGACCACTGGTCCTGTTAGCTAGGGATAATAATAATAATAATAATAATAATAGTTTTTATTTATACCCTGCCCTCCCCAGCTCAGGGCGGCTAACAAGCAATAATAAAAACAAGTTGAATGAATACAACTTAAAAACAAGATTAAAATACAACATTAAAATATTGAAACATTAAAATATTAAGATGCAGCCTCATCACAGGGGGAGAAAGGGAAATGAAAAAAAGAAAGAGGGGGAGGGAATCAAATTGGCTCCAAGCCAAAGGCCAGGCGGAACAACTCTGTCTTACACGCCCTGCGGAAAGAAATCAGATCATACAGGGCCCTGAGAGTTGTAGTCCCAAAACATCTGGAGGGCCAAGTTAGGCCATCTCTGCATTAGATAGTAAAATGCATGTGAAATGGCGGTTTTAGGGGTTGTTTTTCAAAGTCTGGAATGGATTAATCCGTTTTGCATTCCTCTCTATGGGAAAGTGCATCTGGGTTTTGGAACGCTTTGGTTTCAGAACAGACTTCCAGAATGGATTCAGTTTGAGAACCAAGGTACCACTGTATATAGAAATTGTACAGTCTCTCATTATCTTCGTCCTTCGTATGCTTGGTTCCTTTAAACATCAGAACCTTGCGGAAACGGACAGGTCTTGAAAACACCACCAAGAATAACACAGCAGGTAGCACTCCTTTGTTGATTCAACGTGGGGACAAAGTCAGCCCCACTTAAGACCCCCAAAGCGCTGCCCCAGATTAATATATGTGGCTGTATGGACTCTGATCTTCCTGGACTGGTACCAACAACAGGGGGAAGACACAAGCAATGAAAGGAGAGTAGCATAGATGGCCAGTTTCAGGTGGATAGCCGTGTTGATCTGTCGTGTTGTTGTTTAGTCATTTAGTCGTGTCCGACTCTTCATGACCCCATGGACCAGAGCACGCCAGGCACTGTCATATTATGACTATGACTATGATCTGTCATAGTCATAATAAATTACAGGATGAAAGATGAAAAATTCTTTTTGAATAATTCCAGTGCCACCTTAAAGATCAACTAAATATAAGCTTTCAAGGTATGAGCTTTGACCTGTACCCCCCCCCCAAAAAAACAGGGCTTTCCTTCCCCAAAGAAGGTCAACAACTTTGACCCAATCCCCCCCCCAAATGGGGGTAGATCACTGCCAGTTTTTAATTCTGTAAGTAGATCACAGCCTTTTGGGAGTTGGCCACCCCTGATATACAATTAGAAGATGGGGAACGATTATGGAAAGAGGGAATTAATTTGACGGCTTGCAGTTCGCTGAAAGAAAATGCTGTGGCATCTTTTAAGGCAGAATACTCTTCCTCGGGGCAAATAGGGGTTGCCTGAGTCGTGAATGAAAATGACCCCGTATTACGGAAATGTATTCTGGCAACCTCCCTCTTACACTCTTTTGAGACTTCAACTGACTGCTTTTGACACCCTTCTGATGCAAACTGGGCACGGGGCCCTCTGACAACCAGTAACTCATCTAATAGTTGAAATAAATAAATAAAATCTGAGTATCTGACAAAGTGTATATTACACATGAAAGCTCATACCTTGTATTTAGTTGATCCTTAAGGTGCCACTGGAACTAAAAAAGATTTTTTGTCTTTCATCTTGTTATTTGTTATGATAGATGGGCAGTGTAAGCCATCACCTGGGCACTTGTTTAAGAGTGTTTAAAAACGCTCTTTCAAACAGTCAGAGCAAAAACGATCCCGTATTTCTATGCATCAGCAAACCTGATTCAAAAAAAGACTAGGAAACTACTGAGGGGAGTTCAAGCCTTTAGACATAGGTGAAATCATTACAGCGCAGTACCACTACAGCCTCGAGAATACCTAAGAGACTTAAAAGGTAAAGGTAAAGGGACCCCAGACCATTAAGTCCAGTCGCGAACGACTCTGGGGTTGCGGCGCTCATCTTCATTTACGGGCCGAGGGATCTGGTCATGAGGCCAGCAAGACTAAGCCGCTTCTGGTGAAAGCAGAGCGGCGCACGGAAACTCCGTTTACCTTCCTGCCTGAGTGGTGCCTATTGATCTCCTTGCACTCGGACGTGCTTTCGAACAGCTAGGTCGGCAGGAGCTGGGACCGCGTGACGGGTGCTCACCCCATTGCGGAGATTCGGACTGGTCGACCTTCTGACCGGCAAGCCCAAGAGGCTGTGGTTTGCACCACAGCGCCATCTGTGTCCCACTTCCTAAGAGTCTTGGCCTTTCTGAATAAGAAGAGCCAGCTGCAAAGCTTTTGAATCTGAAAATGGAATTGCTTTCGGAATCGCACTGTTCAAACCACAACTTAAGATTTCGGAGGGGACTCAGCCTTCTCCCGGAGGAATTCAACTTACAGGGTTGTACTGCAGGGCAGAGACATAGGCCTGCACCGCTCCTTCCATGTCGCCTGCGGCAACTAAAGCAGCGGCGAGGTTGATGTATCCGTCAATGAAGTCCGGCTTGAGGCGCAGGGCATGCCGATAGTGCTCGATCGCCTCCTGCAGTTGGCCCCGTTCCTTGTACACGTTCCCCAGATTTGAGTAGGCTTCGGCCAGCAGCGGATTCTGCTTGATTGCCAAAGTGCTGAAGTGAGCAGACCTGGGGGGGGGGGGAGCAATATCATCTGGCATTTAATCTAATAGGTACTTTCGTTTTTATATATATATAAAATTTCCTCTTTTATAACCAATTACAATCAACAATTATTCAATTTTACATTCTGTCCCGCCCCGCAACTTCCCTCATCTTCCATTTCTGGTTTGTTACAAACAGTGTTGTTTTCTGCATGTTGATGTACCGTATTTTTCGCCCTATAGGACGCACTTTTTCCCCTCTAAAAATGAAGGGGAATGGTGTGTGCGTCCTATGGGGCGAATGCAGGCTTTCGCTGAAGCATAGAGAGCGAGAGGGGTCGGTGTGCACCGACCCCTCTCGCTCTCCAGGCTTCGCGCAGCTCTTCACAAGCCGTGGGAGCCCGGCGCTGGGCTCCCACGGCTTGCGGAGAGCTGCCTGTTCTGGGGGCTGGGGAAGCTCGGGCTTCCCCCGGCCCCAGCCCCGCGCCTGGGGGGGGGGATAATTTTTTTTTACTTTATTTCCCCCCCAAAATACTAGGTGCGTCCTATGGGCAGGTGCGTCCTATAGGGCGAAAAATACGGTGCTTTAAACATTGTTACCTTATCTTCCTCCATATGATAATGAAATAAAATTGTGAATGTTTATTCAAAACCTGCCAATGAATCCATTTCTTTATGTTGTTTTTGTAAATAGGTTGTAAAAGATTCCCATTCATTTTTAAAATCTCTATTGTCTTTTTCATGCAACTTATCTGTTAACTTTGCTAATTCTGCATAGTTCATTAGTTTTTCTTGCCACTGCTCTTTCGTTGGTACTTCTTCAGTCTTCCAACCTTGAGCTAATAAAATTATTGCCGCTGTTTTAGCATACATAAATATTTTCCATTTCTCTTGTAGTTCCATTTCTCTTGTAGTAGTTCATGAGCTGAGATGCCTAACAAAAAGGCTTCTCACTTTTTAACAAATGTTATTTTGAACACTTTTTTCAATTCATTATATATCATTTCCCAAAAGTTTTTAAGTATTTTACATTCCTACCACATATGATAAAAAATGCCTTATCTAATAGGTACTTTCAACCCTCTTTGGTACCATCACCATCACATTATTTGATGGTGTACAGAAATCTACAGAACTTCCACACAAAACCATGATTCCTGGCTTGAGGCAAACAAATTCTGCTTGAGCAGTGGGAGAAGTAAATTGCATTTTGTGCAACCTGTCAAGATGCCCACTCTTTTCATCTGAACCCATTAGGAGTTCCAGCTGATGAATGTTCAGTTTAATATTTGCATTTCTCTGCTCTCTGCCACATCCACCTGCACTTGAAACCAACACTGTCAAAAACCTTCTGAATTAGGTGCCAAAATCCCAATGGAGCAGAAAAGATTACTGATGTATGCAACCACAGCTGCTCGGATCTTAATGGTCCAAAGACAGAAAGAAGACAAAGTCCCTAGCAGAGAAGAATGGCAGATTAAGTTGATGGAACCAGGCAGAGGGCCTTCTCAGTGGTGGCACCTGCCCTGTGGAACGCCCTCCCATCACATGTCAAAGAAATAAACAACTATAGGACATTTAGAAGACATCTGAAGGCAACCCTGTTTGGGGAAGGTTTGAAGGACTGATGTTTTAATGTATTTTTAATCTTTTGTTGGAAGCTACCCAGAGGCTGGGGAAACCCAGTCAGATGGGCAGGGTAAAAATATATTATTATTATTATTATTAATAATAATAATAATAATAATAATAATGCCAAATTGGCAAAAATGACCGGAAGATCAGAAAACAGGAAGACCAAAATTTCAATAAGGAATGGAGGAAATATATAATTTACTATATCTTAAAAACCATTGTAGACAGCTAAAATCATGGGTAGGCAAACTAGGGCCTGGGGGCCAGATCTGACCCAATCACCTTCTAAATCCAGCCCATGGACAGTCCAGGAATCAGTGTGTTTTTACTTGAGTGGAATGTGTCTTTTTATTTAAAATGCATCTCTGAGTTACTTGTGGGGCATAGGAATTCGTTCTCCCCCCCCCAAAAAAAAAACAGCCGCCCCCCCGCAAGGTCTGAGGGACAGTGGACCGGCCCCCGGCTGAAAAAGTTTGCTGACCCCTGCCTAAAATCATTAGCAGGATGACTATGACACCTGTAGTTTAATGTTGACTTCTGGACATAATGGAGATGTAAAAGATGTGGATTATTATAAAATATGCCAGAGGAAATGGTTAACAAAAGGACCCACAAAGGGGAGAAGGCAAGCCCAGGAGATTCTTTGGAATCTTGTTTTCATGTTGGTTGTTGGATAATCAATTGTATTTTTCCGTCTGTAAGACGCCCCCATGTACAGTGGTACCTCTGGTTATGAACTTAATTCGTTCCGGAGGTCTATTCTTCACCTGAAACCGTTCTTATCCTGAGGCACACTTTCACTAAAGAGGTCTCCCGCTGCGCACACTTCGCAACCAGGGGTAGCCACTTTCAGGTTAGCAAAGCTCATAACCTAAAACGTTCGTAACCGGAAGCATTTGTAACCAGAGGTACCACTGTATAAGACGCCTATTTTGGGGGACTCAGATTTAAGAATATGGGGGGAGATGCCCTAGGACAGGGATCCTCAACCTTCAGCCCTCCAGATGTTTTGGACTACAATTCCCATCATCCCTGACAACTGGTCCTGTTAGCTAGGGATCTAATTTACCAAAGGAAAGGGACCCAGCTATCAGCAGCGATCGACCAAACCCTCCCGGGGGTCTACCAGTAGATCATGCTCGACCTGTTGGACATCCCTGTTATAGATTATATCCCAACAGGCTTTTACTTTACTTTTTACTTTTACTATACGGCCTAGGACACTTGTACCTATGGGACCACCTCTCCTGGTATGCCCCACAGAGGACCTTACGGTCTACAAATAACAACACCCTGAAGATCCCGTGCCCCAGGGAGATTAGACTGGCCTTGACCAGAGCCAGAACCTTTTCGGTCATGGCCCTGGCCTGGTGGAACACTCTCTCACAAGAGACCAGGGCCCTGCGGGACTTGACATCTTTTTGCAGGGCCTGCAAGACGGAGCTGTTCCACCACGGTTCAGCCTGACTCATTTTCTCTTTGTATAAGAACAAACACTAAGGAGGTTTCCCAGGCCACTCACAGGTCCTTATAATATCAGTGGAAACAGTTGATCCAGGCAAATATTAACCGCTTTCCATTTTAACCTGAGGATTGCCATTTATCCAGTCTAATCTTCATTTCAATTTATTTGAATTAATTTTAGGATGCATTTTAATCGTTTGATTGCTTGTTTTTATGTATATTGTATTCTTTATATGATTCAGGTAGGTAGCTGTGTTGGTCTGACACAGTCGAAATATATATAAAAATAAAAAAGAATTGTCCAGTAGCACCTTAGAGACCAACTAAGTTTGTTCTTGGTATGAGCTTTAGTATACATGCACACTTCTTCAGATACACTGAAAGAGAAGTCAGGGTAGTAGGAGATGGGTGATTGGCTCAATGGGTATGGTAAACCTGTTGAGGATTGTTAAGGACTGCAAATACAGTGGCACCTTGGGTTACAGACGCTTCAGGTTACAGACTTCGCTAACCCAGAAATAGTACTTCGGGTTAAGACCTTTACTTCAGGATGAGAGCAGAAATGCACGGCAGCGGCACAGCAGCAGCGGGAGGCCCATTAGCTAAAGTGGTACTGTTTTAAACAAAACCTGCCCTTATTCCCTTATGGGGTACAGAAGAGCCCTTATAGAGTCCTTTGTAGGTTTTCCATCAGTAGGAGAAAATAACAGAGGCCAATGAGAGAATATTGAGAAGTAAAGCAGTTCGAAAGCCTGATCTTTATTAAAGCTGTTGCAACAGGGTACTCCCCTCACACACAGGAGAGGTGAGGAGGACCCAGAACAAAGGTATGCCTCCCCTTATATAGACATTTTGAAATTCCCTGCCCTGGAGCTTAAGACCACCCCCAGAAACATCATACATACATCACAGAAGGGGTGTAGCCCAAGACCACCCCCCAGATACATCATACCTACATCATAGAAAAGGTGGTTGACAACAGAAATCTGAATGCTTTGTTTATCTCCTGTCTGCCAGGTTATCTGATAATGCCTTATCTGATTGCCTTTCCTGATAGTCTGGCTATTCCTTTGAGATGGTAATCACTTAACTCATGAGACAATGGGAAGGTTCCCTCACCCTCTCCCTCCTTGCAGAGAAACATTTGGTCAGTTTGGGAGTCAAAATGGTTTCAGGACTGTATTCCTGTGCTGCTCCAGACATGTGGTTTATATATTTATGTACATGTTTCTTTGGTACATTTATGAAAATTTATTATTTATCTAAGACCTTAAAATTTTTATAACAATTCTCCCCTTTGAGGATGCAATTTTTTCTTAAAAATTTTTGCCCCACAAATAATAACATGGTATGTTGTAAGTGGATGCCTTTGTGTAAATATAGGATATCACATAAAAATAACGCATGTTGCATTTTGTTACTAAATTACTTGTGGCATTCTAACACTTTGGGAGAAACATTTACTCAATAGTGGTCTATGCTTTATACACTTAGCAGGAAGGTCCACTAATGACTGAAAAATGCAGTTTGTTTTGTTTCTGCCTTCTTTTGCATGTTCTCAGGCGTCAAAGTTAGCTTCACCATACCACAGCAACAACAATCCCTGATGAATCCCCTTAGGGCTTTCATTTTGGCCACATAGCCTTGTCTTTGCCTTGGCCTTTCTATGGGATTTTATTATCAAAGGCTCATGTCTTCCACTGATGGGAAATTGCTCACTTGCTCTTAAGGGACCAAAAAGCTAGTTGCAGCCTGGATAAAAAGGTAAAGGGACCCCTGACCATTAGGTCCAGTCGTGACCGACTCTGGGGTTGCGGCGCTCATCTCGCTTTATTGGCCGAGGGAGCTTCCGGGTTATGTGGCCAGCATAACTAAGCCACTTCTGGTGAACCAGAGTAGCGCACGGAAATGCCGTTTACCTTCCCGCCGGAGCGGTACCTATTTAGCTACTTGCACTTTGAGGTGCTTTCGAACTGCTAGGTTGGCAGGAGCAGGGACCGAGCAACGGGAGCTCACCCCGTCGCGGGGATTCGAACCACCGACCTTCTGATCGGCAAGTCCTAGGCTTTGTGGTTTAACCCACAGCACCACCCATGTCCCCTTGCAGCCTGGATACACTTGCCTTATTCAAACTGAGTCCAATTAGAATTTATATAGCCCCATGGTTCTCAACTTTTCAAATCAATCTGTAAAACAAACAAACAAAAAACACTATTCCGGAAAAAGGGTACTTGTCCAAATTAGTCAATTTAACTCTATAAGGGATCATTCCTGCTAAACCAAGGCATATATGCCTTCATGAATCTGGTGTTTCATGGATCCTGAAGCTTCTCCTTGGTAAAGCGAGTTTTAACCCATTTTAAAATGGGTAGGGAAGGTTGGCAAAGTGCCAGGTGGGACAAGGAAATGTGGTCATAATATTGGACTACGCAATAGCCTGATCTATTAGAAAGCATAAAATGCACGAGAATCCTCCATTGGGGTGTAAACAATAAGACACCATACACTGAACATAAAAACAATTACACACAATAATTGGAAATGTGGAAATGTATGTGGAAATGACATACTGTCAGACACATTTTAGCATTCCTACATAATAACTCATAATACACACAACATACAAATAATCCCACACCAGTTGGATATCTTGAGGCAGTCATGTGATTTTGAGACAATTCTTGCTGTTTTACATCTCTTTGACAACATTTTTGTTAATTTGGACACAGTACTTCAGGTTAAGAACAGTTTCAGCTTAAGGATGGACCTCCAGAACAAATTAAGTTCTTAACATGAGGTACCACTTTAGTCCTACAGGAGAAAGCAAGGAATAGTATGCAAATGATTAGCACATGTAATGAGACAGGAATCCAATATCTCTATTAAGACCAGGTCTCTCCATAGTTTGCAGTTTAATGATAAGTCAACTTATCACTAAACGGCAAATTATGGAGTTTACAACTTGCTGAATTGCAACTTATTACTAAACTGAAAACTATGGAGAGACCTGGTCTGACTAGAAATATTGGATTCTTGTCTCATTGCATAAGCTAAAGCTATTTTTGGTCATCTGCAAACCATCCCTTGCATTTTCCTGCAGGACTAATTGCAATCGTTCACAGTTGCCAACAGGTTGACCATACCCACTGAGTCCTACTACCCTTTGGAGAAAACCTCCGCCCCACCCTCCCTCTATATATCAGGGTCTGGGGACTTCTCCTCCCTCTAGATATCAGGGTCCGGGGACTCCCCTCCCTCTATATATCAGGGTCTGGGGACTCCCCTCCCTCTATATATCAGGGTCTGGGGACTCCCCTCCCTCTATATATCAGGGTCTGGGGACTCCCCTCCCTCTATATATCAGGGTCCGGGGTCTCCCCCTCCCTCTATATATCAGGGTCCGGGGACTCCCCTCCCTCTATATATCAGGGTCCGGGGACTCCCCTCCCTCTATATATCAGGGTCCGGGGACTCCCCTCCCTCTATATATCAGGGTCCGGGGACTCCCCTCCCTCTATATATCAGGGTCCGGGGACTCCCCTCCCTCTATATATCAGGGTCCGGGGACTCCCCCCCCTCTATATATCAGGGTCCGGGGTCTCCCCCTCCCTCTATATATCAGGGTCCGGGGTCTCCCCCTCCCTCTATATATCAGGGTCCGGGGACTCCCCTCCCTCTATATATCAGGGTCCGGGGACTCCCCTCCCTCTATATATCAGGGTCCGGGGACTCCCCCTCCCTCTATATATCAGGGTCCGGGGACTCCCCTCCCTCTATATATCAGGGTCCGGGGACTCCCCTCCCTCTATATATCAGGGTCCAGGGACTCCCCTCCCTCTATATATCAGGGTCCGGGGACTCCCCTCCCTCTATATATCAGGGTCCGGGGACTCCCCTCCCTCTATATATCAGGGTCCGGGGTCTCCCCCTCCCTCTATATATCAGGGTCCGGGGACTCCCCTCCCTCTATATATCAGGGTCCGGGGACTCCCCTCCCTCTATATATCAGGGTCCGGGGACTCCCCTCCCTCTATATATCAGGGTCCGGGGTCTCCCCCTCCCTCTATATATCAGGGTCCGGGGACTCCCCTCCCTCTATATATCAGGGTCCGGGGACTCCCCTCCCTCTATATATCAGGGTCCGGGGTCTCCCCCTCCCTCTATATATCAGGGTCCGGGGACTCCCCTCCCTCTATATATCAGGGTCCGGGGACTCCCCCTCCCTCTATATATCAGGGTCCGGGGACTCCCCTCCCTCTATATATCAGGGTCCGGGGACTCCCCTCCCTCTATATATCAGGGTCCGGGGACTCCCCTCCCTCTATATATCAGGGTCCGGGGACTCCCCTCCCTCTATATATCAGGGTCCGGGGTCTCCCCCTCCCTCTATATATCAGGGTCCGGGGACTCCCCTCCCTCTATATATCAGGGTCCGGGGACTCCCCTCCCTCTATATATCAGGGTCCGGGGACTCCCCTCCCTCTATATATCAGGGTCTGGGGACTCCCCTCCCTCTATATATCAGGGTCCGGGGTCTCCCCCTCCCTCTATATATCAGGGTCCGGGGACTCCCCTCCCTCTATATATCAGGGTCCGGGGACTCCCCTCCCTCTATATATCAGGGTTTGGGGACTTCCGCTTCAGTGTATCTGAAGAAGTCTGCCTGCGCACAACAGCCAAGTGTTGTTATTATTATTGACTACAAGTATTAAGAAGATGTCAATCATGGAGGCACAGGTCTGTAATCCTTTTTTAGGAAAAGGTTCAGCTTTGCTGGCATCCTCTCAATATGGACAAGCAGAGGAAGGTTTCCTTTGGGGAACCATAAAATCACCCATCTCCAACTACCCTTCTGAGAAATACCCCACCCCACCCTCCCACTACATATCAGGTCTGGGGACTTCTGTTTCACTGTATCTAAAGAAGGGCGCCTGCACACGAAAGCTTCAACCAAGAACAAACTGAGTTGGTCTCTAAGGTGCTACTGGACATTTTTTTTAATTTTTTTATTTATTTTTGGCTATTTTTGGTCATCTGCATACTCTCCCTTGCATTTTCCTATCGGACTAATTGCAGTCGTTTACAGTCGCCCACAGGTTGACTGTACCCATTGAGTCCTACTACCCTTTGGGGGAAAACCCCGCCCCACCCTCCCACTATCTATCAGGGTCTGGTTAATAATAATAAATAATAAACTTTTATTTGTATCCCGCCCTCCCCGTCCGAACCTGGGCTCAGGGAGGCTAACACCAAATATGTAACACTGGTATAAAATCAAGCAGTAACGAAATTACCTCCTGAAAACAAGTCAGGATCAAATTCAAATCCAATTAGATGGCTTTCCGCAGGATTAGGGTTGGGAACAGTAAACGCTCGTCAGGCCCAACCGTTTGCGCTGCTCTTATATGGGCCTGTGAGAACGCTAGGAGGCCTCTTTCATACTAGACTTCGGTTTCTGTGTATCTGAAGAAGAGCACATGCCGACGTAAAGCTTAGACCCAGAACAAACTGAGTTGGTCTCTAAGGTGCCACTGGACCATTTATTTTATTTTATTATTTCTATGATGTTAGCCCAGGGTTCCTCAACCTCGGCCCTCCTGCTGTTTTGAAACTACAATTCCCAGCATCCCTGACCACTGGTCCTGCTAACTAGGGAGTTGTAGGCCAAAAAACATCTGAGGGCTGAGGTTGAGGATGCCTGTTAGCCACTCTGAGCCCAGTTTCGGCAGGGGAGGGTGGGATACAAATGAAATGTATTATGGTTTTATTATTATTATTTTGAAAGGCCCCAACCTCCTACCTGTCCAGCCTGCGACACTGGAAGTGAATGGATGAGAGCAGCAGCAGGACGCCGGTGTTGTCGGGCTCCTGTCTCCACAGTTGCATGCAGTGCCTCTCAGCCGCTTCAAAGTCTCCTGCCTGGTACTCCCGGTGAGCCAACTCTGCCAGCCCTTGGAAGGAAAGCAGACGTTTTGTTGGTTCTGAAGGATCACCAAGACATTTGGAGGGGGGAAACAAAAAGTTAGAAGAGGGGAGGCAAAAGAGGACAGATGGCAGTGTGCAAATAAAAAGGTGAAATGCTTGGCGTGATGCAAAACCCTATGGGGGTCTGCCAGGCGAGCACAAACAGATCAGCTAAATGTCAAAAGCAGGGGTCAGCAAACTACAATTCCCATCATCCCTGACCCTTGGTCCTGTTAGCCAGGGTCGATTGGAGTTGTAGTCTCCAAACAGCTAGAGGGCAGAGTTGGGCCATGCCTGATCTAGAGCAGTGGCAGCCAAACCTGGCCCTCCAGCTGTTTGGAGACTACAGTGCCCATCATCCCTGACTGCTGGTCCTGCAAGCTAGGTATGATGGGAGTAGTAGGCCAAAAACATCTGGAGTGCCGAGTTTGAGGAAGCCCGCTTTAAGGTATAATCTGGTGGAAGGAAGGTGCGATCATGTTGGGCGCCTTCTGACCTTCTTTGACGTAGAAGCATTGGGAAGAGGGCAACAGGAATGAGCTGCATGTAGGCAGCTGGGGAAGCCATACAGGCTACACCAGCGGTCAGCAAACTTTTTCAGCAGGGGGCCGGCCCACTGTCCCTCAGACCTTGTGGGGAGTCAGACTATATTTTTTTGGGGGGGGGAATGATGGGTGGGGTAGAAATAATAAATTATTATTATTATTATGAAATGGGCCTGAGTCTGGGCTGGGGAAACTGAGCCAGATGGGTGGGGTATAAATAATAAATTGTTGTTGCTGCTGCTGCACATCTCATAGAAAAGTATGCTAAGAAACTGTGTGGTGGGCTTTACGCAGCCTTCATCAATTTGAAAGCTTCATTTGACTCAATTTTGTGAGTGAAACTCTGGGATAAGTCGAACTCCCCAAGTAAACACAAAAGACAACTGTGCTTGATTAAATGCTTATATCAGGGGTCAGCAAACTTTTTCTGCAGGGGGCTGGTCCACTGTCCCTCAGACCATGTGGTGGGCAGGACTATATGGGGGGGGGGGGAATGAACAAATTCCTATGCCCCACAAATGCATTTTAAATAAAAGCACATGTTCTACTCATGTCAAAAACACCAAGCAGGCACCACAAATCACCCAGAGATGCATTTTAAAGAAAAGCACACATTCTACTCATGTACACACACTGATTCCCGGACCATCCGAAGGCAGGATTGAGAAGGTGATTAGGACGCATCCAGCCCCTGGCCCTTAGTTTGCCTACCCATGGTCAAAAGGATCAGTCACCTTTCATTTCATTCAATCCCTTCCAGTGCCATAAAATCCTAGAATTCTAGAGTTGGAAGAGTCCTCTAGTCCAAATGCCAAAATTCAGGAATCTGAACATACAGCCCACCCCAACCAATTTGATACTAAACCAGATAGTGTTCGAAACTCAGATATATAAGCTAGGCGCCAAATGGCTCCTTAGACCAAAGTTGCAGTCAACAAAACGGAACGTCTAGTTCTCATTTGGGGGCAAAAAGGCTCCAAAGTCTTATTTTTCAAACGATGGATTGACAGTGATTGATTCTGAGCTGAACATTTGGCTTGTTCAGATGACAATCTTAAGCTCGGTGAAGATCTTTGAGAATTGAAAGAAAAAAAGCCATATATATACAGGCCCATTCCGGCCTCTTTTTCTTAAGGGCAACTGCTCCTACTCAGGGTAGATAAAAATCAATGATTTAAAAAATAAAATAAAAATCAGACTTTTAAAATAAAATGCTTTTGGAGGAAAAATCTTTCTGAAGATAGTTTTCTATTTAAGTTATAGTCCAAAGGCTATAAACTTAGACTGAAGGAAATAAGGATTTGTTTTAAGATTTTCATGTGTGCTAAAACTCAGTCTAAGGTTGTTGTTGTTTTTATTTTTTAAAAAAGTTAACCGCATCAGTTAACAAACATGGATACATATGCTACCATGTTATTTTTTAGTTGTTTAAATTGTTATGAAGGAAATGTTTTTCTCTCCTTCCAATGCACACATTCAGCTTGACATGCTTGGCTAATAATAGTAAGCCACTTTGGACAGCTTCCAACAAAAGATTAAAAATACTTTTAAATATCAGTCATTTAAAACTTCCCGGAATTAAAAAAAATTAAAGGGCCATGTGACTTTGGCGATCCCACTCTCCATCGTCCCCAAGGTGGATTCACAAGATGCCGTTTGAGCAAACGTAACCCCCAAGCTAAGTTGAGAATTGCCTGTATACACAGAATTTTTCGTTTGGACACTTTGAACCGTTTTCCAACCGAGATCAAAAAGTTCTAGTGGTTGACATTAGGACATATAGCAAATACTGACCACCAACTCATCTCTTTCTTCCAGGCAATGTAAAGGGACATCAATCCGCACCCTTTGAGTTTTAAGTGACTGGTGTTTTAATGTACCGTATTTTTCGCTCTATACGACAGACTTTTTCCCCTCCAAAAATGAAGGGGAAATGTGTGTGTGTGCGCGCACATCCTATGGAGTGAATGCAGGCTTTCGCTGAAGCCTGGAGCGCGAGAGGGGTCGGTGCGCACCGACCCCTCTCGCTCTCCAGGCAGCTATCCGCAAGCCTTTGGAGAGCTCCGAAGACTTGCAGATAGCAGCCTGAAGCCCGGGGAGCGCAGCGCCAACTCCCACTGCGCTCCCCGGGCTTCAGGAAGCTATCCGCAAGACTGAAGTCCCCAGCCCCGCAAGCTCTGGGAGCAAAGGCGAGGTTGCCGCTCCCCGACCCGTTCTGGGGTTGGGGGAAGCTCGTGCTTCCCTCGCCCCCAGCCCCGCAAGCTCGCGCAGCCTCTCCCGGCTGGAGAGGTTGCGCACGGCTAAAGAGGAAGCCAAGACAGCGAGCAGGATGGATCCCGCTCGCTGTCTTGGCTTCTTTGCTCTTTGGGGCTGGGGGGATTTTTTTTTATCCCCCCCCCAAAAAAAACTAGGTGCGCCCTATGATCCGGTGCGCCCTATGGAGCAAAAAATACGGTATTTTTAATCTTCTACTGGAAGCCACCCAGAATGGCTGGGGAAACCCAGCCAGATGGGCGGGGTAGAAATAATAAATTATTATTACGATTATTATACCAATATTCTCTGCTGCTCCTGGGAGGGGCTTTGTGGAACCCCTGACTGCAACTGTGTTTCAAATATGTCTGTTTCTTTTGTTCAAAAACAAAAGCAACCACACACTACAGTACAGGCTTCCTCAAACTTGGCCCTCCAGATGTTTTGAAACTACAATTCCCATCATCCCTGACCACTGGTCCTGCTAGCTAGGGATCATGGGAGTTGTGGGCTAAAAACATCTGGAGGGCCGAGTTTGAGGAAGCCTGCTGTAGTTAAATGAGAATATGCAATGAGCAGATGGCTTCTTAAGGAGTTAGGACCATCACCTCTATCATTCAGGCTGGATGTAATCTTGCACAACATCGACTTCTCTGTAATTTTCCTTTCAAGCCAGCTACTTATTACGAGGTCAGTAAACAAGATCAGCAGAGCAGGTTGACACCTAGAGCTGAATTTCAACTGCGTAGACCTATTTTTTTATTTTCTTGTGCTGCCAATGACCAGGCACAGCACTCGAGTATGAGCTGAGATTTAGACTACATCACATTCACATGTCACACTACCTACATAGGGCCTTTGCAAGTAAACCACCCAGGGCCGGATTTACGTATTAGCTCAACAAGCTCTGGCATAGGGCCCCCCTCTCTTGGGGGCCCCCAAAAACATTAAAGGAAAAAAACCTGGATGTACATTTCCAAAATATAAGATAAAAAACGAATAAAATAAAACTGACACACAACAACAGTGCTTGGTGTTGTGTCGGCTCCTATTTGTGATGTGCAAATGGCTTTAGATACCTATCAGGTCCATAAGTTACCATATAGCATGTATTCAACACAAAAAACAGCAACAATTTGTTGTTGACAAAGGACAGCGGGACACAGAAAGGGCCCCATTACCTTCAGTTGCTTAGGCCCTCATCAAACCTAAATCCGGCCCTCTATCTATCATCAATCATCTATTTAATCTATCTATCAATCTATTATTTTTCTATCATCTATCTTATCTATCTATTTCTTTCTCTATGCCAGTGCTGGATTTACATATAAGCTAAACAAGCTCTAACTTAGGGCCCCACTCTCCTGGGGGCCCCCAAAAAAATTAAAGGAAAGAAACCTGGACGTACATTTCCAAAATAGAAGGTGATTAATCTGAGTTTTCTGGGAAATTTTGAATGCAAAGGTTTTCCAGTGCCCCAAATCTACTAGGAGCTGAGAACACCTGAGTTTCGTACAGCACTATACAGTACATGCTTGCTGTGGATAATGATCTCCAAAAAGTGAATCTGAACTGCCTCATGTGGTTGACATCCATTCATTCTACTTCCTCTTTACAAAGCAATGCATTTTTAGAAATGGAAATTTCTCTAAGGAAAATAACAAAACGGTAAAAAAATTCCATCCCGCTTTGCCGGTCCACAATAGAGGTAGGAACAAAGAGGTGCAGCTTGGGGTGGAGAGAAAAAACAAACACTAATGGTATCCAAATACTAGATCATGGGTAGGCAAACTAAGGCCCAGGGGCTGGATCCAGGCCAATCACCTTCTCAATTTGGCCCGTGGACTATCCGGGAATTAGCATGTTTTTACATTAATAGAATGTGTCCTTTTATTTAAAATGCATCTCTAGGTGATTTGTGGGGCATAGGAATTCGTTCATTCCCCACCCCCAAAAAAATTTTTAGTCCCCCCCTCCCCCAAGTCTGATGAACAGTAGACCGGCCGTCAGCTTAGAAAGTTTGCTGATCCCTGGACTAGATTGTGCAACTGTCTTTCCTCAATAAACCAACAGTCTTCAGCCAGGTAATTTAGGATATTCAGATTTTTTGGGGGGGGGTGAACCAGCAACCCCAGATGAGCAGATCTAAGAAGCGTAAATCTGCTTATCTATTTGCCCCAGGGGGTGGTTTGGTCAAGCTGGGTTCCAGGGCTGCAGATAGGCACAGAGGTTGCCCGCCCACCCCAACAAACAGCTGCTACCCAGCCTAGTGACTGTATTTGTCCGTGTATAAGACTTTATTTCCCCCCAATTTCTTTAATTCTTGATTTCCTCGACATTTGATGGGAGGGCATTCCACAGGGCGGGTGGCCAACACCAAGAAGGCCCTCTGCCTGGTTCCCTGGAAAGGCCCTCTGGAAAGGAACCCTGGCCTCCAGGGTGGAGACGTTCTTTCAGGCCTACTGGGCATAGGTTCTATAGGCAAAGTGAACTCAACACAGGCTCTCTTTGTGCATCACCTGCGTCAAAACAAGCGTGAAAGAGAGAGAGAGCAAACAATAAGAGAGCGGAAAGAAGCAAGAATGCCTCTCCTACTCCTATTTATTTGGCTTAGTGAAAAGAAGAAGATCCCCTAAAAAGTAAGATTTACAGCCAGACAAAATGGGTATTTTAATATTTTGCTGGGAGCCGCCCAGAGTGGCTGGGGAAACCCAGCCAGATGGGCAGGGTATAGGTTAAGCACCCCCAAACTCAGCCCTCCAGCTGTTTTGGGACTACAACTCCCATCATCCCTAGCTAACAGGATCAGTGGTCAGGGATGATGGGAATTATAATCCCAAAACAGCTGGAGGGTCAAGTTTGGCCATGCCTGGTATAGGTGAAACTGACGGGGAAGAATCCAGAACCAGCAAGCCTTCCACAAAGACTGGAATAAATTTACATTACATTTGAAAGACAACTGTAAGCAATCAACATCATTAGCAGGGTGATCTGAAGATTTGCCAGAAGAAACTGGGACGGAATTCAGGATGCATAATGGAATAACTTCGGGAACGACATCACAAGAATAGGAAAGGACGTGAAATGCATACGAGGCAAAATGGAAGTTTGTAAAAACCATCGGGTGGAAGGGAGGCTCAGCAGAGCCAAAGAGATTTGATACGAGGACATGAGGTCATGCAATGCGACTGTATGTCAAATGAATAAAAATTATTATTATTTTTTAAAAGGAGATGGGCGGGGTATAAATAATTAATTTATAATCATCACCATCAATTGTTGTTGTGGTTGTCACTAGAACAGGCATAGGCGAATTCCAGATGATTTGAGGCCACAATTCCCAGCATCCCTGGCCACTGGTCCTGTTAGCTAGGGATGAGGGGAGGTGTAGTCCCAAAACAGCTGGAGGGCCTCAGCCTCCGGGGGTAGCCAAAGCGGCGCCACCCGCCACACCCCCACCGCGGGCCGGCCCTCTCCCCGTCGGGGGCCAAGCCTGCGTACCTCCCCCCCCCGGCCTCCTCCTCCTCCTCAGTCCGACCCCGACGGAGAGGCTCCTTCGCCGCTCTGCGCCCTTTCGGGGCCCAAAAGGCGCTCGGGCCTACCGGGCCCAGGCCGGCCGCCTGAGGGGAAAGACCTCCGTCACATCCGGGGACTCGCGCGCGCCTCGTGGCTCTCCCCTGAGGGGCTAAGCGCCTCCTTCTCCTCCAGTACCTGTGCTGTCGGCAACGTTGCCCACGGAGGCTGCCATGGCTCCGGCGACTCAGCTCCCCGTCCGGCAGCGGCAGCGGCAACTTGCGAAATGGCGGTCGGGGCGCGCGCGGAGAAAAGCGCTAGCCGGACCGGATCTCCTTTCGACAATGTAGTCCCACCGCTTCCCGCGCCTCGGGGGGGGGCGGCGCGCTTCTCTGCCGCCGGATGAGAAGTTGAAAAGAAGAAGGGAGGCGAGACGCCGAAGTATCCAGGGCTAGAGAAGCCGAAACGGCTGCCAAGAACCGAGGGCGTTCGCGTGTATCCCTCCTCCGCGAGAAAGCCAACACACTGCAGTAGATTGGAAAGCGCGCATGCGCACTGGAGTACACTCGGCGCCTCACCTAAGGAAATGCGCGCGCTCCGTCTGCTGGCGCGCATGCGCTCTGAAGGACACTCGCCTCCGCGAAAGAAATGCGCGCGCTCTATCGGCTGACGCGCACGCGCTCTGGAGGACACTCGGCTCGCCTCAGCGAAAGGCTGAGGGCTGCCGCGCGCAAGGGCCGGCGGGAAGGGGGGGAAAGGGCGGGAAAGCGATGGCCGAGGGCTGAGGCAAATCAAGATTCATTCATTCGTATTGTTGTTTTGTTGCGATGGGCGAGGGCTGACGCAAAGATTTATGCATGCATTCATTCATTCATTCATTAAGTGATACATTTTTGATAAAAAAATTCCTTCCAGTAGCACCTTAAAGACCAACTAAGTTAGTTCTTGGTATGAGCTTTCGTGTGCAAGCACACTTCTTCAGATACACAGAAGTGTGCTTGCACACGAAAGCTCATACCAAGAACTAACTTAGTTGGTCTTTAAGGTGCTACTGGAAGGAATTTTTTTGTTTTGACTATGGCAGACCAACATGGCTACCTATCTGTAACTGGAACATTTTTGATAGTCATTCAGTGCCTCTTTCGATTACAGTATTTCTGGAAAATTGGAAATTTCATATGTCGGTCCCACTGTAGCTGCAGACTTCCAGCAGATTATGGTCTGGGTCTCAGAAATAAATGATTTTATGGGGCCAAGCGCCCCAGTTGTGGCCGCTAGGCCTTCTTCAATGCTGACCCCACAAACCAGTAAGAAAGCGAATTTCGGGGGGGGGGGGGGAGGCTGAAATTCCATCAAGGGCCATTCACAACATCACAATAATAATAATAATTTTTCCAACGCCTTTTTAAAAAATAGATTTTAAGTTTTACAACTATTCCATTCATTGTTAAAAATAACACTTAAAGTTAAAAAAAAACCACAAGAAACACCAGAACCTGATAGTAAGATTCAACATCTAATAACAATAACAAAAATGTTATTTAAAATAAATTTTATTTTTAAAAAAATAAATTTTAAAAATCCAATTTTAAAAAAGAATTCATTGCAGCCCCTACCCTAACTGTTCCACCAGCTGTTCCAGAGGCATCTCTTGTGACAAGGCTGATGTCCAAAGATCGAGGGGTCGGCCCGTGGGCTCTGGATTCAAATCCTTCCCCACCCAGAGGTTGAACTTCTGGTGGCTAAAATGCAGAACTGGGCAGTTTCCCTGCGAATTAATTCATTTTCACCTCTCTTTTTTTGTTGTTTGTCAAAAAAATGCAATAAAGATTTTTAAAAAATAATTTTAGTCTCGATTCTTTGTATTTTTTTTTCTTTTTCTTTTATCAGTATGTTCTGTCCTATTCTTTTCATTTCCATTTTTTCCTTAAACGCATTACTTTATTTTTGGTATACATGGGTGTAAGGATTAATTCATTTTCACCCTTTAGGACGGTTAAAAGGTAAGGGTAAAGGGACCCCTGATCATTAGGTCCAGTCATGGCCGACTCTGGGATTGCGGCGCTTATCTTGCTTTATTGGCCGAGGGAGCCAGTGTACAGCTTCCGGGTCATGTGACCAGCAGGACTAAGCCACTTCTGGCGAACCAGAACAGCGCATGAAAACGCCGTTTACCTTCCCGCTGGGGAACTGCTAGGTGGGCAGGAGCAGGGACCGACGCGGGGATTCGAACCACCGGCCTTCTGATCAGCAAGTCCTAGGCTCTGTGGTTTAACCCACAGCGCCACCCGCTGTTTCTAAAAAAATTTTTAAAAAATGCACTAAGGATTCTTTTAAAAAAAAGGATTTTGCTCTCTAAAGAGACCGTCAATCCCTCAAACAAAAGCAATCTTTTATATTATTTTCCTTATCCCTTTTTTCTTAAACAAAATTACTTTATTTCTCGCGTATGTGGGTATAAGGATTAATTTATTTTCACTTTTTTGTTATTGTTTGTAAAATTTTAAAAAATGCAATAGACTATTTTGTAAAAAAAAGAAAATAATTTTGCTTTCTAATGAGACGTTAATCCATCAAACGAAAACAATCTTTTATATTCTTTTTCTTTTCCATCTTTTCTTAAATGCATTACTTTATTTTTTATATATGTGGGATTAATTTATTTTCACTTTTTTTGGTTATTGTTTATAAATTAAGAAAAAATGCAATAAATTTTTTATTTTACTTTTTAAAAGAATTTGCTCTCTAATTTTGCTCCCTAAAACAAAAGCGATCCTCCATGGACCATACTATAAAATAAAAAAATCTTGGGAGATGATAAATGGGTGGCCATTCCCATCACCTGAAAGGAAACGATTTCCATGCCCAGGACCCAGATTTTTTAAAATGAAAATCGGATTTTTAAAATGCAAAGAGGTGTTTTTTTAAAAAATATTAAATTGGTTTTTAAAGATTTTTTTGAAAACTGCCATTTGAAGGTGAATTATCCTCTAACGAGACCGCTGATCCCTCAAACAAAAGTGATCCTCCAGACACCGAGCTATAAAATAAATAAAATTTTGTACATCCCTAATCGCTATCCTAAACCCCTATTCCTATCCGTAACCCCAAGTCCTAGCCCAGTTAGCGCGGAGAAAAGCGTGCCGTCAGCGATCGGAGGGGGCGAGGGAGGGGGTTGCCGAGGCTTACAGCGGATAAAAACGGGGCCAGACCCTGCTGGGGGCTAGAGGAGGCGCGCCGGGGTCGCGGGGGCGAGCGCGGAGCGTGGACGTTGCAGGCCGCTAGCCATCTACGCGCCCTCGCCGCTGAGTCGCACGGCGCGCCTCTCCATCCCTCCTGGCTCCCCATTCTGGATGCGCCCAGCTCGGGGGCGGCGCGGGGCTAGCCGCTCCCGTGGGGGGAGGCAAGGAGGGACGAGCAGCGGCGGCGGCGGCAAATCCTAGGCTGCCGCGTGGGCGCGCTCGCTTTGGAGAGGACCGGTAGGAAAGGTGGGACCGGACGCGCGTTTGGCGCATCCAAAAGGAGAGAATTCGGTGGGGGCGGGGGTTGGGGCATATGAACCCAAACCGGTGTGGAGCGGGGGTAGCGGCTCCAGTAGGAGGGGGGCCGAGGCGGGATGAGCACCCGCGGCGGTTCCTAGGGTGCCGCTTGGGCGCGCTCGCTTTGGAGAGGACCAGCCGCTGGCAAGGTGGGAGCGGACGCGCGTTGCTGGGTGGGTGCGGGGCGGCGGCGGAGCATGTTGACCCAAACCGGCGCCCCCTCGGTCTTCCCCAGCTCTTTCCCACGGGGTCTTTTGCACAGCAGGATGCCAGGAACTCTCTGCCCCACAAGTCCTGGGTGGAACCCCGAGTTGTGGGAGCAGTTCCTCGAGGGGGCAAGAAAGAAAGGCACCCCAAGCTCGCCGCCATTCACACGCGCGCTGCACCCTTTCGCCTGCCCGGAGTCTGTGCGCGCGTCAGGGCGTTCCGACGGGTGCGGCCGCATCCTGCGCGAGGAACGAAGCGACCCGAGGGGGGGAGCCGCTTGGGACGCGGCGCAAAATCCCCTCTTCTTGGGAGACTCGGCCCTGTGTAGATCACACGTGACGACGGGACACGTGGCTCTTTTGCAGGCCGGCTCAAGGCGGAGGGCAGGGTGGGGGTGGCTGGGCGCTTAAATCCGCCTGTGCTGAATTATTTTTATTCATAAACTTAATAATGCAAACCCATTGGGCAATAACAAAAGTTCCTTTAGAAACACCATTTACAAAGACTCTTAGTTTACTCTCTAGAAATGTGCTATAACATGAAAGAATAATAGATGATCTATGAGGCAAATGACTAATAATTCTAAATAGCTTTATTAATGTGTAATTAAGTGTTATAACCTGTACAATGCAATTGTAGTTAATACAAGGCAGTTTCCTATTTGGAATAATAATAATTTATCATTTCTACCCTGCCCATCTGGCTGCATATCCCCAGCCACTCTGGGCGGCTTCCAACAAAATATTAAAATACAATAATCTATTAAACATTAAAAGCTTCCCTAAACAAGGCTGCCTTCAGATGTCTCCTAAAAGTCTGGTAGTTTTTTTTTGTTTTTTCCTTTGACATCTGGTGGGTGGGCGTGCCACTACAGAGAAAGCCCTTTGCCTGGATCCCTGTAACTTCGCTTCCCGCAGTGAGGGAACCACCAGAAGGCCCTTGGCGCTGGAATAATAAAATAATAAATAAAATAAATAAACAAACAAAAAGGAATAATAAAAGCCTTTTTTACGGAAAGGTTCGGCCTTTCTGGCATCCTCCGAATATTGACAAGCAGAGTGAGGTTTGATGGCGTTTTTTTATATAGCATCAATATCACCATTGTAGTCCACACTGTTCATGGGGACAGCAGACCTTTGTGTCCTTGTGACACTTAGTGAGTGTAAAATATGGTATTTCTAGTAATATGTCCCATTCATAAATAATGCCAATACTATACACGCCTGTCCATAAAAAAATTATTCAACAGGACTAATTATATTAATGCATCTACCCAATACCTATTCAATTGTATAATTTTATTGCAATTCATTATACTGTATACTGTGTATACAAACAGCACACAAACATGATCTAAATTACAATACTTTTATTTGTTTTTTTATCTTATATTTTGGAAATGTGCATCCAGTTGTTTTTCTTTTAAATTTTTCCGGGGACCCCCCAAGAGAGTGGGGCCCTAAGCTACAGCTTGTTGAGCTTATACATAAATCCAGCACTGGCTGATGGCTGACGCAAATATTCATTTGTTCATTCAAACGGCCTGCGGGTCGCAGCATCTGGCCGCCCTAATGCCTCTTCTCTGGCTGGTTCTTTTTCAGGTGAGTAGGAAATGGCCTTGGCAGACCCCGGCGGTGGCAGTGCCCAACCTGGCTCAGACTTCCCGGAGATTGTGGAGCTGAACGTTGGCGGTCAAGTCTACCTGACTCGCCGCAGCACTCTGCTGAGCGTCCCTAACTCGTTGCTCTGGGAGATGTTCGCCCACAACGGTGCCCGGCCCTTGGCCCGCGACAGCAAGAACCGCGTCTTCGTCGACCGAGATGGCTTCCTCTTCCGCTACATCCTCGACTACATGAGAGACCGGTGCCTCGTGCTGCCGGAAAACTTCCCGGAGAGGGGCCGGCTGCGGCGCGAAGCCGAGTACTTCCAACTCCCTGAGCTGGCCCGGACATTGGCGCCCAAAACCGGCCAGCAGGACTCAGACGAGGAGGGCCAAAGTGACTCCGAGGATCTTTCCCCTGGGCCTGACGCCCTGGGAATCTTGCCTGACGGACAAAGCACAAGGATACCCGGCTTCATCACCATCGCCTACCGGGGCTCATACGCCCTGGGCCGGGATGGCCAGGCAGACACCAAATTTCGCCGGGTGGCAAGGATCACGGTCTGCGGCAAGACAGCACTGGCCAGGGAGGTCTTCGGTGAGGCGCTAAACGAGAGTCGGGACCCCAACCGGGCGCCGGGGTGCTACACGTCCCGCTACTACCTCAAGTTCACATTCCTGGAGCAAGCCTTTGACCGGCTGGCCGGCGCCGGGTTCCAGATGGTGGCCAGCAATTCGACGGGGACCTGCACCGTCGAGCCGGCAGATGGCAAGATCTGGACCTCGTACGCCGAATACGTCTTCTACCGTGAGTGACGCTCCGGCCGAGCCGAACCCAAACACACGCAAAAGCGACCCTCCCTCGATCCTCCCTGTAGAGTGTAGACAAACCAACAAACCCTCTGGCCTCTCCTCCCTCGCTTCCCGAACTGAACCCTCTCTGGAGCCTTCTGAGTAGCGCAACCCTCCTCCCCGGCTTTCTCTGAATCATGGACTTGGACGCTGTGACATGTGGGGAGTGTCTGTGATGATGTATCCATTTTGCCGAGGGGAATTCCCTCGGATCACCAAACCGAGATGCCTGCCAGGAATATAGGAGCAAAACGGTGGTCTTGATTCGAAAGACAGTTGCAACAGGACTCGCACCCCAAACAAAGGGATGCTCCCTCTTTTATCAGTTCTCCCTTTCTCCCCTGGGGAAGCACCATGCACCCATCACAGATACATCATGTATATGTCATGTAAAGGGGGGAAATTCCAGGGTGAGTGACTCCTTGACAGCCTAGCTCACCGGGGCACTTGTGCCCCATGGGTCCATGCGGTCAGTAAAAGGAGGAAGTCCCAGCCCGGTAATTTGGAGCAAAACAGTGATCAGTAGACCATGATTCTTACTGTTGCGCCACAGGTCCCCCCAGGAGTAAGAACCCCGTGCACGGGGCGATGTCAACTTTTAAAACTTCCTTCTTCCCCCCAGAATACAGTGGTACCTTGACTAAAGTCCAGTCTATTATAACTCCGTTTTGGACTAAGTCCAATTGCAACCCGGAAATGACTGCTCCGGGCTGAGTCATTTTTTTGATATAAGTCGGGCCCGGCTGCTGTTTTAGGGGTTGCTTTTCATCATCTGGTTCCTGTTGAGTGTGTTTCGTTTGTTAATTGAGTCCCTCGCTGCTAATCAGAGGCTTCCTGTTGAGTCTGCCAGCTGTTGAGTCTCGAGCACCCAGGCAACACAGAGGTGATATTTGGAAGTTTAGTTTTTGCTAATTTTTTTGCATTTTGGTTTGTGTGGCTTTTTCAGCTTTTTGACTGTGACTTCGTTTTATGGGACTGATCTGTGACTGTGGCTTGTGATTTCGTTTTTGTGACTTGTTTTTGTGACTGTGTGGAACTGGTTGATTGTCTGGCTGCAGAAATGGATAAAAGCCCCCCATCCAAACAATGACTATCATCAGTGCACGTAAGAAAAAAAATGTTAATTTTCTTCATCTACACTACTGTCTTATTTACTTTATAGCACAGTACTTTGATTATTATAGGGACACAAGTGGCGCTGTGGGTTAAACCACAGAGCCTAGGACTTGCCAATCAGAAGGTCAGCAGTTCGAATCCCCGCGACAGGGTGAGCTCCCGTTGCTCGGTCCCTGCACCTGCCAACCTAGCAGTTCGAAAGCACGTCAAAGTGCAAGGAGATAAATAGGTACTGCTCCAGCGGGAAGGTAAACGGCGTTTCCATGCGCTCCTCTGGTTCACCAGAAGTGGCTTACTCATGACCCGGAAGCTGTACACAGGCTCCCTTGGCCAATAAAGCGAGATGAGCGCCGCAACCCCAGAGTCGGCCACGACTGGACCTAGTGGTCAGGGGTCCCTTTACCTTTACCTTTACCTTTACATTGATTATTGCCTTCATTTTATGGATATATGGTCTCAGGCAGTAAAATTCATGTTAAATTGCTGTCTTAGCAGGTGTTTTCCATTGTTTAGAACGGATTAATCCATTTTCAATTACTTTCTATGGGAAAGCATGCTTTGTTTTAAGTCCGCTTCGTTTTAAGACCGGACTTCCGGAATGGATTACGGTCTTAAATCAAAGTACCACTGTACACTTCACATAGCATCGTTGAGACATCATCACGACATCACTAGCACGTCGCAAATGGGGAGGGGTATACGGGGGTAACGCAAGTTCAATATCGTATGCCTTTCCCGACACCCCTTATGTCCAAAGTCTCTTTCGGGGGCCTAATCCCCCGTTTCCGGGGCCAGATGTCGGCATTTCCCAGGGACAGTCTCGGGGTTTACAAATCTGTCCCCGGATTTCATTTCATGTCCCTGGATTTCTATTGTCAGTGTTCTAGATCTATGAATAGGGAATGAATCTTGCGTGATTGGTTCAACTGCACAAGACACATCATACGGGGATTTCTAGTGAGGCAACATGGCGGACGCCACAGGCACCATATCACTACAATAATCCATGAGATATTTTTTATACATGTCCCATTTTCTAATAAAGGTTTGAATCATAGAATCATAGAGTTGGAAGAGACCACAAGGGCCATCGAGTCCAACCCCTTGCCAAGCAGGAAACACCATCAGAGCACTCCTGACATATGGTTGTCAAGCCTTTGCTTAAAGACCTCCAAAGAAGGAGACTCCACCACATGCCTTGGCAGCAAATACCACTGTCAGGAAGTTCTTCTTAATGTTTAGGTGGAATCTTCTTTCTTGTAGTTTGGATCCATTGCTCCGTGTCCGCTTCTCTGGAGCAGCAGAAAACAACCTTTCTCCCTCCTCTATGTGACATCCTTTTATATATTTGAACATGGCTATCATATCACCCCTTAACCTCCTCTTCTCCAGGCTAAACATGCCCAGCTCCCTTAGCCGTTCCTCATAAGGCATCGTTTCCAGGCCTTTGACCATTTTGGTTGCCCTCCTCTGGACACGTTCCAGTTTGTCAGTGTCCTTCTTGAACTGTGGTGCCCAGAACTGGACACAGTACTCCAGGTGAGGTCTGACCAGAGCAGAATACAGTGGCACTATTACTTCCCTTGATCTAGATGCTATACTCCTATTGATGCAGCCCAGAATTGCATTGGCTTTTTTAGCTACCACGTCACACTGTTGGCTCATGTCAAATTTGTGGTCAACCAAGACTCCTAGATCCTTTTCACATGTACTGCTCTCAAGCCAGGTGTCCCCCACCTTGTATTTGTGCCTCTCATTTTTTTTGCCCAAGTGCAATACTTTACATTTCTCCCTGTTAAAATTCATCTTGTTTGTTTTGGCCCAGTTCTCTAATCTGTCAAGGTCGTTTTGAAGTGTGATCCTGTCCTCTGGGGTGTTAGCCACCCCTCCCAGTTTGGTGTCATCTGCAAATTTGATCAGGATGCCCTTGCTTGGTAGGGGGTTGGACTCGATGGCCCTTGTGGTCTCTTCCAACTCTGTGATTCTATGAGTCCATCATCCAAGTCGTTGATAAAGATGTTGAATAAGACCGGGCCCAAGACAGAACCCTGTGGCACCCCACTAGTCACTCTTCTCCAGGATGAAGAGGAACCATTGATGAGCACCCTTTGGGTTCGGTCAGTCAGCCAGTTACAAATCCACTGAGTGGTAGCATAGTCAAGACCGCATTTTACCAGCTTCTTTACAAGAATGTTATGGGGCACCTCGTCAAATGCCTTGCTGAAATCAAGGTAGGCTACATCCACTGCGTTCCCTTCATCTACCAGGCTTGTAATTCTGTCAAAAAACGAGATCAGGTTAGTCTGACATGACTTATTTTTCAGAAATCCATGCTGACTATTGGTGATGACAGCATTCCTTTCTAGGTGCTCACAGACTGTTTGCTTAATGATCTGCTCCAGAATCTTCCCTGGTATTGATGTCAGACTGACTGGGCAGTAATTATTTGGGTCCTCTCTTTTCCCCTTTTTGAAAATAGGGACAACATTTGCCCTCCTCCAGTCTGCCGGGACTTCGCCTGTTCTCCAGGAATTCTCAAAGATGACTGCCAGTGGTTCTGAGATCACATCTGCCAGTTCTTTTAATACTCTTGGATGCAGTTCATCTGGCCCTGGAGACTTGAATACATCTAAACTAGCCAAGTATTCTTGTACTATCTCCTTAGTTATTCTGGGCTGTGTTTCCTCTGCTAAATCATTTGCTCCAAATTCTTCAAGTCGGGCATTGTTTTCTTTATCGGAGAAGACTGAGGCAAAGAAGGCATTGAGGAGTTCAGCCCTTTCTGTGTCCCCTGTTTGCATTTCACCATCTTCTCCTCTGAGTGACCCCACTGTTTCTTTGTTCTTCCTTTTGCTACAAACATACCCATAAAAGCCTTTTTTGTTGCTTTTAACCTCTCTAGCAAGCCTGAGTTCATTCTGTGCTTTAGCTTTTCTGACTTTGTGTCTACACGTGCTGGCTATTTGTTTGAATTCCTCTTTGGTGGTTTCCCCCCTTTTCCATTTTTTGTACACATCCTTTTTTAATCTTAACTCAGTTAAAAGTTCTTTAGATAGCCACCCTGGCTTCTTTAGGCACCTTCCATGTTTCCGTCTCATTGGTATTGCCTGACGTTGTGCTTTTACTATCTCCCTCCTAACAAACTCCCAGCCATCATGAACTCCCTTTCCTTTTAGTATTACTGTCCATGGGATCTCACCCAGCACTTCCCTAAGTTTTATGAAGTCGGGTTTCTTAAAGTCAAGAAATTGAGTCCTAGTATGCTTGGCTGCTCCTTTCCGCTGTATAGTAAACTTCAGAAGAGCATGATCACTCGCGCCTAATGATCCTTCCACTTCTACCCCACTAACCAGGTCATCAACATTGGTTAGGACCAGATCTAAAATGTCTGTTCCTCTTGTTGCTTCTCCTACTTTCTGGACAATGAAGTTGTCTGCAAGGCCAGTGAGGAATCTGTTTGACCTTATGCTCTTGGCTGAGTTTGACATCCAACAAATATCCGGGTAATTGAAGTCCCCCATAACTACTATCTCCCTTCCTTTTGCATGCTTGGCCATCTGTTCCAGGAAGGCATCATCTATGTCCTCCGTTTGGCTTGGGGATCTATAGTAAACTCCCACAATGAGGTCACTGTTATTCTTCTCTCCCTTAATTTTGACCCAAATGCTCTCACTTTGGCTTTGAGGTTCTAAATCTTGGATCTCTTCACAGGTATACACATCCCTGACATATGACGCCACTCCTCCTCCTTTCTTGTCTGGTCTGTTTCTCTGAAATAGATTCTATCCCCCCATTATTACATTCCAATCGTGGGACTTATCCCACCAGGTTTCAGTGATGCCTATTATGTCATATTTAGTTTGCTGTACCAAGAGCTCAAGCTCATCTTGTTTATTTCCCATGCTTTGCGCATTAGTGTACAGACATTGAAGTCCATTAATCATTCCCCCGTGTCTCTTATTTAAGGATTTTTTTCCTCCCACCACTAGGTCTGCGTGCTGTTTGCTCCATTTGGTCAATGACATATGATCATCTTCATCAATTGATAGACTCCTACCTTCAGGAGCACTGTCTCCCTCCCCCACATTAGTCAGTTTAAAGCCCTCCTGATGAGGTTTCTGAGATTTTTGGCAAAAACATTTCTCCCAACCGTTGTGAGGTGCAGCCCATCGCTTGCCAGAAGTCCATCTTCAAGAAACTGCAGTCCGTGATCTAAGAATCCAAACCGTTCCTGTTTACACCATTTGCGAAGCCAGCTGTTCACTTCCACTATTTTTCCCTCTCTCCCTGGGTCACGTCGTTCAACTGGGAGGACAGATGAAATGACAATTTGTGCATTTAATTGCTTCAATTTCCTGCCCAGAGCCTCGTAATCTCTTGTGATCTTCTGGAGGCTATTGCTTGCAGTGTCATTGGTTCCCACATGAACCAAGAGGAAGGGGTATTTGTCAGTGGGTTTTATGATTCCTTGCAGTCGTTCAGTTACATCTTGGATCTTAGCCCCGGGGAGATAGCACACTTCCCGAGACATCTTGTCAGGCCCACAGATCACTGCTTCTGTTCCCCTCAGTAGGGAATCCCCTATCACCACTACATGCCTCCTCTTAGGTTTGGTCGGGGTTCTTCCGTGAGCTGTCCGTTCCAACGTCGCCTGCACATTCCCTGAGGACTGACTTTGCTGCTCGTCTTCATATACCTGATCGAGTGTAATGAGGGAGAGATCCTCAAATGGAGTCTGCTCTTCGTCTTCCATGCTAGGGGAGAGGACCTCAAAGCGATTGTGTATTTCTAAACAATCAGAGCGAACCCTGGGCCTCCTACTTCTTTGAGTCACGTTTCTCCATATATCTGGCTCCTGTGTTGGTGAACTAGCCTCCTTCTCAGGGGAGTCCCCTGTCTCCTCCTTGGTGGAGACGGTGTGCTCTGTTGCTTCCAAGAAGAGCTGCAGCTCTCTAATTCTTTGGAGCGTAGCTACACGTTCCTCCAGTTGCTGGACTTTGTCTTTTAAGAGGGCAATCAACATGCAATTGCTGCAGGTAAAGCTGCCTGCAACCTTTGGCAAGGTGGCAAACATTGCGCAGGAACCGCAGGCGACTGCAGCTGTTCCCTCCCCCTCCATCTTGAGCGTGTCGTTGGGGGTGGCTACAGCGGTCCTCCATCATAAAAAGCGTGAAGACAGGACAAATAACTCCCCCCACAAAAAAACCTAGGTCTCCCCCAATAAACGTTTGAGACTAGCTCCCCTAAATCTAAAAGATGATCAGGGCGGTTTGATCAGGGCGGTTTCACGGTTTCTCTGTTAACTTTGCCTATTATTATTATTGATCATTTCTTTGTTCTAGCACATCTCATAGACAAGTATTATTATCATTATTATTATTATTATTATTATTATTATTAAGATCACTGCTTTGTTCTAGCACGTCTCATAGACAAGTATTCTTATTCTTATTCTTATTCTTATTTATTTTTTATAAGATCTATTATTTGATTGTTGATGTAAACCTCCAAAAGGCATTTTGTACCATCAGGTTTCAACTTCTATCTTCAGTACTTTAATGCTATGGCTAGCGGCTGATGCAAATAAAAGATTGTCCTGATCTGGAAAAAAAATTAAAAAGTAAAACCAGGTTTGTCCATAACAAAAAGGAAAATTGGGATATTTGTTCCATTACATCACGTTCTATCGTCTCTCAACATTTCTTTGTCTAACGCACTATGTATTTCTGTTCTCTCAGTTGAATTTTGACGATAATATCTGATCTTGGATCACAGAAGTTCTTCAAAGGCTGCCACAGACACCATATACCTACAATAATCCATGAGATATTTTTTATACATGCCCCATTTTCTAATAAAGGTTTGATCAGGACAGTTTCTCGGTTTCTCTGTTAACTTTGCCTATTATTATTATTATTATTATTAAAGATCATTGCTTTGTTCTAGCACAAATCATAGACAAGTATTATTATTATTATTATTATTTATTTAATTTCCATACTGCCTGATACCCGAAGGTCTCGGAGTGGTTTGCATAAAATACCAAATGCATAAAATCAAAACGAAACCAACAACCCATTAAAAAAAACCTAGAAGAGCCTGCATTTTTTAAAAGGGTATAGGATGCTAAGAAAGCGCGTGGTCGGCTTGACGCGGCTTTCATCAATTTGATTTTTTAAAAATAATAATAATAATAATATTTATTCAGTTTTCCATTTTCTCCTGGGGATTCCAGGCCCAGACATACCAAAAAAATGCAAAAAGGAATATTCTTGTATGCGATGGAAGCAGCAAGAATATTCATCGCAACGAATTGGAAGGGAGAGAAAATCCCAACAAAATGAGAGTGGCAAAGTAAGTCGTTGGAGTTTGCAAAAATGACAAAAACAGAGGTAATACTGAGATTTATTAAAAAATGGGACGTGTTCAGAAAACTAGAGGATTATTGCAGTAAGATGACATCAGCGGCAATGTTCGAACAACTGTGTTTGGATGTGCAAATATAGGAGAATATAACATTGGCAAAGATTATTAAAAAGAAAATAGAGATAATTTTTTGTTGTCTATTTTTTAAGACGGATAACTTTGATTTTTTGCCTTTTTTTGAAGTTTGAAAAAGCAATCTAAAAAGGGAGAAAATAGAGATTAATAGTTTATCAGATCAGGAAATACATGGTGAGGTGGCAGGAGGTCCTAGGAATTTAACAAGAATGGATTGAGCAAATATTGATATTCTTTGGTATTTTCGTTTGGGGTTTTCATACACTTTTCTTTAATTTCCCCAGAGGGGTTGGGGAAACCTAGGCAGATGGGCAGTGTAGAAATAATAAATTACATTATTATTATTATTATTATTATTATTATTATTATTATTTCCAATAAAGCATTTAATACAAGAAGAAGAAGATACCAGTGTGTTTCAAAACAGCAACAGGAATTCCTAAAATCACTATCCAGCCTTTATTTAAATAATAGCAGCCGGCTGGAACTGAAATGGGAGATTGTTATGTTATGAGATTGATCTTCTCTAAAGCTGCCATTTGCTGATTACTTTCTCTCCCTTTCTTCCTTCCTCCAGGTCCTCCAGCTTGTCAGGATTCCCAAAAGGTGTCAGGAGAACACCCCCATTTCCCAGGTAAGAAGAGTTCCACTTTCTCTTTCTCTTTCTCTCAAGTCTCTATAAAAAGTGCAAGCCAGATTCTTTCTTTCTTTCTCTCTCTGTTGCTCTCTCCGTGTCTTTCTTTCTTTCTTTCTTTCTTTCTTTCTCTCTCTCTCTCTCTTTCTTTCTTAGAACCCTCAGACTTCTTCCCTTCTTTCCTTCACGAGTTCTTACCATATCCCACAATTAACTGCATCTCCGCATTTTCCAAATAATTATACAAATCACATATAAAGATAGAATAAAATTTGACATAACAAGCACCTTCACATTCCTGCCAGCGGTTTTAAATGTGTACAGTGATCTTTTCAATTAAGGAAAAATCTGGCTTAAAAGAGATGTAGAGCTGGGCCTTGTGTTCAACCCGCCAAGTGTTTTTAGTAGGTCATTCCAGCTTCTCTGGGGCCACTTCTTCTCCTGCCTTCCCATAATCCTATTAGCCTGAGAGAAGGGACTGAGCTATAAGAGGAAAAAAGCCCCTCTCTTAGCAGCCCCGCCGACAGCTTGAGATTTTAAATCTTTAAATCTTTAAATCAGTCGCTCACATCAGGATAGCTCCTTCGGCCTGCTGACGAGCTGCTGGAGAATAATAATAATAATAACCCTATCCCTAATGTTGTTGGTGTTTAGTCGTTTAGTCGTGTCCGACTCTTCGTGACCCCATGGACCAGAGCACGCCAGGCACTTCTGTCTTCCACTGCCTCCCGCAGTCTGCTCAAACTCATGCTGGTAGCCTCAAGAACACTATCCAACCATCTCGTCCTCTGTCGTCCCCTTCTTCTTGTGCCCTCCATCTTTCCCAACATCAGGGTCTTTTCCAGGGAGTCTTCTATTCTCATGAGGTGGCCAAAGTATTGGAGCCTCAGCTTCACGATCTGTCCTTCCAGTGAGCACTCAGGGCTGATTTCCTGAAGAATGGATAGGTTGGATCTTCTTGCAGTCCATGAGACTCTCAAGAGTCTCCTCCAGCACCATAATTCAAAAGCATCAATTCTTTGGCGATCAGCCTTCTTTATGGTCCAGCTTTCACTTCCATACATCACTACAGGGAAAACCATAGCTTGTACTATACGGACCTTTGTTGGCAAGGTGATGTCTCTACTTTTTAAGATGCTGTCTAAGTTTGACATTGCTTTTCTCCCAAGAAGCAGGCGTCTTTTAGTTTCGTGGCTGCTGTCACCATCTGCAGTGATCATGGAGCCCAAGAAAGTAAAATCTATCACTGCCTCCATTTCTTCCCCTTCTATTTGCCAGGAGGTGATGGGACCAGTTGCCATGATCTTCGTTTTTTTGATGTTGAGCTTCAGACCATATTTTGCGCTCTCCTCTTTCACCCTCATTAAGAGGTTCTTTAATTCCTCCTCACTTTCTGCCATCAAGGTTGTGTCATCTGCATATCTGAGGTTGTTGATATTTCTTCCGGCAATCTTAATTCCCGCTAGGGATTCATCCAGCCCAGCCTTTCGCATGATGAATTCTGCATATAAGTTAAATAAGCAGGGAGACAATATACAGCCTTGCCGTACTCCTTTCCCAATTTTGAGCCAATCAGTTGTTCCATATCCAGTTCTAACTGTAGCTTCTTGTCGCACATAGAGATTTCTCAGGAGACAGATGAGGTGATCAGGCACTCCCATTTCTTTAAGAACTTGCCATAGTTTGCTGTGGTCGACCCAGTCAAAGGCTTTTGCATAGTCAATGAAGCAGAAGTAGATGTCTTTCTGGAACTCTCTAGCTTTCTCCATAATCCAGCGCATGTTTGCAATTTGGTCTCTGGTTCCTCTGCCTCTTCTAAATCCAGCTTGCACTTCTGGGAGTTCTCGGTCCACATACTGCTTGAGCCTTCCTTGTAGAATTTTAAGCATAACCTTGCTAGCTTGTGAAATGAGTGCAATTGTGTGGTATTTGGAGCATTCTTTGGCACTGCCCTTCTTTGGGATTGGGATGTAGACTGATCTTCTCCAATCCTCTGGCCACTGCTGAGTTTTCCAAACTTGCTGGCATATTGAGTGTAGCACCTTAACGGCATCATCTTTTAAAATTTTAAATAGTTCAGCTGGAATACCATCACTTCCACTGGCCTTGTTATTTGCAGTGCTTTCTAAGGCCCATTTGACTTCACTCTCCAGGATGTCTGGCTCAGAGTCAGCAACCACACTACCTGGGGTGTACGAGCCATCCATATCCTTCTGGTATAATTCCTCTGTGTATTCTTGCCACCTCTTCTTGATGTCTTCTGCCTCTGTTAGGTCCTTACCACTTTTGTCCTTTATTATGGTAATCTTTGTACGAAATGTTCCTTTCATATCTCCAATTTTCTTGAACAGATCTCTGGTTCTTCCCATTCTGTTGTTTTCCTCTATTTCTTTGCATTGCTTGTTTAAGAAGGCCTTCTTGTCTCTCATTGCTATTTTTTGGAAATTTGCATTCACTTTCCTGTATCTTTCACTATCTCCCTCGCATTTTGCTTGCCTTCTCTCCCCTGCTATTTGTAAGGCCTCATTGGACAGCCACTTTGCTTTCTTGCATTTCTTTTTCATTGGGATGGTTTTCGTTGCTGCCTCCTGTATAATGTTGCGAGCCTCCACCCATAGTTCTTCAGGCACTCTGTCCAGCAAATCTAAATCCTTAAACCTGTTCCTCACTTCCACTGTGTATTCATAAGGGATTTGGTTTAGATTGTATCTTACCGGCCCAGTGGTTTTTCCTACTTTCTTCAGTTTAAGCTTGAATTTTGCTCTAAGAAGCTGATGATCTGAGCCACAGTCAGCTCCAGGTCTTGTTTTTGCTGACTGTGTAGAGCTTCTCCATCTTTGGCTGCAGAGAATATAATCAATCTGATTTCGATGCTGCCCATCTGGTGATGTCCATGTGTAGAGTCGTCTCTTGTGTTGTTGGAAAAGAGTGTTTGTGATGACCAGCTTGTTCTCTTGACAGAACTCTATTAGTCTTTCTCCTGCTTCATTTTGATCTCCAAGGCCAAACTTGCCAGTTGTTCCTTTTATCTCTTGATTCCATACTTTAGCATTCCAATCCCCTATAATGAGAAGAACATCCTTCTTTGGTGTCACTTCTATAAGGTCTTGTAAGTCTTCATAGAACTGGTCAATTTCAGTTTCTTCAGCACCAGTAGTTGGTGCATAAACTTGGATTACTGTGATGTTAAAAGGTCTGCCTTGGATTCGTATCGAGATCATTCTATCATTTTTGAGATTGTATCCCAGTACAGCTTTCGCCACTCTTTTGTTGACTATGAGGGCCACTCCATTTCTTTTACGGGTTTCTTGCCCACAGTAGTAGATATGATAGTCATCCGAACTGAATTCGCCCATTCCCGTCCATTTTAGTTCACTGATGCCCAGGATGTCAATATTTATTCTTGCCATCTCATTTTTGACCACATCCAACTTACCCAGGTTCATGGTTCTTACATTCCAGGTTCCTATGCAATATTTTTCTTTACAGCATTGGACTTTCCTTTCGCTTCCAGGCATATCCGCAACTGAGTGTCCTTTCGGCTTTAGCCCAGCCGCTTCATCAGCTCTGGATCTACTTGTACTTGTCCTCCGCTCTTCCCCAGTAGCATGTTGGACGCCTTCCGACCTGAGGGGCTCATCTTCCAGCGTCATAACTTTTATATGCCTGTTGTCTTTGTCCATGGAGTTTTCTTGTCAGGGATACTGGAGTGGCTTGCTGGTTCCTGCTCCAGGTGGATCACGTTTGGCCAAAACTCTCCACTATGACCTGTTCATCTTGGGTGCCCTCCTTGGCATAGTTCATAGCTTCTCTGAGTTGTTCAAGCCCCTTCGCCACGGCAAGGCAGTGATCCCTGAAGGGGCTATCCCTAATACCTGTCCCTAACTCCTATCCCTATCTCTAACCCTTATCCCTAACAACAACAACAACAACAACAACAACAACAATCTACCCTGGTTGGTCCCTGCCAGTTTTGATATTGGATTGTAGATCGCAGCCGACTTCAAGTTGGACATGCCTGGATATGACGATTGTTGGTTACATGTATTTTCAGCAACTTGGAAATAAAGTTGGGGAGGGAGAGGCTCGTCTTAGTCCTCTCTCTCTCAGTAGTAGTAGTAGTAGTAGTAATTTATTATTATTTATACCCCCCCCCCCAGGAAGCCTCTGGCTCAGCGTGGCGCCTTCTGCAGCACCGGTGGGACCAGAGAAGGACGTCCGGAAAAGCCTCGCTTCTTCCTCTGAGCCCATTTTGGACCTCCGGACAGATGCGGCATCCGTGCTTCCAGGTGAGATGCTCAAGAAAATCACCCTTTTACGGTTTAAATTGGGAGAAATAAACGCAGTAGACGGACAAAAGATTCTCAAGAGGAGGAAATCACATGGCGGGAAGCTGGTTACAGGTGCGTTTGAATATCTGAAGTTCAAGGCTTCCAGCTAAGACCCATGGGATGCCCTCCTCAAAAAATAAAGATGCGCCAGTCTTGGGCATAAGGAACAGTGAGAAGCTAAAGCCCTCCCCTGCTGGGACTGAAGGCAGGCTGGAGGCTGGGGGTTACAAAGAAGTAGGAGGAGTGGGTTGACCCCATATTCATCATTATTATTTACTCATCTCTTCTTCTCCTCCTCCTTCTCCTGCTTCTTCCTCTTCCTTCTCTCCTCCAGCGTCCACCATCCCCACCAGCACCACACCAACCGCCCCGCCAACTGCCACGGAGCACCCCCCCACCGCCACCCTCAAAAGATCCCCCGTGCTCCCAGCCGGGGCCACCACCGAACTGGCCCCACCAGACCTACCCCAGAGCTCCAAGGAGGCCACCCAGGAGAGACCTTTCTCTTCCGCCAACTTCTCCCCCGACCCAGATCCGGCTTTGCTCCCTCCTCCGGATCAAGACCCCCTCCCGGAAACCAGGGGATCTTGGGGGTCCTTGCCGTGGCCGGAGGCCCCTGAAGAGTGCGGCCCGCCCCGGCCCACCACCTTGGACTTCTCCAAGCCTCTCCAGAAGCTGGAGGAGGCGAAGCAGGTGGGCGTTGAGGAGAACGGGCTGGAGCGTGGCCCGCCGCCTCCCGGCGAAGAGAGGAAGGCTCTGCAGTTGGAGCTGGGCAAATGCATTGAGGACTTTCGGAGAATCCGAGTGCCCGCCTCATTCCCCAACAAGAAACGGGCGTGGCAAAGCGAGCTGCTCCAGAAATACCAGCTCTGAGGGACTCTCGTGGATCCATCAAACGGAAGCAATCATCAATGGACCATACTATAAAATAAAGGAGACAGTTGTAGATGAGAAAAATAAAAATGGATTTCCCCCCCTGACCTGCAGTGGTGATAGTCGTTGTTTGGATGGGGGGCTTTGATCCATTTCTGCGGTAATGCCATCCATCCATCCATCGGGTTGAACCGGGTTCCGCACAGTCGCGAAAACAAAGAAACCGAAAAAGCGGCAAACTGAATCTGCTCCGGAAGTCTGTTTGACGTCCGAAATGTTCAGAAGCCGAGACGCAGATTCCAGTTGGCACAGGCACCCCGGAAAGGGCCACCAACAGCTGCGTCGGACATTCAGCTTCCAAAAAACGTCCAGAAACCAATTTCTCATAACCAGAGAAAATGGTATAAATAAGATCTAAGTTTCAAGTTTTAGGTTCTTTTATAGTAAGATAAGGTTAAAATAGATTAAGGTAATATAATGACAGAATATTATGAAAAATGGAAAGGATTTGCTGTGACAGTTAACAACTAGGATACAAAAAAAGGGAGGAGTGAGGAGGTCAAAGAAAGAAGGTAATGACAGTTAAGGATTTGAGAATATTGGACTTGTTTTTTAAAAAGTTTGTGGCTTATTTTTGTTTTTTGATTGTGTTGTGTTACGTGCTTTGTTCTTATTTTTTTGATTTTGATTTTTATCAATTTGTATTGTTTGATTGTGGTTTGTTTTACTTCTGTTTTTTCTTTTTCTTTTTCTTTTTCGTTTTTTCTGTAACTTTAAAATTCTTAATAAATATCATTTAAAAAAAACAAAACAAAAAACGTCCAGAAACCAGAACACTTACTTCTGGGTTTTGGGCATTTGGGAACCAGCGTGTTTGGGTACCAAGGCGCTTGGGAACCAGGGTGTTTGGGTACCAAGGCGCTTGGAAACCAGGGCGTTTGCTACCAAGGCGTTTGGGTACCAAGGCGTTTAGAAACCAGGGTGTTTGGGAACCAAGGCGTTTGGGAACCAGGGCTGGTGCGGTCGATGTTTGTTGGAAGTACGAAGGTTATTGCCTCTGGCATGCAGAGCATCCCTGGGTGTGTTCGCAGGAATGCATTTCGGATTAATTCGATTTTCCGGTCCATTGTGATTCCCTCCATGCTCCTGCCCCCCAGCGCATTGTCCCAGCATGTCGGTTGTGGCCAAGACAGTCTGCCAAGGGAAATGCTGTTGTTGTTGTACTGTTAAAGGCTGTATTTTGCAGCTTCATTGCTTTCCAGGAACGGTTGCCAGGAAAACCCGGCTCAGCAAACACACCTCACCTAGGAGGCCAGTGGTGGGTGGAAAAATAGGCGCAATCCAGCACAAAACACATACACTGCATTAACTGTTTCCATGCTGTGGCGGCCACTGAGCAAGATGACGTCAGTTTTTTTAGATACTCCCAATGTTTCAGGAAGAAAAAAACCGTTACACACAAACGTATTTTCATAGAACCAGTGCTTTTTATTTTATTTTATTTTTTAATGTTTAGGAGTACTCTCATTTCCCGACTCATCTCGAAATACAGTCCATTTTCGGAGGATGCCAGCAAGGTTGAACCTTTCTGCAGAAAAGAGGCTTTTATGATTCCAAAAGGAAACTTTCCTCTGCTTGTCCGTATTAAGAGGATGTCAGCATGGTTGAACCTTTCTGTAAAAAAAGGGATTTAAATCTTAAAGGGTTTTATTCTGTTTTTCATCTGTCAGGAGCTGCCCAGAGTGGCTGGGGAAGCCCAGCCTGATGGTCGGGGTATAGATAATATACTTGAATATTACCATTATTATTGTTGTTGTTGTTGTTGTTGTTGTTGTATTTCAGTAGTGGAATGGTCCAAATAGCCTGGGAACCACCGAGAATCGAGGAGATTCAACCTGGAAAGACTGCACCAAACCTGCCCTTCTTTCTTTCTATTTCTCCAACAAAAAATAAAAAATCCTTCTATCTTGTGTTCCTTTAATGAAGAGGGTTTCTGGCCCTCTCATTGGCCGGAGTTGAGTGAGATCCCTCCTGATTGGCTGACAGAGGGAAAGAACTGCCCACTTTCAGACAGGTAAATTTTTCTTGCCGCAGATTGGGATATTCTTAAAGCTGCAGATTAGATGCTTCCGGGTGCCTGATTCTCTGCATCGTCAAAAAAACCTGGTTTTTCTTCTCGGATTTGAGTTTTTTTGCAACTGCAAAGTGGGAATTTTTCGTGCAACAAGATTTGGGACTCTTGAGACTGCAGAGCAACTGGATTCCTCAAGATTAGGAAGAGTGCCTTATTTTTGCATTGTCCAAAAAACTTGCTTTTCTTCTTTGATTTGAGTTTCACAACTCTGCAAATTGGGAATTTTTCGTGCAACAGATTTGGGATTCTTGCTCCAAATTATTAACCGGCCAGTCAGCTTTCCGAGGGGCCAAATTGTCCCAAAAATCTCATTTTTTTTCTTGGATTTGAGTTTTTTCCGCAACTCTGCCAAGTAGAAGAAGGGCAGGGTGGGTAGGATGAGCTGTGGCCCAGTATCGAAACCCGCCAACATGGAAGACGCAGATGTCTCCGAAGACCTCCAACCAACGGTACAAATCTCAGAAAGTCAGCAGGCTCTGGCCCAGGTAAGTGAGCTGCAGGAAAACCCCATATTCTGGGTTTTTTATTTATTTTTCATTTTTTCATTTATATATTTACTTACTTACTTACTTTTTATACCACCCTACACCCAAAGGTCTCGGGGCCGTTCACGTAAAATATCAAATACGTAAAATTGAAATAAAAACAATAATTCAGTAAACACCCCCTGCCTAATTGGCGCATATTGGCCTGAATACGGTACCGTATTGGCCTGAAGATAAGGCACCCTTTAGCTTTTCATGGTTAGGATTTGGGGGAAAATATGAGGCTTATATTTGGGACAATACGGTACATACTTACTTGGCTCAATGTCATTTTTTATTGTCTCCCTAGTAAATTATTGACCAAGGTCAATATTTGCTCCTCAGACCGTTCAATCTTGGTCTTGACCCCGGGTTCAAGATGCTTGTTCTTTTTCCTTCGAGAACACTCTGAGGATAAGAGGGCAAAAGCAGGGTGGATTTGATTTGAATTGAATCAATTTAAATCCCTAGTCCGGGAGACTTGATATAAAATCCTTTTTCAACCTTGCTGTGGCATCCACTTAATATGGACAATCAGAGGAAGGTTTCCTTTTTGGAATAATAAAATTCTTTTTCTACAGAAAGGTTCAACCTTGCTGGCATCCTCTTATATGGGCAAGCAGAGGAAGATTTCCTTTGTGGAATCATAAATTTTCAGAGTCATTTCTACACTTCATTTTTAAAAAATTGTTTAACCACATCAGTTAACAAACATGGATGCATATGGTACTATATTATTCTTTTACTTAAATAAATGGTTATTAAAGAAATGGTTATTTTTCTCCTTCCAATCAAGTATGGCAGAAAAGTTGTCCAGATATCGGCAGTTAACTTATTAAACCTCACCGTCATTTCATAATCTTCGCTCTATGTATTTCTAAGAGTGGAACCAAATCAGTAATTTTTGACAGAAGTGTAAAAACGACTCTGAAAATTTATGATTCCAAAAAGGAAACCTTCCTATGGTTGCCAATATTGAGGATGGCAGCAAGGTTGAGCCTTTCTGTAAAAAAATGATTTCATTATTCCAACTAGGAAACATTCCTCTGCTTGGCCATATAAGAAGGTGCCAGCAAGGTTGAACCTTTCTGTAAAAAGGGGGATTTTATTATTCCACTAACTGCCCTTTCTCCTCCAGGCCCCCTTTGAAATGGACCAGTACCTCTCAGGACATTTGCCCGCCACCCCCCTGGACATCGGGCAGAAGTACCGCCAGGAAAGCGCCTCAGTGGTCGACGAATACTTCTCCGCAGAGATGCCACCTTCCGCCCACCTTCGCACGGGCCTCTACCGGCCCCCCAAGCCCCTCGCCCCCTTCGCCCGGGTCAAATCGGAACCCGGCACCTTCTTGGCCAGGCCCGGCCCAGCCGGAGCATGGCAGACCCTCCCCGACTTTGGCAGCGCTTTCCACGTCTTCTCCAACCCGGGTCGGATCTTGGGGTGCCTGTCCCTGGGCACCGGCCTGCCGCCGTCACCACCAAACTCGCAGCCTGGCAGCCCGGAGGTTGCCGAGGGCATCTCTCAAAGGCAGGACCAGGCTGCCTCGTCGGTGAAAGGACCCCTCCAGGGCCAAATGCCAACGCTGCATGGTGGATTGCGGACCCTCGCCGTGCCGATCCCCAAGTACAGCCAGAGGAACAACCTGGAGCTGGAGAAGAGAAGGGTCCATCATTGTGACTACTCCGGTAGGACCAATCCTTTTTTACTGAAAGGTTCAGCCTTGCTGGCATCCCCTGAATATTAACAAGGAGAAGGTTTCCTTTTTGGGATAATAAAATCCCTTTTTAGACAAAGGTACAGCCTTGCAGGCATCCTCTGAATATTGACAAGGAGAGGAAGGTTTCCTTTTTGGGATAATTCCTTTTTTTACAGAAAGGTCCAACCTTGCTGGCATCCTCTTAAAATTGACAAGTGGCCTGAATATAAGCTGCACTTTCACTTTTCGCAGTCGGAATTTGGGGAAAAAGTGAGGCTTATATTCAGGCTGATACGGATTATTGTTATTGTTATTATTATTACTACTATTATTATTATTACTGCCACTGCTATTACTACTACTACTACAACAACAATAATAATTTATTATTTATACTCCGCCCATCTGGCTGAATTTCCCCAGCCACTCTGGGTGGCCCCCAATCAAGTGTTAAAAACAATACAGCATTATATTGAAAACTTCCCTAAACAGGGCTGCCTTCAGATGTCTTCTAAAGATAGGATAGCTGCTTATTTCCTTCACATCTGAAGGGAGGGTGTTCCACAGCGTGGGCGCCACTACCGAGAAGGCCCTCTGTTTGGTTCCCTGTAACCTCACTTCTTGCAATGAGGGAACCGTCAGAAGGCCCTCGGAGCTGGACCTCCGTGTCCAGGCTGAACGATGGGGGTGGAGATGCTCCTTCAGATATACTGGACCGAGGCTGTTTAGGGCTTGAAAGGTCAGCACCAACACTTTGAATTGTGCTCAGAAACGTACTGGGAGCCAATGCAGATTTCTCAGGACCAGTGTTATGTGGTCCTGGTGGCCACTCCAAGTCCCCAGTCTAGCTGCCGCATTCTGGATTAATTCCAGTTTCTGGGTCACCTTCAAAGGTAGCTCCACATAGAGCGCATTGCAGTAGTCCACGCAGGAGATAACTAGAGCATGCACCACTCTGGTGAGACAGTCTGGAGGCAGATAGGGTCTCAGCCTGCGTACCAGGTGGAGCGGGTAGACAGCTGCCCTGGACACAGAATTGACCATCTCCTGTGAGTCCAAAATGACTCCCAGGCTGCACACCTGGTCCTTCAGGGGCACAGTTACCCCATTCAGGACCAGGGAGTCCCCCACACCCACCCGTCTCCTGTCCCCCAAAAACAGTACTTCTGTCTTGTCAGGATTCAACCTCAATCTGTTAGCCGCCATCCATCCTCCAACCGCCTCCAGATACTCACACAGGACCTTCACCGCCTTCACTGGTTCTGATTTGAAAGAGAGGTAGAGCTGGGTATCATCTGCATATTGATGGACACCCAGCCCAAACCCCCTGATGATCTCTCCCAGCGGTTTCATATAGATGTTAAAAAGCATGGGGGAGAGGACAGAACCCTGAGGCACCCCACAAGGGGTCTGAACACTCATCCCCCACCACCACTTTCTGAACACTGCCCAGGAGGAAGGAGCGAAACCACTGTATAACAGTGCCCCCAGCTCCCAGCCCCTGTAGACGGTCCAGAAGGATGTTATGGTCAATGGTATCAAAAGCCGCTTAGAGATCCAGCAGAACTAGGAAACAGCTCTCACCTTTGTTCCTAGCCCGCCGGAGATCTTCAACCAGCGCGACCAATGCAGTTTCAGTCCCATGATGAGGCCTGAATCCCGACTGGAAGGGATCCAAATGGTCCGCATCCTCCAGGTGTGCTTGGAGTTGTTCAGCAACCACCCGCTCAATCAGCTTGCCCAAGACTGGAAGATTTGAGACTGGGCGATAGTTGGCCATACTGGCCGGGTCTAAAGATGGTTTTTTAAGAAGCGGTTTGATGACCGCCTCTTTCAGTGGGTCTGGGAAGGCTCCCTCACAGAGAGAAGCTTTCACCACCCCGCCAAGCCCATTGCCCAGCCCTTCCCGGCTAGCTTTTATAAGCCAGGATGGGCAAGGATCAAGGAGACAGGTGGTTGGTTTCACTCGTCCAAGCAGCCTGGTCACATCCTTGGAGGTAACAGATTGGAATTAATCCCACGCAACTTGATTAGACAGGACTCTAGCACTCTCTCGCCCTGGCTCTGGCTCCCCTCCTTCTGAATCTGAGCGACTTTATCTGCAAAAAAAAAACTTTGCAAAAGTGTTGCAGGAGATCTTGGGGTCCCTACCAGGCCCCGGTGGTGCAGGTGGTTCCAGTAAGATTGCGAACCACGTGAAAGAGTCTCCTGCTGCTGTTTACTGCAGATGCAATAGAGGTGGTGAAAAAGGCCCTCTACTACTACTACTACTACTACTACTACTACTACTACTACTATTTCACCCCACCAATTCATCCTGATCTTTTCACAGGTTGCACAAAGGTTTACACCAAAAGTTCTCACCTGAAAGCACATCAGAGAACTCACACAGGTATGTGGTTGGCTGCGGCTAAACCTGAGGGGGGCGAGATGTGCTTGTAAGGGAGATGATTGGGGTGGAATTAGAAATGTCCTCCGCCCCCTGGTGGATTTGATTTAAATGCAATCAATTTAAATCACCATTTAAATCCCTGGTCAGTAAGAATCAATTTAAATCCTTTTTTACAGAAAGGTTCAGCCTTGCTGGTATCCTAATATGGACAACTGGAGAAAGGTTTTCATTTTGGAATGATTAAATTACTTTTTTTTTAGTTCAACCTTGCTGGAATCCTCTTAATATTGACAAACGGAGGGAGGTTTCATTTTTGGAATAATAAATTTTCAGAGTAGTTTTTTACAGTTATATCCTGGGTAGATTTGATTTAAATCAAATTGATTTAAATTTCGATTTAAATCACAATTTAAACCCCTAGTCAGTAAGACTTGAATTAAGTCCTTTTCCTTACAGTAACACTGTAAAAACTACTCTGAAAATTTATTATTCCAAAAAAGAAACCTTCCTCCACTTGTCCATATTAAGTGGCTGAACCTTTCTGTAAAAAAATGATTTTATTATTCCAAAAATTAAACCTCCCTCTGCTTGTCCACATTAAGAAGATACCAACAAGGATGAACCTCTCAGTAAAAAAAGGATTTCAATCAAGTCTTACGGACTAGGGATTTCAATCGCCATCCATCCTCCAACCACCTCCAGGCATACCCAGCACCTTCGCTGGTTCCGATTTCTGGGTGCCATTCGAACCCGCAGCCCCAACCCCTGGGCATCTGCTACGAAAATGAGCCCTGGGAGGAGAAAGGCTGGGCAGATGTTTCTAACGCCGCTCCTTTTCCTTCTTTCTTCTGCCCCCTTTCCAGGCGAGAAGCCATATCGGTGCACTTGGGACGGGTGTGAATGGTGCTTTGCCCGATCTGACGAGCTGACACGCCACTACCGGAAACACACGGGTGCCAAACCCTTTGGGTGCCTCGCCTGTGGGCGATGTTTTTCTCGATCGGACCACTTGGCGCTGCACATGAAAAGGCACCAGAACTGAAGATGGAGGCCCCCAGCCAAAGAGCCGCATTGTCCATATTAAGAGGATGTCAGCAAGGCTGAACCTTTTTGTAAAAAATGGGATTTTATTATTCCAAAAAAGAAACCTTCCTCTGCTTGTCCATATTAAGAGGATGCCAGCAACTCTGAACCTTTCTGTAAAAAAGTGGATTTTATTATCCCCAAAAGGAAACCTTCTTTGGTGCTCAAACACCCTCTAAGAGTGCCCCATCTACTTGGTTTCCCCTCCGACCCATTTTTGATTTTGTTTTATACATTTTGAATGTTTTGCTTAAATACCATCTGTCATTGTGTTAAATTTTGTGTTAAATGCCATCTGTTAAACATATTTATCCCATTTTCCTTTATCGCCTCGCAAGCCGCAAATCTCCAACTCTCCATCCATAATTTCCCCCCATGATGATAATCGAATCATTTTACTACCGATATCCATAGCCTATTGGATCATTACCTCTTTTACATCCCATTGCAATAAAATTCCATATATTTTAGAAATCACCTTTGTCTTGCAATAATTCTTGCAATAATTCTTTATCTAATATTGAAATTTCACTTGCAAAATCTGTTTTGTTTTTTTATCTGCTTTGAACATTTTGTTGGTACTGAATCCAACCTGTGGCTCACTGGTTTTTGTGACTGTGTGGATCCCAGTTCAGCTATTGATTGATTGACTGTGTGATTGCGGAAACGGATCAAACCCGCCCCCATCCAAACAATGACTATCACTAGTGCAGGTCAGGAAAAAAATAAATTCCAATTTTTATCATCTACAAGATCTTATTTATTTTATCGTACAGTCTATTGATTATTGGTTTCATTTCGGGGATCAAATTCTCAATAAAGAGCAAAATTCACATTCAAATGGCTGTTTTTAAAAGTCCGGAACGGATCAATCAGGTCAGTGCAGGTGAGGAAAAAATTTAATTTCAGTTTCTATCATCTATAAGTTCATATTTATTTCATAGTACAGTCCATTGATTATTGGTTTCGTTTTGGGGATCAATGGTCTTGTTAGAGAGCAAAATTCATGTTAAATTGCTGTCTTAATCCGTTTTGCATTCCTTTCTATGGGAAAGCATGACTCGCACTTGGAACGCTTTGGACTGAAGTTTGAGGCTCAAAGTAACCCTGTCCTGTCTTATTTACTTCATCAAACAGTCCATTGAAGATTGCTTTCGTTTCAGCGATCAATGCTCTCGCTCGAGAGGAAAATCCACAAACAGCTCTCAATCAATCCCTTTCTATGGGAATGCGCCACTCGCACTCGGAACCCGGGGAGATGTTCATGTCCATATCCCACCCAAAATCTCATATATTGATCCGTACAAGGAAGACCCTCCTCTGTTGCCCCCAGACCCCCCCATCCGCCAAAGGGGAAACTACCCCCATCGGTCGAACCAGGTTTCAGGTTCAAGTCCGGCTTGACCCCTTCTGCCAAAGGGGAATGGCACCCGTCAATTGAGGTTATTCCTCTTATCCCCAAAAGGAAACCTTCCTCCGATTGTCCCTATTCAGAGAATGTCAGCAAGGCTGAACCTTTCGGTAAAGGTCCGAGAGACTCCACCCATCTTGGCTTGGGGATCAAACTCGCTGTCATGGTTCTTCACTCTGCCAAAGTTTCTCCTTTGACCCCTGGATATTTGGGGGGGGGATCCGAGGGTGACCGCCGGCCCTCCAATTTCACATCATGATGTGTCTCCGGCGATGGAGAGCCAGGTGGTCCGAGCGCGAGAAGCTCCGGTCGCAGTCCGAGCAGCGGAAGGGCTTGATGCCTGTGTGTTTCCGGAAGTGCCGGGTCAATTCATCAGAACGGGCAAATTTCCAGGTACAGCCCTCCCAGGTACACTTATACGGCTTCTCTCCTGCAGGGGGCAACAAAGGGTTATTGTTTTAGTAACATGAAATAAATAGGATGCCAGCAAGGCTGTCCCTTCCTTTTAACAAAGGGATTTTATTATTCCAAAAAGAAACCCTTCATCCCATTGTCAGTATTAGGAGGATGCCAGCAAGGAATTTATTATGATTAAAAAAAGTCTTCCTCTGATTGTCAATATTAAGAGGATGCCAGGAAGGTTGACCCTACCTGTGTGTATCCTTCTGTGAGCTTTTAAGTGTGAGCTCTTTGTGTAAACTTTGCTACAACCCTCAAAGTCGCACTGGTGAATGCGCCTCTTCTTGAGGTCCGGGGAGTCGGTCTGCTGCATCTGGCTCACGGAGGATGGCCTGGCAAGAGATCGACAGAGAGGAGGGGAGTAACAAAATACTACTATTACTAGTACTAGTTTATTATTTCTACCCTGCCCACCTGGCCACTCATTGTTAGAAATAAACTAACAATTAAAAAAACAGTAAAAAACAGACACATGACAAACACCAGAACCTGATAGTAAGACTCAACATCCTATTATTATTATTATTATTATTATTATTATTATTATTAGATCCATACCCCTCCCATCTGGCCACTCATTGTTAAAAATAAAATAACAATGAAAAAAAAAGGCAAAATCAAGGACGAGAAACAGCAGAACCTGAGAGTAAGATTCAACTAACAACAACTCTATCCCTAATCCCTGTCCCTAACTCCTATCCCTATCTCTAACCCTTATTGCTAACCCTAATAATAATAATAATAATAATAACAATAACAACAAGTATAAATTAAATCGATTTAAATCACGATTTAAATCCCTAGTCCGTAAGACTCGATTTAAATCCTTTCTTTACAGAAAGGTTCATCCTTGCTGGCATCCTCTGGCAGGAAACTCACTCTCTCTGGAGCTCGGGGAAGGAGGCCGGGCGGCTCTCCGAAGCGCTGTCATCGCTCTCGCTGCCAATGCCAATTGGGCAAATAGAACCGGGGTCCACTTTCACTGCAGGGAAAAACAAAGGCACATTCAGAAAAAGGACAAGACTTTCCGGGATATATTTGTAGTTTCCTGGAGTTTAGTGATCTGACATGGTTGTTTCTCCCTGCCTTTGTTTACTTCCCCTTTTGGGAATAATGAAATCCTTTTTTTACAGAAAGGTTCAGCATCCTCTTAATGTGGACAATTGGAAGCAGCTTTCCTTTTTGGAACAATGAAATTCTTCTTTTATAGAAAGGTTCAGCCTTGCTGGCATGCTCTTAATATTGTCATGATCTATGACCACCCTGCAGCGCCCTCACCGGACCCGGCGTCCTTCCCGTCGCCCCCGATGAGGGGCACCGTCACGGCGGCTGCCGCCACCCCGTCGGCCGGCACGGCGGCATAGACGACCGGCAGCGACTGGACCACCAGCGGGATGGTCTGGAGTTTGCCCATCTTGCCGGGCAGCTGGAACGAGGGGATCGTGTGGATCACGTGCAGGATCTGCTGCCCGCCGCTGCCCTGGCTTGAGGCCAGGATGGAGCCCGGAGACAGGACAGCTGGGATGGCCGAGGACGTGGAGCCCAGTGGCGCCGGTGACACGGCGGGTGGTGCACCGGTCCGGAAGCAGGAGAGAGGGATCTGGGGCACTGGTGGCACCTTGGTTTTGTGGACTGATAGATCCACCGGCTCGGCCAGCAGCTCCTCAGGGGGCTCGGTCTTAATGTCACCCAGCAACGCGGCCGGCAGCTCGCCGTCACCCAGCAGTGGCGAGGAACTCATGGTGGGCAGAGGTGCCGGGAGCCTGGGGAAGGGAAGAGAAGGGCCAGTCAGGTCTGGGTTCCTGAACACCTTGGGAAGGTTTCCTTATTGAAATCATAAACCCCCTTTTGTCTTAACAGAAAGGTTCAGCCTTGCTGGCATCCTCTGATTGACAATCGGAGGAAGGTTTCCTTTCTGCAATAATACAGAAAGGTTCAACCTAGCTGGCATCCGCTTACTTTTAGACAAGCTGAGGAAAGTTTCCTTTTTGGAATAGTGAAATCCCTTTTTTTACAGAAAGGTTCAGCCTTGCTGGCCTCCTCTGAATATGGCAAAGTGGAGGGAGGTTTCCTTTTTGGAATCATCAAATCCTTTTTTATACAGAAAGGTTCAACCTTGCTGGCATTCCCTTAATATGGACAACTGGAGGAAGGTTTCGATTTTGGAATAATAAAATCCCTTTTTTTACAAAAAGCAGAGGAAAGTTTCCGTTTGGGAATCATAAAATTCTTAATGAAATTATTGTTCTTCTTCATTATTATTATTATTATTATTATTATTAATTTTATCTTTATACCGCCTTATACCCAAAGGTCTCAGGGCGGTTCACATAAAATATTGCATACATGAAATCAAAATACAAACAACAACCCTATAGTAGTAGTAGTATGATGATGATGATGATGATGATGTCCTAAAGCCAAGACTGTGAGCACTCATGATGCTCCCTGCCCAAATAAAGATGCTTTTTTTTACAGAAAGCTGGGGGTTGCAAGTGCCGCCAAAAGCTTTGCAAAAAGGGCCCCCCTGGCTGCAGCCGGACCCCCAAGGCCTTTCCAAGAGTTGGCAAAGGGCAGCCCCGGAGAACTGACTCAGGTGTGGGGCACCCCGCCAAAATGCACCCACCCACCTCCACCCACAGTCAAAAGGAAAGCCCAGCCAGGGCGCCCTGCCTTTACAGAAAGGTTCGACCTTGCCGGCATCCTTTTTTAAATATTGACAAGCAGAAGATGGTTTCCTTTTTGGAATGATAGAATCTGTGTTGTTGTTTTTTGTTTTTGTTTTTACAAAAAGGTTCAGCCTTGCTGGCCTCCTCTTAATATGGACAACCGGAGGAATGTTTCCTTTTTGGAGTCATAAGTTTTCAGAAATGCATAGACTATTAGACCAATAATTATAAAATTATGGGGAGGTTTAATAAATTAACTGTTTCTGTTTGGACAACTTTTCTGCTGTGCTTGATTGGAAGGAGAAAAGGAATCATTTCCTTCATAACTATTTAAACAATTTATTTAACTAAAACAATAACTAAAACAACATTATGGTATATGTATCCATGTTTGTTAACTGATGTGCTTAAACTTTTTTTAAAAGAAAAATTTAGGGCAGGCTTCCTCAACCTCAGCCCTCCAGACTACAATTCCCAGCATCCCTGACCTGCTAGCTACGGATCATGGGAGTTGTAGGTCAAAAACATCTGGATTGCTGATTTTGAGGAAGCCTAACTGAGTTTCAGCACACATGAAAAACTTTAAACAAATCCTTCTTTCCTGATGAATAGCCTTTGGACTAGCTTAAAGAGAAAATCTTGAGAAAGATTTTTCCTCCCAAAGCATTTTATTTTAAAAATCTGATTTAAGGCAGCTCAGAGAGAGGAGGGGGGGGAGAGAGATATGTGAAGGCAAGGCTTGCTGGAGCATTACAGGGAAGCCAGCCTGCAGGCTCTGTTGCCATGGCAACCGGATGCACCTGAGGATGGATCTGGTACCCAGGCCCGCATCTCTTTCTAGGGGAAAGCGCACCTCACTTTTGGAATTGAGTGCGAATTTTGGGGGGCGGGCAAGACGGCAAAAGTCTCTCTGCGCACGAGGCAGCGACGAGAGGACGGAGGGCCCAGAGCTCGGCCTCTGGGGCAACGTAGAGTTCCCCTCTGGCCCCTCGCAGGGAGAAGGGACCCTTCCATTGCCCGCCTGCCCACCAAGGGGGCCAAGAGGGACCCGGTCTCCCTGCTGGTCTGAGGCTGCTGGTGCTGATGCTGATGGGGCCAGGTACCAAGCTCTATCAGGTGCATCCCATTGCCGTGGCAACAGAGCCTGCAGGCTGGCTTCCCTGTGATGCTCAAGCAAGCCCTGCCTTCACATCTCTCTCTCTCTGTGTGTGTCTTTCTCTCTACTTTTTTGCTCTCTGTTCCTCTCTCAAATCTCCCTTCCTCTATCCCTCTCTTCTTTCTTTCCCTCCCTAGACGACTACTACTACTTCTTCTTTTCTCTCTCTCTTTCTCCCCTCTCTTTCTCTCTACTTTTTTCTCTTTCTCTCCATTTCTCTCCAATCTCCCTTCATATATCCTCTCTTCTCTCTTTCCCTCCCTCTTCCTCCCTGGACTTCTTCCCCCCCCTCTCTCTCTCCCCCTCCCCCCCCCTTTATTTGCCAGCAGAGAAGGGCAAGGCCTGGAGGAAATTCCTGCCATAGGTGCGGACACGGCTGCAGGCGGCTGGGTGTGCCCCCATCTCACCAGCTCTTTAGGCCGGCCAGAGCTTTCCTGGATAATAAGGATCATTTTATTATTTTTACTCCGCCCATCTGGCCCTCTCCGCCCAGCTTCAGCTGCCTTGACAAGCCCTAAGCAAGGAGGCGAATCTGGCCCAGAGCCAAGTGCAAGGCGTGGCGCCCGCCCATCCCCTTTGCAACCTCTCCATGACCTAGCGCTACCCAGGCCCTGCCCAGAGTGGAAGAATGTGGGCGTTCCTGCTGCCGCTCGCTCTCCACCCAGCACAGGCTGGGTGTGCCTCCCAGACTTTAAAAAAACCCTAAAACAGCAATTTAACATGAATTTCTCTATCTAACGAGACCTAAAAGGAAAGCAATAAGCAGTCTTTGGACCCCTGGGCTCTCACTTGTGGAATGTCTCTCCCCCCCCCCCCATGCTTTTTAACTTCTAAATGAACCTGCAGGGAGAGATTATCTGGTGGTTTCCGCTGGGGGTTCACCAGTATGCAGATGGTACCCAGCTCAGCCTCCCTTTTAAATCAGAACCAGTGAAGGCAGTCAAGGTCCTGTGTGAGTGCCTGGAGGCGGTTGGAGGACGGATGGCGGCTAACAGATCTGGACGAGACTGAAGTCCAGTTGTGGGGGGGCACCCTGGTCCTGAATGGGGCAACTGCGCCCTTGAAGGACCAGGTGCGCAGCCTGGGGCTCATTTTGGACCTATGGAGGCGCAGGTCCATTCTGTGTCCAGGGCAGGTATATCTGGGATGCAGGATGAGACCCTCCCTGCCCGCCGACTGTCTCACCAGAGTGGTGCATGCTCTGGTTATCTCCCACTTGGACTACTGCAATGCGCTCCATGTGGGGCTACCTTGGAAGGTGACCCAGAAACTACAATTAATCCAGAATGTGGCAACTAGGAGCGGCTGCCGAGACCACATAACACCGGTCTTGAAAGACCTACATTGGATCCCAGGACATTTCTGGGCACAATTCAAAGTGTTGGTGCTGACCTTGAAAGCCCTCAACAGCCTCGGTCCTGTAGACCTGAAGGAGCGTCTCCACTCCAGACACTGGGGTCCCTCTCCCGAGGGCCTTCTGGCTTTTAGAAGACATTGGAAGGCACCCCTGTTTAGGGAAGTTTGTAAGGTTTGACGTTTTAGTCTGTTTAAGGCCAGAAGGACATGAGCCACCAATTCAGTCCTGCCATCTCCACAGTTTTTCCCAGTGAGATTTTTTGGAATTGTCCCTCGAGGACAGCCGAAGGTGGTACATTCAATCTTGAGAGAGTAGAAGCGCGTCGCTATTTTGGAATTACAGTGGTACCTCGGGTTAAGTACTTAATTTGTTCCAGAGGTCCGTTCTTAACCTGAAACACCACTTTAGCTAATGGGGCCTCCTGCTGCCGCTGCACTGCCGCTGCATGATTTCTGTTCTCATCCTGAAGCAAAGTTTTTAACCCAAGGTACTATTTCTGGGTTAGTGGAGTCTGTAACCTGAAGCGTATGTAACCTGAAGTGTATGTAACCTGAGGTACCACTGTATCAAAGTTGTGCAAATAGGGTGCCAAAGAGTCGAATAGGTGGAAAGTAGTGATACCATGGGAAAAATTTCCCGATTGTGGCCAAGTTGTTCTGACGCTCGAGATTGTTTAGCTTGTTTGCTTGACTAAAACCCAAAGTGATTAGCTGTTGTGGTGATAAACCACAAGAGTGAAGTTTTGGAAAGACAATTTCAGTCCAGGCGCTCTGATGACAATCTTTTCGCACTAGACGGGGGAATTTGAGTTCAGACGAAGCCAGCCGCGTGGTACCCTGGTTCTCAAACTTAATCCGTTCCGGAACCCTCTCTGCGCGCTCGGCTGCGCCCTCTGCCGCTCCCGTTTCCTGGGGTTGTGCCGCCTCCGCGCTTTCGCCTCCTCCGCCCACAACCCGGGGGCGCCCCCGCCTGTCAACCCGGAGCCAGTCTCACTCCATCGCCTCGCAGACACCGGGGGCGCAGTGGCCACCCATGGATCGTTCTCACGGAGCCTGCTCGAGCCCCGGACTCGCTGCCAGGCAGGGGCTCGAGCGCACCCCCTCGGGAGACGCCAAGCAGAGGCTCTCCCGTGCGTAAAAGTCGCGGCTGCCGGTCCTCCAGCTCTTCCTCTTCCCTGCGCGCTTCCACCTCCTCCACCCACTCACCGCCCAGGGGCGCCCCCACCTGTCGACGCGGAGCCAGCCTCGCTCCCTCGCCTCCTCCGGGAGCGCAGCGGCCACCCTGGCTCCACCCGCGGGATCGTTCTCACGGAGCCTGCTCCAGCCCCCCTCTCCCCGACTCGCTGCCAGACAGAACCAGGGGGACTAGGGAGCAGCAGTGCCGCGCCAGAAAGCCCCCCCACCCCGCCACCCCACCTCGGGAGAGGCCCAGCAGTGGCTCTCCCGTGCGTAATAACAGGCGCAGCGGCCCGGCCTCTCCAGCTCCTCCTCTTTCCTGCGCGCTCGACTGCGCCCTCTGCCGCTCCCGTTTCCTCGGGGGGTGGCGCCTCCGCGCTTCCGCCTCCTCCGCTAACCGCCCTTGACCGAGGCTTCCTTGCCCGCTTAGCGCCTCCGCGCCGGGCGCACCTCTCTCCGCGGGTCCCCGTGCGCAAAGGCAGCCTCGCTGGACGCGCCGGTGGTGATGGTGGCGGCGGCGGTGGCTGCTCTTCTCCGACGAGCCGGGCTCCCCCACCCATCCGCCCGTCCCTGACCCCACCCACCACCGCCTCCACCCACCGCCCCCGCCCCCACCTGTCAACCCGAGCCAGAGCCAGCCTTCCCCCCCCCCGCCAATCCGCCGCCACCAGGGGCGCAGCGGCCGCCACCCTGGCTCCATCACCCGTGGGATCAGCTCACGGAGCTTGCTCGAGCCCCAGAACCGGGAGCGGCGGCGGGAGAGAGGGACGCAGCAGAGCCGCGCCAGAAAGCCCCCACCCCCGCCACACCCCCTCGGGAGACGCCCAGCCGAGGCTCTCCTCCGTTAGTAACAGACGCCTCCAGCTCCTCCTCTTCCCGGCGGGCTCGGCTGCGTCCTCTGCCGCTCCCGTTTGCGGGAGGCTGGCGCCGCCTCCGCGCTTCCGCCTCCTCCGCCCACCGCCCTTGACCGCTTCCCTGCCCACCCACCCGCCACCTCCTCCACCCACCGCCCTGCTGGACCACCTCCCTGCCCGCTCCTCTCGCCGGCGGTCCCCGTGCGCTAAGCGAGCCTGTCTGGCTGCTTTTCTCCAACGAGCCGGGCTCACCCACCCATCTGCCTGTCCCTCACCCCACCCACCACCGCCTCCACCCACCGTCCTGCAGGACCACCTCCCAGCCCGCTCCGCGCTGGGCGCACCTCTTGCCTGGGGTACCCAAGCCTGGCTGGACGCGCCGGGGGCGGCGGCGGCTCTCTTCCGCAGAGCCGCGCTCCCCCACCCATTTGCCCGTCCCTGACCCCACCCATCACCGCCTCCACCCACCGCCCACTGCCCCGGACCGCTTCTCCGCGCTCTCACCGCCTCCGCGCAGTGCGCTCCCCTCGCCGTGTGCGCAAAAGCGAGCCTGGCTGCTGGACGCGGCGCCGGTGGCGGCGGCTCCTCTCTCCCCCACCCAACTGCCTGACCCCACCCAGCGGCTCCACCCAGTCGCGACTCCACGGGCTGTCAATCAGCAGCGGCGGTGGGGGGAAGGGAGGAGGCAGGTGGCCAAATTGCGCGGCCGAGGGCGCAGCCGCCGCCGCCCTCCTTCCTTCTCCCCTCCTTTTCCACCCTTTTACCATTCCCCCCTCCCCGCACCAGCAGGAGCCGATCCGGGTTGGGCTGCTCCGCCCTTTCTGCCTCTACCTTCCCGCGGACAGGAGGCAGGCAGCCTTTTCCAGAGGCGAGTCCAGCCTTCCAAGTCCTTTTATTGGCTTTCCAAATTAATACGAATCAAACCTAATTATTTTAATGTAATACAATTTTCTAATAATATTAATAACAACAACAACAAATTATTTCTACCTCTCCCATCCGGCTGGGTTTCCCCAGCCACTCTTGGCAGCTTCCAACAAAAGATTAAAAATACATTAGAATGTCTGTCATTCAAAACTTCCGTAAACAGGGCTGCCTTCAGATGTCTTCTAAATGTCTAATTTAGTTGTTTATTTCTTTGACATCTGATGGGAGGCCATTCCACAAGGCGGGCGCCACCACCAAGAAGGCCCTCTTCCTGGTTGCCAACATACAGTGGTACCTGGATTCTCAAACGTAATCCGTTCCGAACCCAAAGCACTCTTTCCCATGCAAAGGAATTCCAAACAGATTAAACTATTCCAGACTTTTAAAAACAGCAATCTGAACATAAATTTTACTTTCTAATGAGACCACTGATCCATAAAATGAAAGCAATCACTAATGTGCTGTACGGTAAAATAAATAAGATATTGCAGATGATAAAAATGAAAATTAATTTTTTTTCTTACCTGCACTGATAAGTCATTGTTTGGATGCTTCTACCCATTTCCGCACTCACACTGTCAGTCCATCAGGAGCTGAACTGGGTTCCACACAGCCACAAAAAGAGGAACCGAAAAGCCACAAAAACACCAAATCAAGAGCAATAAGCAAAGTAACATTTGACTTCCGAAATGTTCAAAAACCAAGACGCGGCTTCAGATTGGTGCAGGCACCCTAGAAACAATCGCCGGCAGCCGCGTCGAACACTCAGCTTCCGGAAAATGTCCGAAAACTGGAACACTTCCTTTGGGCTTTTTGACGTTTGGGAAACCGAAACCAGGCCGAAACCCCAGTGGAAATGGACCCAGAAAACCAGTTTCTGTGAGTTATGTGGCTATTCCCTGCTGTGTGGAAAACGTAGGCAGCCAACCTGCTTCCCGCTCCAGCGCCCGATCCGGCTCCGGACTAAGCCCTCCGGACGTCTGCAGAGCCCCACCCCGGTTCACCTTTGAATGTATTTTTCATCTTTTGTGGGAAGCCGCCCAGAGTGGCTGGGAAAACCCAGCCAGATGAGCGGGGTAGAAATCATAAATTATTATTATTATTCACTTGGGCTCTGCAGAACTCCAGAAGGGAAAACAGGAGCAAAGGTGATAACGCCGCGAGAACAGTTTTCATCTGGCGAAGATTTTAAGCAACAACAGAAGAGACAGACAGTGGTGCATTTATTAGACATACAGGATGTGCATTTAGTATCTCATAACATTCCAAATTTAATTGCCATTTCCAGAGTTGCAGACGGTTGCACCCTTCTCCAGCGTCGGCTGAGCCTCCCTGCGCAGAAGCAGTCGGCGCTGTGCCGCTCAGCGCATGAGGAGGCTGTGCTTGGGCCCGTCCACCCTCTCCAGCTTCTCAAAGTGCTTGCGAGCGTTGCGGATGTTGATCAGGGTGGCGGCAGAAGCTGGAAGTGAGCCGGGAGAGGAGGGATGAGCTTCCTGGCTTCCCCATACCTGCGGAACTCCCCACCCCTGGATTCCCCCAACATTGGACCATTCAAAGGAGCACTTTCCAAATTTTCCCATAACTGCGGGACTCCCCACCATTGGATTCCCCCGGCACCTGAGCGCTTTCCCACCTTTCTGATACCCATGGAACTCCTTGCCACTGGATTTGCGGAAGATTTGAACCTTTGAGCCTTTCAAACTTACGTATGGAAGGGTCAGACATGACGACCATCACGTAGGTGTTGGAGGTGAAGATGTCGATGAAGGCGGCGAAATTCGAATTGCGCACCTCCATGCTCTGGAAGGAGGCGGCCAGTTTGCTGGTGGTGGGGGAGGACATTTATGAGCACAGCTCAAACATTCCAGACTTCAGATTTGCAGTTTTTGATTTTACAAATTGATATTTATATGGATTTTAATGTCATAAATTCAGTATTAATAGTAGATTATAGTTACATCAAATTTATAAATATTATAAATTCAATATGAGTATTAAATCTGCATTAAATTTAAAAATATATTAAAATTTTATTGAATTGAAAAAGATTATAAAATAAACATATATTAAAACTATTAAATTTTATAAATTTTATTATAAAATATATAAAAATGTTATGTTATATTAAATCTACATTAGATTTATCCATAGAGTAAATTAAATATAAATATATTAAATCTGTATTAAAATTATAAATACATTCATATCTCAGGTTAAAGACGCTTCAGGTTGAGCATTTTCAGGTTGCGTCCCATGGCATCCCGGAAGTAACAGAAAGGGTTACTTCCAGGTTTCGCCACTCACGCATGTATAGATGCTCAAAATGACGTCACGCGCATGCGCAGAAGCGGCGAATCACGACCCACGCACACACAGACACGGGTTGCTTTCTGCTCAGGGCTCCAGAACGGATCCCGTTCGCAACCAGAGGTGCCACTGTATTGTAATTTAAATATAAATATTTGATTTATATCAAATTTATAAATATTATCAAATAAATATATTAAATCTGTATCAAATTTATAAATAGTATAAATTAAATATAACTTTATTAGATTTCTATCATATTTATAAATTATACTATAAAATAAATAAAAATATATTAAACCTGCCTTACATTTATAAATAGAATAAATTAAATATAAATATTATATTGAGTCTGTCTTAAATTTATAAATAGTGCAAATTAAATATATATCAAATTTATCAATATTATGAAATAAATATAAATATTAAATCAGTTTTAAATTTATAAATAGTGCAAATTAAGCATGAATATTATATCACATTTAAGCTACATTTGTAAATATAAATTGAATTATAAAACAAAGATAAATATTATATTAAATCTGTACTAAATTTATAAATAGAATAAACCAAATTCAAATACTACATTAAATCTGTATTAAACTTAGAAATATTATCAATTAATTGCCAATCTTCTGAACTGTATTTGGGAAACAGTTTAAATTGACATTTTAGACTTGTCAGTTAATCGACTTCCCTCCCTCCAGCCTCATGGTTACTGTATTTCCTTTCTACGTAATAGCATTTGTAATTTTTCCTACTTATCTTTCATCATTTCAATTGTCACATTTTAAAATAAATATAAGAAGGTATGAATCATAAAAAAATAAAAAATTACATTTTAGACTTGTCAATTAATCGACAACATTATCACCTCATTTTATTTTATTTTATTTTATAATTAAATAATCAACTAAATTAAAACTTGCATTTGAAGAATTTTAAATTTGAGGATTATAATTTTAGGATTGAAATTATAAATTATATTTGATGTTATCAATTAAGCTTATACATGATTATAATAATGAGACAGACCTAATTTCCATGTCAGGGCTGCCAAGCTATTTTCCAGAATTCTACCCCTACCCCGAAACGGCCATCTAAAGTAACATGTTTCTCACCTGCAGCTCAGTTTGAATTGTTTGATGATATTGCTGATTTTCTCAAATCGGTGGATGTCTCGCTGCTCTTTGCACTGATAGTGGGAAATCACCTGTAGGGAGGGGAAAACCATAATAAATTTCTTTTATTTCTACAGAAAGCATTGCCCAATTCCTTTCCCAGAATGCTTTGCTGGAGAGGCAAACAAAAGAAAATCTTTTTTTTACAGAAAGGTTCAGACTTGCTGGCATCTTCTGAATATCAACGAGCAAAGGAAGGTTTTCTTTTCGGAATGATACATTTTTAGAGCAGGGTGAATTTGATTTGAATCAAATCAATTTAAATTACGGTTTAGATCACTTGTCAGTTAAGGATTTCCTCCAACTGTCGATATTAAGAGGAGGCCAGCAAAGGATTTAAATCAAGTCTTACTTTATTGGAAGGAGAAAAACAGTCATTTCCTTAATAGAATTTAAACCATTTATTTAACTATTTGTTATTATTAATAATAATAACAAATAATGATAATAATGATGATGATGATGATGATAATAATAATAATACTATCACGAATCCAGATCCCCAGCTTCTATCCCTATCTCTAAACCTTATCCCTAACCCTAATAATAATAAATAATAATAATAATAATAACAACCCTATCACTAATCCCTATTCCTGTCCCCAACCCTAATAATAATAATAATTTATTCTTTATACCCCGCCCATCTGACTGGGTTTCCCCAGCCACTCTAGGCGGCGGTAGCAGCAGTGAAACGTGAGTGATCGTAGTTCATTAAAAGGTTGGTTTTATTCCAAAAAGTTTACAGATTGCTGAGAGCTCCCTTCCTGGGAGTCAGTCTCCACTTTAAGATGATGACTCGACTGAGTGCGAAGTGTCGCATTTCCTTCGACGAAAGCAACGTGGGAGGAACCTTCTCTTAGCATATTGTGACATAGTTTGCCGCCTATCCTGTACTCCCTTTTCTACGCTCGGGAATACTCAAAGGCTGAGCTGCCATCTCTGAAAGGCTATCTGCAGATTCCTCTAGCCTGGGAGATGACCCTTCTCCTACTTCCTGGGAATGAGTTTCCACAGCCACCTCTCTTATCTGCATTTGGCTCTCTGCCCGGGCTGGCAGCTGCTCAGGAAGACTATCTGTAGCCCTGACAGCGGCTCCCAACATAATAATAATAATAATAATAATAACCTTATCCCTAATCCCTATTCCTAACCCTAATAACATCATCATCATCAACAACAACAACAATAATCTTACCAGGAAAGTCGCCCGCTCAAAAAGAAGGACCTCGTCAGCTTCAATGATCTGCGCAAAATTCCTCAGGTTGGTCTCCAGTTGCTGAACGTTGGGGATAAGCTGGTAGACTATACTCGACCACGCCTGCCCCGCGAAAAATTGAATGAAATCAAATTAATTTGTGTTATTAAATCAAATTAAGGAATGAAATCAAACAAATTTGTGCTATTAAATGAAACTCAGTTGAACGAAATTGAATGAATTGGTGTTATGAAATTAAACTAAACCGAATTCACTTGAATTAAGGTAGTTTTTTTCCTTTGCAAAAACGAGTCGCACGTTGGCAAGTCATATGGAGTCCATTCCAGAAGTCCGCCCAGAAACTAAAGCACGGTTTCCAATTGGCAGCAGGGAGCTCCTGATAAAATCCCTTTTTACAGAAAGTTTCAACCTTGCTTGCATTTTCTTAATAGTGACAATCGCAGGAAGGAATAATAATAATAATAATAATAATAATAATAATAATATTGATGATGAATCCATTTTTTACAGAAAGGCTCAACCTTGCTAGCATCCCGTACCAAAGGCCCGAGTTTGAGGGGGTACGAGGTACAACTATATGGGCAAAAAAAGAAAGAAAATAAAAGATTTCGGGCGCTCCTTGTAGAGCGTTTCATCCCAGATGGAGATCTGGAAGCAGGTGCATTGAATTAATTTGAATGAAATTGAATTAACTTGAATGAAATTGAATGAATTTGTACTATTAAACTGAATTAATTTGAATGAAATTGAATGAAAACAAATGAATTGGTGCTTTTAAATTGAATGAAATTGAATTAATTTGAAGGAAACCAAATCAACTTGAATCAAATGAAATCGTATGAATTGGTGCTATGAAATTAATTTGAATTTCAAAGGAATTCACTTAAATGAAATTGAATGAATTTGTGCTATGAAAGTGAATGAACTTGAATGAAACTGAATCAACTTGAATGAAATCGAATGAATTGGTGCTATGAAATTAAGTTGAATTTCAATGGAGTTTAAATCAAATCGAATGAATTTGTGCTATGAAATTTAAATGAATTTCAATGAAATTAACTTCAAGGAAATTGTGTTATTCAGTTGAATTGAAGAATTGAAAGGTCAGAGTTTGAGGGCATTGGGAACCAAGGTACAATTGTATGAGCAAAATGTATATATAAATATTTCAGTCACACCTTGTAGAGAGTTTCATCCCAGATGGAGGTCCGAAAGCAGGCGCACTCCAGCGGGCGCGAGAGCCGCTTCAAATCCTCCTCCCTCTCCTTGAAAATCTGCAGGAGACAAAATCCATCTTGGCAGCGGGTTGGACTAGATGACCCTGGTGCCGCTTCCCCATTTGAAATCCCTCGCCTATAAAACTTGATTTAAATCTATTTACAGAAAGGTTCAGCCTCTCAAGAGGGAGAATACTTTTCAGAATCATAAAATAATAATAATGTTATTCTTTATACACGGCCCATCTGGGTGGCTCCCAACAGAATGATGATAATCATGATCATGATCATATTTTGCCCCTTGCAGTCGACGTGGAGCACTCGTCCGTCTGCTTCCTGGGCAACCTGGTCCTCAACCTCTAGGAATGTGACGGATAAGTACCTCGCCAAGTTAAAAGGAACCCCTGGCGGTCACCAAGTCTGCCCACCACCAGGCAGGACTCTCTCCTCAAGTAGCCTGGACAGATGGCCGCCCAGCCTCTGCTTGAAATCTAAGCGATGGATGGAAATCGCAATTTAAACCCCTCGCCCGTCCAACTGGGTTTAAATCCCTTCTTTACAGTACAGCTCAGCCATGCTGGCATCCTCTTCATCTTGATTTTTCTCATTGAAATCCCGATTCAAATCCAGATTTAAATCAGTCAGACTCAGGCTTTGCTGGCCTGCTCTTAATTTGGACAATCAGAGGGAGGTTTCCTTTTTGGAATAATAAAATCCCTTTTTTACAGAAAGGTTCAGCCTTGCTGACACCCTCTCAATAAGGCCAATCGGAATTCCTTTCCAGAACCCTAAAATCCTCGCTGGCAACCCTCCTAAGACCGAAAACCTGAGTCTCCAACCCCTATCCCTATCCCTGTAATTCCCTGCTCATCTGGCTGGGTGTCGGGCGGCTCCCAACATAATACAGTGGTACCTCGGGTTACATACGCTTCAGGTTACAGACTCCGCTAACCCAGAAATAGTACCTCGGGTTAAGAACTTTGCTTCAGAATGAGAACAGAAATCGCGAGGCGGCGGCACGGCACCAGCATGAGGCCCCCATTAGCTAAAGTGGTGCTTCAGGTTAAGAACAGTTTCAGGTTAAGAATGGACCTCCAGAACGAATTAAAAAATCTACATCAGACATTCAAAAACCAACAAGCCTGTTATCCCAGCCTGGTTAGCCCCCTAAAAACTCTGATACCCCATTGTTATGTACTGAAGTTCTCACCCTGGGCCAGCAGGGGGATACTGCAGATAGTTTTCACCCAGGGCCGCATATGCAAATAAGGAATTGAAAGTGACATTCAGTGAGTGGATAGTTACAGAAAGTTGTTACTGTTGCCATGTAGTTGAACTCTGTATAAGCAGGTTGGCTGAACCCTTCAGCCCTGTTCTGTTCTGGCCTGTGAATAAACAAGAGCTGTCTGAAGAATCACTGTGTTGTCTGATACGTTCACCCACAACTTAACACTGGCGACAAGGATGGGATCAATGGATATCAGAGCACAGCCAGACACAGCCACCCTCTGAGCTGAGCTGAATCACTGAGCTGAAACATAGAGCGAAATCACTGAACAGAACCAATTCAGACTGACCGTTCTGGCTAGAGCACTGTGTTCTATCCATCGCCCTCCACGTTGGCATCAGAACCATGACTTCACTCATGCCTCTACCGCCGTTTGCCCCAGCCTCTGAATTATGAGATGCCTACCTCGCTCAGTTTGACTGCTACCTCCAAGCCAACGAGCTGACGGAAGTATCACAGGAGCGTAAGCAGGGCCTATTCCTCAGCCTCTGTGGGCCTGAGGTGTTTGAGACGGAGCGAGCATTGGTTGTGCCTGTAGCAGTCCAGGCAACACCATGGGACACGATTCAAGAGAAGCTCCGCAACCACTACGTGCCAAAGCCGTCCAAGATTGCTGCCCGCCATGCGTTCTACCACCAGAACCAGGCAGAGGGGGAGTCAATTAACAACTACACCGCCGCCCTCCGACAGGCTGCAATGCACTGCGAGTTCCGATTGGGGGGGGCAACTCCCATCTCTTGCGGGGGCGCAATTAGTGCCAGCACCGTCCGTTAAGAGTTTGGGTGTAATCTTCGACACCTCCCTTTCCATGGAGGCGCAGATTGCAGCTATAACAAAGGCGGCATTTTTCCAGCTCCGCCAAGCTAAGCAGTTGGCTCCTTACCTTTCTCGCCCTGACCTAGCCACTGTGATCCACACGACGGTCACCTCCAGACTGGATTATTGTAACTCGCTCTACGTGGGCTGCCCTTGAGACTGATCCAGAAACTCCAGCGGGTGCAGAATGCTGCAGCAAGACTCCTTACGGGGTCTTCGCTGCGAGATCACATTCACCCGGTGATATACCAGCTGCACTGGCTCCGGGTGGAGTACAGGATCAGGTTTAAGGTGCTGGTTTTAACCTTTAAAGTCCTATACGGCCTAGGACCCTCGTACCTACGGGACCACCTCTCCTGGTATGTCGCACAGATAAACTTACGGTCTTCAAATAAAAACATCTTGAAGGTCCCAGGCCACAGAGAAGTTAGGCTGGCCTCAACTAGAGCCAGGGCTTTTTCGGCTGTGGCTCCGATCTGGTGGAACACTCTGTCACAAGAGACTAGGGCCCTGTAGGGCCTGCAAGACAGAGCTGTTCCACCAGGCCTTTGGCCAGGGCACAGCCTGACTCCCTCCCTTGGCAATCTTCACGGAGCTCTGGCCCAATGGTTGCCAGTGGCTTGATTTGAATTAATTTTATAATGAATGATTTTAGAGTGTTGTTTGTGTTGTACTTTTGTACTGTTTTATTGTTGTTAGCCGCCCTGAGCCCGGCTTCGGTTGGGGAGGGCGGGATATAAATAAAATTTATTATTATTATTATTATTATTATTATTTACTGAAGTTCTCACCCTGGGCCAGCAGGGGGATAATGTAGATAGTTTTCACTCAGGTCCGCATATGCAAATAAGGAATTGAAAGTGACGTTCAGTGATTGGATAGTTACAGAAAGTTGTTACTGTTGCCATGTAGTTGAGCTCTATATAAGCAGGTTGGCTGAACCCTTCAATTCAGTTCTGTTCTGGCCTGTGAATAAACAAGAGCTGTCTGAAGAATCGCTGTGTCGTCTGATATGTTCACCCACAACTTAACACCCATAATTAAATACAATATACTCCCATAGAGATTACCTTACACTGCGTTTAAAACCAAAATAGCATTTGGATAGAAACTGTTTCTCAGGAGGCTAGTCCTAGTCTTTATAACCCTGTGTGCGCACTAGCCTGCACTATCTCTGCAGTTTCCTATGGCACCTGGAAGCATAGATTTGATCCAAGGTGGGAAGAGTGCACCCAGTTCTTCCCTGCAGTCTTTACAACCCTGGACAGCTCCCCCCCCCCGACCGTGCAGCTCCCAAACCGCACACACAGACCGTAAGTTAATACACTCTCATTAGTACAATGGTAAAATGCCATCAACAGGTCCTTTGAAAGATTATTTTTCCAGAGGATTCTCAGAAAATATAACCTCTGCTGTGCTCAACTCCATTCCCAGAAATCAAAACACCAAGACCTGTTCCACACACTTCCCCTTAATAATAAATCGCTGAATATTCAATTTACATTTCCTAAAGTCCACAATAATCTCTTTTGTTTTCTTTAAGTTAAGGAGTAAGTTGTTTTTCCTGCACCACGCCCCCAACTGCTCAACTTCCTTCCTATAGGCCGCCTCCCCCTCTCCAGCCGTGATTAAACCAACTACCGTTGTATCATCTGCAAACTTAATGATCTTATTACTGGGATTTTGGGGGGCCCAGTCAGCTGCATAGAGTGTATATAAAAGCGGGCTCAACCACGCACCCCTGCAGCGTTCCCGTATTCATGATGAAATCCGCAGAGACGTGGGAACCCATCCTGATCCATTGGGAACAGTTTGACAGAAAATCTAATACAGTGGTTAAGAACTTAATTCGTTCCGGAGGTCCATTCTTAACCTGAAACTGTTCTTAACCGGAGGTACCACTTTAGCTAATGGGGACTCCTGCTGCCGCTGCACCTCCGCCTTGCGATTTCTGTTCTCATCCTGAAGCAAAGTTCTTCAGGTACTATTTCTGGGTTAGCGGAGTCTGTAACCTGAAGCGTCTGTAACCTGAAGCGTCTGTAACCTGAAGCGTCTGTAATCTGAAGCGTTTGTAACCCAAGGTACCACTGTATCCACCTGCACAAACACGGTGAAAGTCCCAGGTCTAATAGTTTGGGCAGCAATCTATGCGGAAGAATAGTATTAAACGCAGAACTAAAGTCTACAAATAACAATCTCGCCCTTGCTTCTCCAAATGAGTCAGAACAGCATGTAAAACTATTTGCCACAGCATCCTCTGCGGATCCCTTTGCCTTGTACGCAAACTGGTAAGGGTCAAGTCCCACTGGCAAACAAGATATGATGCAGTTCCTCAACAGACTTTCGAAACATTTCATTATAATGGGTGTCAACACCACAGGGCGAAAATCATTCAGACTATCTTTGGTTTTTTTGGCAAGGGTATAATGGTAGCGGATTTCAGACAGGGTGGAACGGTGGCTTGGGCCAGAGACTGGTTAAAAATCTTCAAAAAGATTCCTGCCAGTTGGTCGGAACAATCTCTTAGCACCCTGCCAGCCACTCCATCCGGGCCCATAGCCTTCTTTGTGTTTACCTCCTTTAATATTCGCCTCACTTCTCCCTCTTCTACCCTGGCAGCATTTCTTAATATGGCACTCTTAATATGGCCAATCAGAGGCAGCTTTCCTCTCCAGAACTGTAAAATCCTTCCTTTATGCGGACGTTCAGGAAGGATTTCACGGTTCCGAAAAGGAAACCTGCCTCTGATTGGCCATATTGAGAGGGTACCAGCGAGGCTGGACATTTGTGTCAAAATAAAAAGGGTTTAAATCAAGTCTTACTGACTAGTGATTTAAATAGTGATTTCAATCGATTCAACTGAAATCAAATCCATCCTCAATAATAATGATGATGATTTATTTATACACCGCCCATCTGGTTGGGTTTCCCCAGCCACTCTTTGTGGCTGCCTCCCAACAGCATAACAGTAATAATAATAATAATAATAATAACCCTATCCCTAAGTCCAGCCTCACTGGCACCCTCTTAATACGGCCAGAGACAGCTTTCCTTTCTTTAAGCAGAGGTTCAGCCTTGCTGGCAACCCTCCTAAAACTGATACCCCTAAACCCTATCTCTATCCGTAGCCCTAATAATAATAACCTGCCCATCCAGCTGGCTTTCCCCAGGCACTCTGGGCAGCTCCCGACAGAAGAAGAAGAAGAAGAAGAAGAAGAAGAAGAAGAAGAAGAGGAGGAGGAGGAGGAGGAAGAGGAAGAACCCTATCCCTAACACCAAGTCCTATCCCTATCTCTATCCCTATTTCTAATAATAATAATAATTTATTTTTTATACCCCAGCCACTCTGGGCGGCTCCCAAAATAAAATAAAATAATAATAATAATAATAATAATAATAACCCTATCCCTCATCCCAGCTTCGCTGACACCCTCTCAATACGGCAAATTGGAGGCAGGTTTCGTTTCCTTTACAGAGGTTCAGCCTCGCTGGCAACCCCCATGACACTGGAAACCTTCGGTAGAATTAAAGCCAGGGGTCCCCTTTTCGCTCACCAGCTCGCGCTGATCCTCCTGGACCAAGTCCATCTTGTGGACCAGGCAGAAGACTTTGGCATCAGGCGAGTTCTGCAAGATGGCCTCCAGGCAGGACTGGTAGTAGTGCATGTCCTTCTCAAGCTCCCGACTCTCGACGTCAAAGACGTAAATCAGAACCTCGACGTTGCGGAAGATGTTGTCCCTCTGGCTGGTGAAGTAGTTCTCCATGAAGGTGTCCTGGCTGAGAAAACCGGGGGATTTAAATTATTTTATCCCAGTTAAAAAAGCAGTTTCAAATTTCAATTCTATGCCAATTCAAAACAGGTTTGACCAGTCTCAGTCAGGGAGGGCAGGATACAAATAAAAGTTTATTATTATTATTATCATCAATTTTCCAGGCTGGGCAACCAATTCAGGCCATTTCATGCCATTTCAGAGGGGGCTAGCAAGGCGGAACCTTTCTGAAAAAAGGCATTTTTTTTATTTCAAAAAGTATTGTCCCTATTCAGAGGTTGCCAGCAAGGCTGAAGATTTTGATTGGATTTAAATGTTACGGAGCAGGGATTTAAATGGTGGATTTAAATGAAATCCACCCAGCATATCAGTGTAAAAACCACTCTGTGAATTGAGGATTCTATAAAGGAAACGTTTCTCCGCTTGTCGATATTCAGAGGATGCCAGCAAGACTGAGTCTTCCTGCTAAAAAAGGCATCTTATTCTTCCAAAAAGGAAACCTCCCTCTGCTTGTCCATATTAAGAGGAGGCCAGCAAGGTTGAACCTCTCTGTAAAAAAAGGGATTTTATTACAGTGGTACCTCGAGTTAAGTACTTAATTCGTTCTGGAGGTCTGTTCTTAACCTGAAACTGTTCTTAACTTTAGCTAATGGGGCCTCCTGCCGCCGCCGTGCTGCTGGTGCACGATTGCTGTTCTCATCCTGAAGCAAACTTCTTAACCAGAGGTACTATTTCTGGGTGAATGGAGTCTGTAACCTGAAGCGTATGTAACCTGAAGTGTATGTAACCTGAGGTACCACTGTATTCCAAAAAGGAAACCTTCCTACGGTTGTCCATATTAAGAGGATGCCAGCAAGGTTGAACCTTTCTGTAAAAAAGGATTTAATTCCTTGCTGACTACTGATCTAAATCATGATTTATATCAATTTGATTTAAATCATCATTATTATTAGCAGTATTTTATTTATACCCCGCCCATCCAGCTGAAGGCAGCCATGTTTAGGGAAGTCTGGCTGATTTAAATCTGGAATCGAATGGGGATTGAAATGAGAAAAATCAGGATGAGAAGGATGCCAGCAAAATCTGAGCTGTCCGGGCGAGGGGTTTAAATTGTGATTTCCATTGTCTGGATTTCAAGCGGAGGGCAGGCGGCCGTCTGTCCAGGATGTTTGAGGCAAGAGTCCCGCCTGACGGCGGGTCAGACTGGATGACCGCCAGGGGTCCCTTTTAACATGGCAAGGGGGGCAAGAGGTACTTACCCGCCGCAATCCCAGAGGTTGAGGACCAGGTTGCCCAGGAAGCGGACATGCGAGTGCTCCACGTCAACTGCAAGGGGCAAAATGAGATTATTATTATTATAATTATTCTGTTGGGAGCCGCCCAGATGGGCAGTGTATACAGAATAACGTTATTATTATTAGTAGTAGTAGTACAACAAAGCCAGTGGACCTGATGGGATACCTGCCGAAATCTTAAAAGTGGGTGGAACTGAACTTACACAACAACTTCACAAGCTCATCAAAAAAATCTGGGAAAGAGAAGAAATCACAGCAGACTTTAGGGATGCCAAAATTATCAATCTCTTTTAAAAAAGGTAACGGAACTGATTGTGGAAACTATCGAGGCATGTCTCTATTAGCTGCGGCCAGCAAAATTCTTGCAAGGATCTTAGCAAACTGTCTCGTAACAATATCCAAGGTGACCCTTCCTGAATCCCAAAACTGTTTTCGGCCTTCTAGGGAGACAGTGGACATGATTTTCACCGCTCGACAGCTTCAAGAAAATTGTAGAGAGCAAAACCAACCCCTGTATATAGCGTTTATTGACCTGACTAAAGCCTTCAACGATGTAAATCATAATGCCCTGTGGACTGTCATTCTGAAAATTGGCTGCCCTCCATGATTGGCTGCCCTCCTTCATTCGACTCCTCTATGATTACCATATTTTTCGCTCCATAAGATGCATTTTTTCCTCTTAAAAACTAAAGGGAAAGGTCTGTGTGTCTTATGCAGTGTGTGGTCCCTGAAGCTAAACTGCCAGAATGCGGCACACTCCTGAGCTGCTCTTTGGGACTGGCTGGTGAAACCCCGGGTGCCGGCAGATCAACCGGGGCTTCACCGGGGCTTCCCCCGCCAGCCCCGACAAGCTCTGGGAGCAGCGGTAAGGCTGCGTGCAGCCTGTCCGCTGCTCCCTGAGCTGCTCTTTGTGGCTGAGGGGGGGACGGGACCCGAGCTTCCCCCTCCAGCCCTGAGCAGCTCTGGGGTAGCCCGCGAAGCCTCCGCAGGGCAGCAGGATGAAGGCTCCCCGCTGCCCTGAGGAGGCTTCGCGGGCTACCCCAGAAATCAGAACAGCTAGAGGGAGCGCTGCGCAGTGCTCCCTCTAGCTGTTTTAGCTTCTGCCTTGGCGGCGCAAAGCCCCCGCAGGGCAGCGGGGAGCCTTCATCCCACTGCCCTGCGGAGGCTTCCCGCGGCTATCCCTGGCTTCTACGGGAGGTGGGGGAAGGGACAGAGCACACGGTCCCTTCCCCCCACCTCCCAGAAAAGCCCCCAAGAGCCATGCTCCCTTTAAAGAGTGCACGGCTCTTGCGGGAGGCGGGGAGAAAGCCAGTAGGCTTGCTTTCGCTGAAGCCAAGAGGGCAAGAGGGAATGGTGTGCACCGATTCCGCTTGCTCTCCTGGCTTCAGGGATAGCCCCGCAAAGCCTCCTGAGCGAAGAGGGAGGAGTGCTCCCTCTTCGCTCAGGAGGCTTTGCGTTGCTTTCTTATTTCTTGTTTTCCTCCCCTAAAAACTAATTGCGTCTTATGGTCGAGTGCATCTAATAGAGCGAAAAATACGGTATATGACAGCAACAATCACAAATAACAATGCCTCTCAAAGTGAACCATTCACAGTGGGATCAGGTATTAAACAGGGTTGCGTTATTGCCCCAACTCTATTCATTATTTTCATTGCCATGATCCTACACTTTGTTTAAGGGAAACTCCCCACCGGAGTAGAAATAATATATCGAACAGATGGAAAGCTCTTCAATCTGAGCAGGCTGAAAGCAAAAAGTAAGGTTACCATAACTTCCATCATAGAGCTTCAATATGCTGGTGACAATGTAGTATGTGCACACTCAGAGGATGACCTCCAAACCATCCTAAATACCTTTGCAGAAGCTTACAAAAAGCTTGGCCTGTCACTCAATATCCAAAAAACCAAAGTGCTGCACCAACAAGTACAAAATAACCCCTCTGCAGCGCCACAAATCCAACTCAGTGGTGTAACGTTGGAAAATGTCAATCACTTCTCCTACCTAGAGAGTTATCTTTCTGCAAGGGCTGACATTGATTCCAAAATTCAGAATCACCTGAGCTCTGCGAGTGCGGCTTTCTCCCAAATGAAGTGCCAAGTGTTTGAGGACCGGGACATTGGCAGGGAAACCAAAATGCTTGTTTACAAAGCTATTGTACTACCAACCTTACTATATGCTTGTGAAACATGGACCACTTATAAATGCCACCTCCAGCTTCTCAAAAGATTCCATCAACAGTATATCCAAAAAAATTTACACATCACTTGGGAAGACAGGCAAACTAATATCAGTGTACTGGAATGTCAGGGAACTGCCATCGGAAGGAAGGGAAGTGAAAGGGCTCACACAGGTTGGGAGAGACTCAGCAGCTGAAGAGGGAACCAGTAGGGGGAGAGGAGCTGAGCTGAGGGAAAGGGAGCTGGAGGGATGGCTCAGAGACACTTCCAGCGAAAACAGTGGGGAGGTTTCAGGACCTCCTGTAGGGACACCCACTCCTCGCCGGAAACTGTCACGCAGAGAGTCCAGAAGACGTGTTTCCGTTAAGGAGCTTTTATGTTGGAAGCGATTCCGAAAGCAACCACTGTCGGAATCTGCCAGCGACTGACGGAGCCATGTTTAAGGGGCTCCGTTACAGACAGAGGTTTGCAAACTTGACCAAACTCTGAGGGACTAGGATTTTACACACAAGCAGCTCATCGTCCCATCACAGCATTCCGACAGTCTCCGTGAGCAGCTTGTGCAGGAGAAGGCATCATGAGCAACCCAGCCGGAACCGGAGAAGCAGGAGCTGGAGCGGGTCCAAGCCTGGAAGAAAGGTACCGGGTGTTGGAGGTCCAGCTAGCGCTGCAGACGGCGAGGCTTGAGGAGAGGAGGGCTCAGGATGCAGACAAAAAGGGGAAAGACACCCAGCTCGTCAGAAAGGTACCAGGATTGGTGCAGAAGTTTGGGGGGGAGCCCAAAGACTATCATGGCTTTCGGACAGAGATGCAATATGCCCTCAATCTGCAGTTTGATGAATTCCCTGACGAGGAATCACGAGTGGCTTTCGTGATTGGGCATCTTGAAAAGGGGGCGAGAGACTGGGTTAGACCCCTGATGGCAGCGAATAGTGACGTCCTAAAGGACACGATGAAGTTCTTTCGCGCCATGGATCTGATGTTTTCCAGCGATATTGAACAGGGAGTGGTCCGCAGACAGTTAATGGCTTGCAAACAGGGGAGCCGATCTGTCCGTGAGTACTGGACTGAGTTCACCATGTTGATCCATAAATTGGGGTGGGATCTATCGGCGGAACCCATTCAAATGCTCTTTGAAGAAGGGCTTTCTTCGGCTGTGAAAGACGAACTTTCCCGGGCGCCCAGGGCGGAGTCTATGGACCAGCTGACCAAATCAGCGCTGACCATAGGAGCGCGCCAGGAGGCGAGAGCATTGGAGAGGCGGGAAGGGAAGGGGGAACGTTGGAAGGAGTTCCGCATTCCAGACATTCCAGAGCCAACTTTCCCGCCGGCAGAGCCGATGGAAATCGGAACAGCGCGCGCGCGCGCAGTTTCAAAGCCCAGTGAGGGGGGAAAGAAGGAGGGAAAAGGCGCCCGGAAATGCTATCTCTGCCAACAGCCAGGTCACTTTGCCAGAGTCTGCCCCCAGAGGAAGGAATGGCAAGGGATGGTAGGAGCTGTGGAGGGAAGAGAGGAAGAAATACCGAAGCAAGTAAAAGCCAACGCCTGGCTGCCACCGTCGGGGCACAGCAGCCAGGCCAAAGAGCAGTGAAAGTGCCCACGCCAGAACCTCCTAAACCCGCCCTAGTGATAGAAGTGGCGCTAGAGCTGCCAAACGGACACCCTCTAAAGATAAAGGCGCTGTTGGACTCAGGCAGCTCCTGCAATTTCATGAGCAAAGAGTTTGCAGCTGAACACCAGATACAGACGATCCCTTTAAGCAACCCCCTGCAGGTGACCACGATCGATGGCAGGGAGCTGTTGGAAGGAGAAGTCAGCTTGCAGACCGTCCCAATGATAATGAAGGTGGCAAGGCACACTGAACTGATAGCGTTTAATGTGGCCACCTTGGGAGGAGCTCCCATTATATTGGGGATGAGCTGGCTAGCGTTACATGATCCGCTGGTGGGCTGGCATCAGAGAGTGGTTTCTTTTGGTTCAGCACATTGCTTAGAACACTGCAAAGAGGGAAAGGGTTTGGCAGGGGCCCAAGCCACCCTAGCAGGGACTGAAGTAACGGAGAACGTGAAGGTACCACGACAATACGCAGATCTCCGCGACGTCTTCAGCGAAAGGGAAGCTGACCAACTACCCCCGCATAGACCCTTTGACTGTCAAATCAATTTACTCCCTGGGGCACAGCTCCCTGTAGGCAAGCTGTACGCCATGTCAGACAGAGAGATGCAGGAGCTAAGAGAGTTCATTGACAAGAACCTGAAGAGAGGGTTCATCAGAGAGTCCAGGGCGGTGGGGGGCAGCCCAGTGTTTTTTGTGGATAAAAAAAAACACGAACAAGCCGAGGCTTGTGTGTGACTTCAGGGCCTTAAATGCAGTGTCAGAACCAGTGGCTTTCCCTATGCCCAGGATTGACGACATTTTGACAAGGGTCAGGAAGGGAAAGATTTTTACTAAACTGGACCTAAGGGGGGCGTACAACCTGATACGAATAAGGAAGGGGGATGAATGGAAAACCACCATGTTCACCCCTTTGGGGGCATTTGAATATTTAGTTATGCCCTTCGGCCTACAAGGAGGCTCCGCGTGCTTTCAATCGTTTATGAACCACGTCCTGGGGCCTTTGCTTTACAAGAATTGTGTGGCCTTCTTAGACGACGTGTTGGTGTATTCTGAGAATGAGGAGCAGCATGTGAGAGACGTCAGAGAAGTGTTGAGCAGGCTGCAAGCCAACCAGCTGTGGGTGAAACTGGAGAAGTGTCAGTTTCATACCAAGGAGGTGGAATTCCTGGGGTATCGCCTGTCAGACAAGGGATTGGCCATGGATCCCGGCAAGGTCCAGGCGGTGCTGGAATGGAAAACACCCAAAACAAGGAAGGATGTGCAGAGGTTCCTAGGATTTGGGAACTTCTATCGTAAGTTCATCCGAAACTTTGCCCACCTGACGGCGCCCATTACGGACTGTCTCAGCAGTAAGAAGAAGTTCGTTTGGACTGAGGAGGCGGAGCGAGCATTTGAGGAACTAAAAAGGGCCTTCGCCTCGGAACAACAACTCCTGCATGTGGATTTACAAAAACCGATGAGAGTGGAAACTGACGCATCAGACAGAGCGATTGGGGCGGTGCTTCTGCAGCCAGGGAAGGAGGAGTCAGAGTGGAGACCGTGTGCCTTTTTTTCGCGAAAGCTGAACAAATCCGAGAGGAACTACACGGTGTATGACCGAGAACTACTAGCCATTCATGAGGCGTTCCGGAGATGGAGGCACCTGCTAATTGGCGCACAACATAAGGTGCAAGTGTGCACTGACCACAAGAACCTAGAGTATTGGAGGACGGCACGAGTGCTCAACCAACGGCAAGTGAGATGGGCCCAGGAGTTCTCCAAATTTAACTTTGAGATTTGTTACGTGCCAGGCCCAGAGAACATTAGGGCGGACGCTCTCTCACGCAAACCTGAATATTTGGAGGGGGAGGGAGCACCCGAAGAGAGACATGTCATTCCAGAGGACCGCTGGGTGTGTGGGGCGGCATTGGTGGGACAAAGAGAACTGGTAGAGGAAACAGAGAATGATGAATACGCCCAGAATAAGCTCAGAGGTCTTAGGGGTGAGGGAGAGGAACCAGGGGGTTTCGAGGAAAGAAATGGAGCTTTGTATTACAAAGGGGCACTGTATATCCCTGAAGGAGACTTAAGGGGGAGGGTACTCAAGCAGTTGCACGACAGCCCCACGGCGGGGCATTTTGGACAACACAAAACCATGTGGTTGGTCACCAGGGAATTTTGGTGGCCTAAGGTGAGGGAAGATGTACGGGAGTATGTAAGAGGGTGTGAGCAATGCCAGCGAGCCAAAGGGGAGAGGCGGGCACCGGCGGGGCTATTAGAACCCTTACCAACCCCAGAACGACCTTGGGAGGCAGTGTCGATAGATTTTATGACTGATCTGCCGAAGTCCAAGGGGAAAACAGCCATCATGGTGGTGGTAGACCTACTAACAAAGATGTGCCACTTTGTAGCCTGCTCGCATGCAGTCACGGCGGAAGAGACAGCGAAGTTATTTGTAGAACACATTTTTAGGTTGCACGGGGTGCCATTGAGGGTGGTCTCAGACCGAGGAAAACAATTTACTTCCAGGTTCTGGAGGAAGCTCATGAGCTTACTGCAGGTGGAGGTCAACTTTTCGACTGCCCGGCACCCTGAAACCAACGGGCAGGCGGAAAGAGCAAACGGGGTCCTCCAGCAATACCTGAGGTGTTATGTCAATGACAGAGAGAATGACTGGGTAGAAAAGTTGGCGCTGGCGGAATTTGCCTACAACAATGCCGAGAATGTGTCCACAGGGATGAGCCCCTTCTTGGCTAATTATGGGTGTCATCCCAGGGCTTTCCCAGGGGGAGAAGGGGAGAGATGGGGTGTCCCGGCAGCCGAGCATTTTGTAGAAGAAATGGAAGCAATCCATCGTCAGCTCCAACTCAACTTAGAAAGGGCGAAGGAAGAATACAAGAGGCAGGCAGACAAGAACCGAAGGGAAGGTGAAACCATAAGGGTGGGAGATAGGGTGTGGCTGTCAACCCAAGGGTTGCCGTTCAAAGGAGGTTGTAAGAAATTAAGACCCAGGAGATTGGGTCCCTTTGAGGTCATTCAACAGGTCAACCCAGTGGCTTTCAGGCTCCGGTTACCCAACCACATGAAACTGCACCCAGTATTTCACAGGTCGTTACTGTCACCGTATGAGGGGGGACGAGAAGGGATGGCCACTCGGGGACCGGTCATAGAAGAAAGGGAATGCAGCAGCCATGTGGCAGAAATCCTCGACGCCAGGTGGAAGGGGGATCAGGTGGAGTATTTGGTAGCGTGGGAAGGAGAACCGGAGTCAGAAAACACTTGGGTAATGGCAGAAGATATCAATGACGAGGTATTGATAGAAACGTTCCATCAAAGGTTCCCAAGGAAACCTCAGCCTGTGGAGAGGTTCCGGAGGGAATACTTTGGGACCACCGATGAGGAGGAGGAGTTGGAAGGATTCTCGGAATCGGAAGGGGAAGGGGAGATGGACTCTGAGGAGGAGGAGTACTTCGAGACCAGGAACCGCAACAGGTGGAGAGAAGTGTTCGGGACATCGGAAGATGAAGGAAGTTCATTCCGGGGTTTTGCCTCCTCACCGCCCGTAGAGGAGGGGGCGAGAGGGGATGAAGGGGGCCCTGGAGGGGAGGTGGATGTCAGGGAACTGCCATCGGAAGGAAGGGAAGTGAAAGGGCTCACACAGGTTGGGAGAGACTCAGCAGCTGAAGAGGGAACCAGTAGGGGGAGAGGAGCTGAGCTGAGGGAAAGGGAGCTGGAGGGATGGCTCAGAGACACTTCCAGCGAAAACAGTGGGGAGGTTTCAGGACCTCCTGTAGGGACACCCACTCCTCGCCGGAAACTGTCACGCAGAGAGTCCAGAAGACGTGTTTCCGTTAAGGAGCTTTTATGTTGGAAGCGATTCCGAAAGCAACCACTGTCGGAATCTGCCAGCGACTGACGGAGCCATGTTTAAGGGGCTCCGTTACAGACAGAGGTTTGCAAACTTGACCAAACTCTGAGGGACTAGGATTTTACACACAAGCAGCTCATCGTCCCATCACATGGAAGAAGCAAAGGTCACCAGTGTTGAAGCAATGATTCTTCAACAACTGGTCATGTTGTGGGGATGCCTGATTATCGTCTTCCAAAGCAACTACTCTATTCCGAACTTAAAAATTGAAAGCATAATGCTGGTGGTCAGCAAAAGAGGTTTAAAGACTGTCTCAAGGCAAATCTTAAAACATGTAGTATAAACACTGACAACTGAGAAACACTGGCTTGTGAGCGCTCCAGTTGGAGAACAGCCTTGACCAAAGGTGTCATGGGCTTTGAAGACACTCAAACTCAGGACGCAAGGGAGAAACGTGCTAAGAGGAAGGCATGCTTGGCAAGCCCTCACCGTGGTCAACTCTCGCCTGGAAGCCAATGTCCCCACTGTGGAAGGACGTGTAGATCCAGAATTGGCCTCCACAGTCACTTACGGACTCATTGTTAAAACCGTGTTTATGGAAGACAATCTTACTCGGCTACAAGTGATTTCCAAAGAAGAATTATTATCGTTTGCCAAAGAACAGCAGCAGAAGAAGAATGAGCTTGAAGAAGAAAAAGAAATAGAAATTGAGATAATTATTCCTACTATTCTCATTATTTTCATCCTCATTTATCAAAGAACAACAGTGCCAGAATAAGAAGGATCTTGAATGAGAATGAGCTGAAAAAGAGCAGGAGGAGGAGGAGGAGGAGGAGGAGGAAGAAGAAATTATTATTCCTATTATTATTATTATTATTATTATTATCATCATCATCTTCATTTGGCCAAGAACAGCAGCACCAGAATGAAAAGAAGAATAAGATTGAATAAGAAGAATAAACTGAAAAAGAAGATGAAGAAGAAAAAGAAGAAATTATTATTCCTATTATTGTCGTTATTTTCATCATCATTTGGCAAAGAACAGCAGCAACAAAATAAGAAGAAAATGAGCTTGAATAAGTAGAACGAGCTGAAGAAGAAGAAAATGAGATTATTATTCCTAGCATCATCATCAGGCCAAGAACAGCAGAACCAGAAGAAGAAGAAGAATGAGCTTGAATAAGAACGAACTGAAGAAGAAAATGAGATTATTATTCCTATTATTATTCCTATTATTCCTATTATTATCATCATCATCTGGCCAAGAACAGCAGCACCAGAAGAAGAATGAGCATGAATAATAAGAACGAGCTGAAAAAGCAGAAAAAGTTCATTCTTCTTTTTATTATTCTGGCACGGTTCTTTCCCTAATAATAATAAAAAAAATGAGCAAGCGACAGCAAAGGTTGCAAGGTTCTCAGCAGTAGTAGTAATAATAACAACAAGAAATTGAATTAACTTGATTGAAATCCAATGAATTTGTGCTATTAAATTAACTTGAATGAAATCAAATGAATTTGGGGGGAAATGGCAATAAAACCTTGTCCCCCCCATTTTTATTTTATTTTTTTCCCCATCTCTACCCAGCACCCTTCCTCTTACTTGTGGCGCCCAGTCGGCGGGTGTCGCGGGCGATGTAGTTGGCAAAGATGATGGACCTCATGCTGGTTTTGCCAGAGCCGCTCTTGCCCATCAGGAGAACCTGGGGCGAATAAAGAATAAATCATAAAATTATTAATAAAATTGTTGTTGTTGTTAGGGTTAGGGGTTAGAGATAGGGTTATTATTATTATTCTGTTCGGAGCCACCCTGAGTGGCTGGGAAAACCCATCTGGATAGACAGTGTATAAATAATTACATTATTTATTATTGAGGGTGGATTTGATTTCAATCAAATCAATTTAAATCACAACTTAAAAAACTCGTCAGTAAGATTTGATTTAAACCCCCTTTTACAAAAAAGCTTCAGCCTCGCCGGCATCCTATGAAATTATGGAGAGGTTTCATCACTCAGCTGCTTCTATTTGGACCCCTTTTCTGCTGTACTTGATTGGAAGGAGAAAAAGAATCATTTCCTTCATAACTCAACAATTTATTTCACTAAAACAAGAACATTATAGCATCACGATTTAAATCACGATTGAAACCACGTCAGTAAGACTTGATTTAAATCCTGTTTCAGGTTTAGGCTTGCTGGTATCCTCCTAATACTGACAACCGGAGGAAGCTTTCCTTTTTGGAATAATATATTTTCAGTGTAGTTTTCACAGTTACGGTATATCCAGGGTGAATTTGATATATCATTATCTCAAAAGTGACTGATTTGCTTCTTCTCTTAGAAATGTATAGACCAATAATTATGAAATGATGGTGAGGTTTAATAAGTCAACTACTTATATTTGGACAAGTTTTTTTGCTGTACTTGATCGGAAGGAGAAAAATAATCATTTCCTTCATTGCGATTGAAACAATTTATTTCGCCAAAACTAAAACATGATCCATGTTTGTTAGCTGATGTGCTGAAACAATTTTTTTAAATAAAAAAAACTTATGACTTGAAAAACTTTAAATGAATCCTTATTTCCTGATAAACAGCCTTTTCACTAGAAAGTAACTGAAAAGAGAAAATCTTTACAAAACGGAGGTGTTTAGGGTCCAAGGTTTAACTGTATAAGCAGCAGGCCAAGAGAAACTACAGCCCTCACCTTCTTCTTCATGGCTGCGTTTGGCATCACACGCCTGCAAGGAGAAAAAATATATATTTTATAATATAACAATACAATACAATACTAATAATATAATATGACCCCACCCATTATAACATTATTATTAACGTTATTATTATTATAGAAGTCACCTGGTGTGGAAAAGGTGAGGCAAAAGCAGCAGGCCCTCACCCAGTGTTGTAATATGATGATGAGGAGGATGATAATAATAATAATAATAATAATAATAATAATAACCCTATCCCTTAACCCTAACCCTAATAATAATAATAACAACCCAATCCCTAATCCTGTCCCTAATTCCTATTCCTATCTCTAACCCCTATCCCTAATATGGTTTTCCCAGTAGTGATGTATGGAAGTGAGAGCTGGACCATAAAGAAGGCTGATCGCCGAACAATTGATGCTTTTGAATTATGGTGCTGGAGGAGACTCTTGAGAGTCCCATGGACTGCAAGAAGAAGATGGAGGGCACAAGGAGAAGGGGACGACAGAGGACGAGATGGTTGGACAGTGTTCTTGAAGCTACGAACATGAATTTGACCAAACTGCGAGAGGCAGTGGAAGACAGGAGTGCCTGGTGTGCTCTGGTCCATGGGGTCATGAAGAGTCGGACACAACTAAACGACTAAACAACAACAACATAGGAGTACAGTATATACGATAAGTATATTAGTATATAGTACAACAGTATACCATTATATGTTATACATATTATATATAATAGTAATTATTATTACTGGGGAAGTTGGCTAGAGAGATTATGGAATACTGTAGTAGAAGTAATAATAATAATAATGGAATTTGACAAGAGTAATAATAATAATTATTAGGGAAGTTGGCTAGAGTGATAATAGTATAATTATAATTATTATGGAAGTTAGCTAGAGCGATAATATAATAATAATAATAAAAATAAATAAATAAGGGAAGTTAGCTAGAGTGATAATAGCATTAATATTATTATTATTATGGAAGTTAGCTAGAGTGATAATAGAATAATAATAATAATAAGTGAAGTTGGCTAGATTATTAGCATCATCATCATTAGTAGGGAAGTTGGCTACAGTGGTAATAGTATTATTATTATTATTATTATTATTATTATGGAAGTTGGCTAGAGTGATAATAGGCGGCAAGTTGGTTAGAGTGTGTTGCAGGAATTTATGTATAGGTGTGGGGGGTTGCCCCTCCAGCAGATATCAAGCAGATGTAGCGCACTACCAAAATCAGCACAATCGCTTTTGTGACTTTTGTGATTTGTCCCCACAAAACACTGCATCACAGTTTCTTCCTATCTATTCAAAGGGCCTTTGCTGCATGATACCAAATGTAACAATTCACTGATAAATGTATCTCTGTACTGCCTTCACTGGGAAAACTTCAGAAATTCATATAGACATGTGAGCTCAGCTACTCAGCAGCCCCTCTGCCTGAGTGGTCGATCATTCCTGGCATCCTGATACCTGAGTGCCAGACAGGTAGCCATTCCAGAAATAACAAACCCAGATGAAGACAAAAGGGTGGGATTAACTTGGCTGGGAGACAGGGAAATGTGAATATCTCTTTTGTGACACTTGATGGGTGTTTGGTGGAGGGCAAGGGGAACGATGGGGCAGGGTCCAGGATGCTCAGATTACGGCCACCAGACCTTCCCTTTCATGATGTAACTGTGATGTAACCATGATGTAGTTAGAAGGGGTGTAACAAGGGGATGAGCAGCTAATAAAAGTTTGGGGGCTCTTTTCTTCGGGGCTTCCATCTTGTTTCACCTGGTGGCAGGTGGGAGTCCTGCTGTAACAGTCTTCAATAAAGACGAAGCCTACTGGCTGCTGTTTTGCTCTGGTATTCCAGGGCTGGTGCCCTGGGAGCCCTCAGATTTCTCCGTTAACAAGTGATAATAGCATTATTATTATTATTGAAGTTGGCTAGAGTGATAATAGTATAATTATTATCTGTCAGTATTGTTATTAGGGAAGTTGGATAGAATATTATGATAATTATTACGGACGTTGGCTAGAGTTAGAATAATGATAATAATAAATAATAATAATAATTAGTAGTACTGTAGTAGTAGTATTCGGGGCCCTCCAGTCCTTCCCCAGCGCCACATTCCCCTCAGGAACCAGAGTTCCTCTGAGCTTCTCGGGAAGACGAACCCTCCCTTCTTTTTCCCTTTTCCCGACTAGGCCGCAAAAACCCCGGCCTCGCGTGATCCACTCACCCGGCGACAGACGGCCGCGCCCGGGAGAGAATCAGCGGAGGAGACGAAGCAGCTTGAGCGACCTCTCCCTCGACGTCGCTGGAGGCTCAGGTGACTTCAGTCGAACGGCAGCGTGACGAAGGGACGCAAAGGAAGGGCAGAGTCACGCGTGGCGAACGAACGTCGTAGCGTCGCGACGACACGTAAAGGAAGGGCAGGGTCAAGCGAGGCGAGCGGACGTCGCGGCATCCCGAAGCCGAGGCAGCCATGTTTAAAAAGGGCAGGGAGAAAAGGAGGTCTTTGAATGCCAAGACTGATGGACAAAGAAGGGAACCTAGGGGTCATCTAGCCCAACCACCTGCCAATCTCAGCTCCTGAATGATGGAGTGATTGACAGGGAGAAACGCCGGATTACGTGCGAAGGAAATCGCGGGAAACAACACAACCATAGATGGTAAGAGAGAAGCCACTTATTATAGTCTCCCATATGGTCTAGCGGTTAGGATTCCTGGTTTTCACCCAGGCGGCCCGGGTTCGACTCCCGGTATGGGAAATAGGTATTTTTTTATTATTATTTTCCTTATCTGAAATAAATCAATTAAAAGCTATGGAAGATGAATAACAAGTAATGAGAGCTCCTACGTTTTGACTACTCCGTTTCAGAGCCTATAAACGCAGGTCACAAATCACAGTTACGTGGTGTGAACTCGCTCGGCCTATAACGGCCTACCTAGCAGGGCTGTTGTGAAAAGGGTTCCAAGGCAGGGAAGGACCGGGAGCTCCTGAGAGGAAAAGGGGGAAGATCAATCCATCAATCACGCCCCTCCAGCAACAGCCGCCATCCCCCATCACCTCCTCCTCCTCCTCCTGCACAGAAGGCCCGCCCCTTCTCTGGCCCCGCCTCTCTAGCGCTCCCAGTACCAGCGGTTGCTCCTCCTCCTGAAAGGAAGCCCCGCCTCTTCACTGCCGCCAGCAAGTAAGCCCCGCCCTTTCTCTGCCCCCTCCCGCCTCCAGCATCAGCAGAGCGCTCTCTCGCTCTCCAATCACCTCTCCTCCTCTCTCCTCCTGTGACAAACCCCGCCCTGTCCCTGCCCTCCCATTCTTTTTCCGAGTCATGTGACGCGCCGCGTCACGTGAGAGTTCAAGATGGCGGCGCCCGCTCGCTGAGGAGAGCCGGGATTTCTCGCAGGTGAGCCAGAGGCGCCTTCACAGTTTCCTATTATTATTATTATTATTAATATTAAGAATATTTATTAGATTTATGTTGCCCCCTGACCCCTCCAGTTTCCTACTAATATTAATATTAATATCATTTATTTAATTTATGTTCCCCCCAGCCCCCCTCCAGTTCCCCATTGCCCCCAAAGTCCCTCCAGTTTCCTACTAATATTAATATATTACTATCCAAAGCCAAAGGCGCCTTCAGTTTCCTATTACGTTTTATTAATATTAAGAATATTTATTAATGTTGCCCCCAGACCCCCCTCCACTTCCCTTTTTCCCCCCAAACCCCCTCCAGTTTCCTATTAACGTTAATATAAATATAATCTATTAAAGTTATATTGCCCCCAACCTCCTCCCCCAGTTTCCTATTGCCCCCACCCCCTCCACTAATATTAATATCATTTATTAAAGTTATATTGCACCCCAGGCCCCCCTCCAGTATCCTATTATTATTAATATTAATATTCATATTAATATCATTTATTAAATTTATATTGCCCCCTAGACTCCTCCCCAGTTCCCTATTGCCCCACAGAAATGCCCAGTCCCATGAGGCAGCAGTGAGCATTTCCCTCAGTTTGCCATTGCCCCACAGACCCCCCACCAGAAGACGAAGAGAAGTAGAGTTTGGATTTGATATCCCGCCTTTCACTCCCTTTAAGGAGTCTCAAAGCGGCTAACATTCTCCTTTCCCTTCCTCCCCCACAACAAACACTCTGTGAGGTGAGTGGGGCTGAGAGACTTCAGAGAAGTGTGACTGGCCCAAGGTCACCCAGCAGCTGCATGTGGAGGAGCGGAGACGCGAACCCGGTTCCCCAGATTACGAGACTACCGCTCTTAACCACTACACCACACTGGCTCACCAGCTTCCTATTGCCCCAAGTTCCCCATTGCCTCATACGCCCCCAGGTTCCTTGGCCTCGAGACCCCCACTGTCCCCAGAACCCCCATTTCCCTATTGTCCCACATGTCCCCAGTTTCCTATTTCCTCATATGCCCCTCAGGTTCCTTGCCCTCCAGTCCCTCCAGCTACCTATTGCCCCACAGATTCCCCCCAAGTTCCCTATTGCCCCACAGACCCCACCATTTTCCTATTGCCGCATACACCCTGCAGCTTCCTTGCCCCACAGACCACCACTGCCCCCAGACTGCCCAGCTTCCTATTGCCCCACATGCCCCCAGTTCCCTATTGCCTCATACACTCCCCAGGTTCCTTGTTCCCCAGAACGCCCCCAGATCCCTTTTGCCCCCCCAGACCTCCCCCCAGTTTCCTATTGCCTCGTATACCCCTCAGGTTCCTTGCCCCACAGACCACCACTGCCCACAAACCCCCCAGTTCCCTTGCACCCCCCAAGTTGCTTTCCCTCAGTACCCCACTGCACCCCAGACCCCCCAGTTTCTTATAGCCTCATACGCCCCCAGGTTCCTTGCCCCACAGAACCCACTGCCCTCCAGACCCCCCCCCAGTTCCCTATTGCCCTCCAGGCCCCCCCAAGCTTCCTATTGCCCTCCAGACCCCCCAGCTTCCTATTGCCCTCCAGACCCCCCAGCTTCCTATTGCCCTCCAGACCTCCCAGTTCCTTATTGCCCCCCACACCCTCCCAGCTTTCTCTTGCCCCACATGCCCCCAATTTCCTATTGCCTCTTACACCCCTCAGGTTCCTTGCCCCCCCCCCAGACTCACACTACCCCCCAGACTCCCCAGTTCCCTATTGCTCCCCAGACACACACACCCCAGTTTCCTATTGCCACTTCCCCATCTTTGGCCCCCGCTGCTACCCCAGGGAAAAAGAGAAGTTTATAAAATGTGCTGCGGGTTACAATCAATGGGGTGAGAAACGTGTGTGGGGTATTGCAGTGGATTGCACTCTGGGTGGACTGAAATCAAATAGATTGAAATCACAATTGAAATCACTCCTCTGCCAGACTAGATTTCAATCCTTTTTATGGAAAGGTTCAACCTTGCTGGCATCCTCTGAATATGGGCAATCGGAAGAAGGTTTCATTTATGGAATAATGAATTTTCAGAGTCTTTTTTATTCTTGAGAATTTAACATCACGAGCCGTGATTGCTGCCTTACCGGGGGCTTCCATAGATTGGATGCTCACAAGAGAGAGACTGTCTTGTCCAATTCAATTTAAATTTAAATTAGATTCAGAAGCAAGAAAAACGTGGGCTAGCTTTCATTGGAAAGGCTGCGTCGACGGTGAAGTGGCGCAAGCTTTTCCTGCCCCGCCTTGGCCAGCTGTCTTGCGTTTCCGGTTCTGTGGCCACCCTTGCAAATGCACAATTGATTTGTGCATTTTGGGAGGGGCGAGCATGAGTTGTGTTTCTGGCACTCATGCGTGCACATTCTTATTGGTGCAAGCATTCAAATATTATTATTATTATTATTATTATTGTTAATAACAACAACAACAATTCAACAACAACAATTCAGCTAGGTCAGTGGGGGCAAGATGCCTCTGGCCAGGCGTTGACAGTGGATGTTCAGCCCGACTTCTGCTTTTCGGCGCAATTTAGCTGCCACAGCGGAAGAAAAAAACAGTTCTGCAGGAAGGAAGGGTGATGCCTTGCACAATCATCACAAGGAGCTCCTTGCACGGAGGCTGAGAGCCCTCCGAACTCAGCTGAAATACTCTCCAAGGAAGGGAGAGCTGGGAGGGATGCCGAGAGGCATCCAGTCCACCCTTGGGCAACTCAAAAATCCCCCCTGTCAATCACATTTGGATCGGGGTTGGGGTAGATGACCCTGGAACTCTTCCCTGTCTATCATTCTAGCAGGGGGTTGGCCAGCTCAACCAATCAGATACCTTTCCAGCTGCAGGTTGGGCTGGATGACCCTGGAACCTTCCCTGTCTATCATCCTAGCAGGGGGGTGGGACTAGATGACCAGCTCCACCAATCAGATTCCTTCCTGGCCATGGGTTGGGCTGGATGACTGCCCGGTGTCCCTTCCAACCTTCCTATAGGAAAGACTTGCCTCTCCTTCTCTCTCGCCACAGATCCTGGACTGGCGGCCGATGGAGGGCCGCCATTTCCGGTGCGGGAGCTTCCAGAGCAGCACCAGCGACGAGGACCTGGTGGAGGTCGGCGACAGCGGGACTCTCGACTTCTCCCTGGCGGGCGACGTGCCCCCTCTGGACCGAGAAATGGCGCCAGGTGTGTGTGTGTGTGTGTGTGTGTGTGTGTGTGTGTCAATATATATCACACAACATTTGACATTTGATTTCTCTCAGACGTTTTTGGCATTTTTCTCACCTGCTTAAAGATCAACCCATTCTCTGGGGAAATGACTTTGCTCTCCCGGGACTTTGCCCCTTCAACCCCATTCGCACTTGAGGCTCGTAATGCAATGGCTGGCAAGGGAGCCGCTGGTGGGATCTCAAACCCAGGCCTGTTGCCTCCTAGAAGGGTTGAGCCAACAGATTTAATAAGAGGACACAAAGCAATTTATTGTGATTATATGTGAAAATTAATAGAAATCAATTTTTTTAAAGGGAAATTAATAGATTAATTTTTTTTAAAAAAATCAAATTTAAATTGGATTTCTTTTTTCTTTAAAATGGAGATTTAAAACGAAATGCTTTTGGAGGAAAAATCTTTACAAAAAAATTAAAAATAAAATCATCCTCTTAATATTGACAATATTTTGAAAGAATAAAATTTAAATCCTCTCAGCAGGTTTCCTCTCGTATGCTGGCAACGGGTTTGACGAAATCGGCCAGATGCGCGACTTCCTGGAAGAGCCGCTTCCTGGAGTCGGGACTTACGAAGATTTCAACACTATTGACTGGGTGCGAGAAAAATCCCGAGATCGAGACCGGCACCGCGAGGTGAGGGTTCCAGGTTTGAATCTAGGTCTTTGCGAGTGGATATGGCTCTCTTCCAATCAACTGAGATCCAGATTCAAATCCCGTCGGGCTTGCGGTTCCAATCTTTTCCCTATTTTACAAAGAGATTCAACCTCGCTGGCATTGATGTTCCATTTAAATCCCTATTTAAATCAGTCTGGCTGATTTAAATCAGGATTCAAAACCGGTATTTAAATTAAAGATCAGTGCCTGGGAGGTTGAATCTTTCCATAATCATGCAGACTTGATTAAATCCTTTTTTTTTTTTTTTAAAGGAATGATTCAACCTCGCTGACATTGATGTTCCATGTAAATCCTGGTTCGAATCCCGATTTACCATATTTTTCGCCCTATAGGACGCACCGGCCCATAGGATGCACCTAGTTTTTTTGGGGGGGGAATAAAGAAAAAAATTTATCCCCCCCCCCAGCCGCAGCTTCAGCGCGACTCTTGCTCCGGGTAGCAGGCTGCTATCCGCAGCCTAGGGAGCCCTGCAGGAACTCCCGCGGGCTCCCCAGGCTTGCAGATATCTGCCGGAAGCGCGGGGCGCTCTGCTTCAGCGTGCCCCGCGCTCCGGGCAGCAGGCTGCTATCCGCAGCCTAGGGAGCCCTGCGGGAACTCCCGCGGGCTCCCCAGGCTTGCAGCTAGCTTCCTGAAGCCTGGAGAGCGAGAGGGGTCGGTGCGCACCGACCCCTCTCGCTCTCCAAGCTTCAGAGAAAGCCTGCATTTGCCCTATAGGACGCACACAGATTTCCCCTTCATTTTTGGAGGGGAGAAAGTGCGTCCTATAGGGCGAAAAATACGGTAAATCAGCCAGACTTGATTTTTTACAGAAAGATTCAACCCATCTGGCATCCTCTTCATATTGAATTTTTACTTAAATCCCCATTCAAATCCCAATTTAAATCAGGCAGACTTGATTTAAATACTTCTTTTTTTACAGGAAGGCTCAGCCTTGCTAGCCTCCTTTTAATATTGACAATCGGAGCAAAGTTTTCTTTTGGGAACAATAAATTCTTTGCATCCCCTTCCACGACATTTATCAGCCCAGAAGCTTTGGGAAACGGGTTCAAATCGGGAGAAGAAACAGCCCATTTTTGGGACAGTTATTTTTATCTTTATTTTCCCAATTATGGGCAATTAATCCCATTTTTTCCCCTTGCCCAGATTACCAACAGGAGCAAAGAGTCGACTTTCGCCCTCATCCACAGCATCAGTGATGCCTTTTCAGGGTGGCTGCTCATGCTCCTCATCGGACTCTCGGCAGGTGAGAAAACAACAAACCTAAAAGAGGAATAATAAAATTATTGTTATTATTATTATTATTATTATTATTATTATTATATAAAATTACTATTAATAATAATATTATTAGATAGAATCATCTTTTTACAGCAACCCAATAAGTTCAAAAAGATGTTATAAATGGTATAAATTGATGGGGTGAATTTTATCTGCAATTTAGCGGAACCACCTGCTCCATCAGGGCCCAGTATGGGCCGCATGATCTCCTGCAACGATTTTGCAAAGTTTTTTGCAGACAAAGTCACTCAGATTCAGGAAGAGGTAGACTCCACCGTGGGAGCAAGGCCGGAGCGGGAGAGTGCTAGTGTCCTGTCTAGTCAAGTTGCGTGGGATCAATTCCAATCTGTTACCTCCAAGGATGTGGACAGGCTGCTTGGATGAGTGAAACCAACCACCTGTGTTCTTGATCCTTGCCCATCCTGGCTGATAAAAGCTAGCCAGGAAGGGCTGGGAGATGGGCTTCGCAGGGTGGTGAATGCTTCTCTCTGTGAGGGAGCCTTCCCAGACCCGCTAAAAGGGGCGGTTATCAAACTGCTTCTTAAAAAACCATCTTTAGATGCAGCCAATATGGCCAACTATCGCCCACTTTCAAATCTTCCATTCTTGGGCAAGGTGACTGAGAAAGTGGTTGCTGAACAACTCCAAGCACGTCTGGAGGATGCGGACCATTTGGATCCCTTCCAGTCAGGATTCAGGCCTCATTATGGGTTCTGTTCTCTCTCCCATGCTTTTAAACAACTACACGCAGCCACTGGGAGAGATCCAGCAGAACTTTGAAGGGGACTCGGAAACTATAACTAATCCAGAATGTGGCTGCTGGACTGGTGACTGGGAACGGCCACCGAGACCACATAACACCGGTCTTGAAAGACCTACATTGGCTCCCAGTACATTTCCGAGCACAATTCAAAGTGTCGGTGCTGACCTTTAAAGCCCTAAACAGCCTCGGTCCAGTAGACCTGAAGGAGCGTCTCCATCCCTATCGTTCTGCCTGGACACTGAGGTCCAGCGCCGAGGGCCTTCTGGCGGTTCCCTCACAGCAAGAAGCCAAGTTACAAGGAACCAGGCAGAGGGTCTTTTCGGTGGTGGCGTCTGCCTTGTGGAACGCCCTCCCAGCAGATGTCAAAGAGAAAAACAACTACAGTGGTACCTCGGGTTACATACGCTTCAGGTTACAGTTAATTCTGCTTACAGACTCCGCTAACCCAGAAATAGTGCTTCAGGTTAAGAACTTTGCTTCAGGATAAGAACAGAAATCGTGCTCCAGCGACACTGCGGCAGCAGGAGGCCCCATTAGCTAAAGTGGTGCTTCAGGTTAAGAACAGTTTTAGGTTAAGAACGGACCTCCAGAATGAATTAAGTACTTAACCCGAGGTATTACTGTACTAGACTTTTAGAAGACATCTGAAGGCCGCCATGTTTAGGGAAGCTTTCAATGTTTGATGCATTAGTGTATTTTAATATTTTATTGGAAGCCGCCCAGAGTGGCTGGGGTAGCCCAGCCAGATGGGCAGGGTATAAATAATAAATTATTATTATTAGATATAATCATCTTTTTACAGCAACTCCAGGCGGCTTGCCATACATATAAAAACACTATGTTCTTGATGTTTTATATGGGATAAATTGGTTGGGTGAAATAATAATAATAATAATAATAATAATAATAATAATAATCCGCATTGGCCCGAACATTAGCCGGACTTTCACTATTCAAATCGATTTAAATCAGCACTTAAATCACCATTTAAATCCGTCAGACTGGATTTACAGAATTTACTTTACTAGAATTTACTGAATTTAGGTTTTCTCTACTGAAAGATTCAACCTTGCTGGCATCCTCTTAATATGGGAAGGCCTGGGAGGGAACTGGAAAACTTGGGGGGGGGGACCAGGTTTTTTCCAGAAAAATGGGGGGGCATGTAATATTAAAGCTATATCAAACTGTTTTTTCCCATTTTCCCGGTAAAAAAAACCTCCATTTTTCGGGTTTTCTCCCCAGGCCTTCCCATGTCTATTGTGCCCGTTATTCTCTCCTCCTCCCTAATTGTTCTTGCAACGACTTCCAATACGAAATTAAATTGTAATGGAGAGATGTCAAGGTGCTTTTTTTTTAAAAAAAATGAAAATTAACCTGAAGGAATTTAAAGGACTTTTTTAAAAAAAAACACTCTAAAATTTAAAATGAAAATGGGGAAAACTGAGAATTCTGATTTTTTGAAAATTAAAATGCAATAATTTTTTTAAAAAAATGAAAATACACAGGGGCTTTGGTTGGCTCAATTGTCCCTTCGGCCCATTGGGTGATTAGATAGATAGATAGATAGATAGATAGATAGATAGATAGATAGATATGTGGTTTTAAAAAAAATCAAAATCAAAATACACAGGGGCCTTGGCTGGCTTGATTGACATCTCCACCCATTGGCTGACGGATCTGAAGGAAGGCGTGTGCCTCAACGGGTTTTGGTACAACCATGAACACTGCTGCTGGAATTCCCGAAATATCACTTTCCAGGACCGGGACAAATGTCCGGAGTGGCAGACGTGGGCGGAGCTTCTGACCAGAAAGAAGAACGGGGTGAGTGGCTTCCCCCGAATGTCCCCAGAAATAATTGCAAATTAAATCACGATTTAATTCACAATTTACCATATTTTTCGCTCTATAGGACACACTTTTTCTCCTCCAAAAATTGAGGGGAAATGTGTGGCGTCCTGTGGAGTGAATGCAGGCTCCTTGGCTTCAGCGATAGCAACGCAAAGCCTCCGAAGCGCAGAGGGAGCGCTCCCTCCGCGCTCCGGAGGCTTCGCGTTGCTTTCGCTGAAGCCTGGAGAGCGAGAGGGGTCGGTGCGCACTGACCCCTCTCACTCTCCAGGCTTTAGGGGTAGCCACCTGAAGCCTCCGGAGCGCAGCGGCAGCTCCCCCTGCACTCTGGAGGCTTTGGGTTCCTTTTGCTGAAGCTGGGAGAGCAAAACTCTCCCGGCTTCAGCAGAAAGGGAGAGCTGCGCAGCGCCCCTTCAGTGAAGCAGCAGGAGAAATGGAAGGGGCTCCGTTTCTCCTGCCGCTTCGGTGAAGGTGCGCTGAGCAGAGAGGGGGAGAATTTTTTTTTTCTTGTTCTCCCCCTCTAAAACAAAGTGCGTCCTATGGTCGGGTGTGTCCTATAGAGCAAAAAATACGGTAATTCACGGTTTAAGGGTTTAAATCACAATTTAATTCACGGTTTAAAGATTTGAGTCATTCCAATCGCGATTTCACTCACAATTTCAGTCATGATTTAATTCACAATTTAATTTATTAAATAGTGGGTGGACATAGCAGACAGATTTCTCAAAGTAGTTCTTTATAAGTAAGCTGGAACTGAACTGAACAGCAAACAGCTCAGCCGGCCTGCTTTTATAGGCAGCCAGCTGTCAACATTGTAACAACAACAGCCCAGGGTTTCCCGCCTAAATTAACTGATGTGGACCAGAGTGAAAACTATATACAGTGGTACATTGGGATGCAAACGGGATCTGTTCCGGAGCCCCGTTCGCATCCTGAATAGAACGTAAGACGCGACAGGGCATCTGCGCGTATCACGTTTTGCCGCTTTCACGCATGCATGTGACGTCATTTTGAGCATCTGCGCATGCGCGAGCGGTGAAACCCGGATGTACACGATACTCCTGGTGGCCAGGGGGAGAACTTCAGTACCTAACACCATTCACGTTTTAAAGATTTAAATCCTATTTCAGTTGCAATTTCTATCGTGATTTCAATCTCAATGGAAATCCCTTGTCCGTCAGACTGGATTTCCATCCTTTCTTTATAGGAAGATTCAGCCTTGCTGTTATCCTCTTAATACTGTATCGTTTTCAGAGCAGGGTAGATTTTATTTTGTTTTATTTGTTTTATTTAATTTATTTATATTATAATATGTATTTTATTTTATTATTATATTATGTTTTGTTTACTATATAATATTTTATTTGATTTTAGTCTATAATATTTATTTTATAATATTACATATTTTATTATTATATTATATATTATTCATTTTATAATATTATAAATATTAATTATAAATATTTAAATTTATTCCAATCCAATCGATTGAAATCCACCGTCAGTCAGACTTGATTGAGATTATCTCTTTAATGAAAGGTTCAACCTTGCTGGCATCTGATTTTATTTTTATTTTTTAAGAAAATCGTTTATTTTTATCCCCCCGATTTTAGGGCGCCCTTGCCTACAGCCTCAACTACTTCATCTACACTGCCTGGGCGCTGCTCTTCTCACTGCTGGCCGTGCTTCTCGTTCGCGGTTTTGCACCCTACGCCTGTGGGTCGGGGATCCCCGAGGTAAGGCCAGCTAATCGATTATCAAGTCAATTTTGCTGTGACTTCCCACATGCTAGATTTCTGGCTGCAGGGATTTCATCCCCTCGTGCTCCCAAAATCTGAATAATTGTTGTAAATAACATGACTATCAACAGTATGAACTTAATAAATAATAATAACTCATAATGCATAGTATAAATAATTATATAAATTAAATAAGTACAAATTATTATGAATATTAATATAAATAAAATGAATAATACTATTATACTTGAAATATACAAGAAATACGAATCCCTAGATTTCTAGCTGTGGGGATTCCCTTCCCTCCTGCTCTCAAAATCTGATTGGGGATTTAAATCGCCGGGATCTTTTCAACTAGAAATGTGGCTGGGGTTCATAATAATAATTAGTAATTATTATTATTATAAGCAACATGACTTTCAATAATGAGAAGATAAGAAATAAATAATTATGCACAGTACAAGTTATTATATGAATAAAATAAGTAATAACAACCTCGATGAAGAAGATAAATATAAATAAAATGAATAATAATCAATATTAATTTTTATGTATTTATACTTATATTCTTTATAATTACAAACCATAATAAATTGGATAATAATGATAGAGCATAAATCAGGCATAGGCAAACTCCGGCCCTCCAGATGTTTGGGACTGCAATTCCCCTCATCAATGTCTTCTATAGATCTGTTTGGATGTTTTATTCAGTTCATACTTTGATATTTAGTATTTGGCAGTTGACCCATTATGGTAATGTTGGAGACTTTGCAAGAACTTCTTCACATATGAAAACACATTCTGGATTTTTCTGAAGGGACATTCTAGACAAACATTTGGTGATGATGGGAATTGCAGTCCCAAACATCAGGAGGGCCGGAGTTTGCCTATGCCTGGCATAAATGATAACATGATAAATAAAAATAATGATAAATTATAATAAAATGATAAATAAAAAATAATGAAAGAATTGAAATGATGATAAAAAATGAGAGAGTGCAAATGATAATAAAATGATAAATAAAAAATAATAAGTATAAATTATAATTAAAAAGATAAATTATAAAAAAGTGTTATGTACTGAAGTTCTCACCCTGGGCCAGCAGGGGGATACTGTAGATAGTTATGCAAATGAAGGATCGAAAGTGACGTTCAGTGATTGGATAGTTTGTATGCAAATGAAGGATCGAAAGTGACGTTCAGTGATTGGATAGGTTAAGAAATGGCAACAGTTACATTGTTCTGGAGCTCTATATAAGCAGGCTGACTGAGCTCCTCAGTTCAGTTCAGTTACAGCTTACAAATAAAGAGCTGCTTTGGAAGAATCACTGTGTTGTCTGATATGTTCGCCCACAACTTAACGAAAAGGATGAATAAAAAAAATATAAATAACATAAAGAATCATCATCCTAAAAATATAAAAGGTAATCCTTTTATTCTTTGCACCCCATCCCTCTGGCCATGCCGCCAACACCCCTCCCTTCCTCCAGGCCCCGAGTGCAAATCCCCAAACTGACATTTCTCCCCCTCCCTTTTCCAGATCAAGACCATCCTGAGTGGCTTCATCATCCGCGGCTACCTGGGGAAGTGGACTCTGCTGGTCAAGACGGTCACCCTGGTCCTGGCCGTGGCCTCGGGGCTCAGCCTGGGCAAGGAGGGGCCCCTGGTCCATGTGGCCTGCTGCTGCGGGAACATCCTCTGCCACCTCTTCACCAAGTACCGGAAGAACGAAGCCAAACGGAGAGAGGTGAGGGACCCCTGGGGCACGTGCAGAAATCCTCTGGTTGTCAATATTCACAGGCTGCCAGCAGGGCCGAACCTTTGCGTAAATAGTGGATTGGATTCCTGAATCCAATCGGGATTCAGGCCTCATCATGGGACTGAAACTGCCTTGGTCGTGCTGGTTGATGATCTCCAGCGAGCTAGGGACAAAGGTGAGAGTTGTTTCCTAGTTCTGCTGGATCTCTCAGCGGCCTTTGATACAATCGACCATAACATCCTTCTGGACCGTCTAGAGGGGCTGGGAGCTGGGGGCACTGTTATACAGTGGTTTCGCTCCTTCCTCCTGGGCCGTGTTCAGAAAGTGGGGGGAGGATGAGTGTTCAGACCCCTGGGCCCTCACTTGTGGGGTGCCTCAGGGTTCTGTCCTCCCCCCATGCTTTTCAACATCTACATGCAGCCGCTGGGAGAGATCAGGGGGTTTGGACTGGGTGTCCATCAATATGCAGATGATACCCAGCTCTACCTCTCTTTCAAATCAGAACCAGTGAAGGCGGTGAAGGTCCTGTGTGAGTGCCTGGAGGCGGTTGGAGGATGGATGGCGGCTAATGGATTGAAGTTGAATCCTGACAAGACAGAAGTACTGTTTTTGGGAGACAGGGGGCGGGCTGGTGTGGAGGACTCCCTGGTCCTGAATGGGGTAACTGTGCCCCTGAAGGACCAGGTGCGCAGCCTGGGAGTCATTTTAGACTCAAAGCTGTCCATGGAGGCGCAGGTCAATTCTGTATCCAGGGCAGCTGTCTACCAACTCCACCTGGTACGCAGGCACCCTACCTGCCCGCGGACTGCCTCGCCAGAGTGGTGCATGCTCTAGTTATCTCCCGCTTGGACTACTGCAATGCGCTCTACGTGGGGCTACCTTTGAAGGTGACTCGGAAACTACAACTAATCCAGAATGCGGCAGCTAGACTGGTGATGGGGGGCAGCTGCCGAGACCACATAACACCGGTCTTGAAAGACCTACATTGGCTCCCAGTACGTTTCCGAGCACAATTCAAAGTGCTGGTGTTGACCTTTAAAGCCCTAAACGGCCTCTGCCCAGTATACCTGAAGGAGCGTCTCCACCCCCATCGTTCTGCCCGGACACTGAGGTCCAGCGCCAAGGGCCTTCTGGCGGTTCCCTCATTGCGAGAAGCAAAGCTAAAGGGAACCAGGCAGAGGGCCTTCTCAGTAGTGGCGCCCACCCTGTGGAACGCCCTCCCATCAGATGTCAAAGCGATAAACAACTACCTGACATTCAGAAGACATCTTAAGGCAGCCCTGTTCAGGGAAGTTTTTAATGTGTGATATTTTAGCGTATTTTTGGTTTCTATGGAAGCCGCCCAGAGTGGTGGGGGAAACCCAGCCAGATGGGCGGGGTACAAATAAATTATGATGATGATGATGATGATGATGATGATTTCAGTGGTGATGAATGGATGGATGGATGGATGGATGGATGGATGAATGAATGAAGCTTCACCTTCCACTCAGTATTTGAATAAAGGAATGAAGCTTCACATGGCAGTCAAGCTTTGAATGAATGATAATAATAATAATAATAATAATAATAATAATAATAATAATTTATTTATGCCCCACCCATCTGGCTGGGCTTCTGGGTGGCTTCCAACAAAATATTAAAATACAATAATGCATCAAACATTAAAAGCTTCCCTAAACAGGACTGCCTTCAGATGTCTTCTAAAAGTCTGGTAGTTGTTTTTCTCTTTGACATCTGGTGGGACGGCGTTCCACAGGGCGGGTGCCATTACCAAGTAACTTGGCTTCTCACAGTGAGGGAACTGCCAGAAGGCCCTCAGTGCTGGAACTCAGTGTCTGGGCTGAATGATGGGGATGGAGACACTCCTTCAGATATACTGAACTGAGGCCGTTTAGAGCTTTAAAGGTCAGCACCAACACTTTGAATTGTGCTCGGAAACGTACTAGGAGCCAGTGTAGGTCTTTCAAGACCGGTGTTATATGGTCTTGGCAGCCGCTCCCAGTCACCAGGCTAGCTGCCGCATTCTAGGTTAGTTGTAGGTTCCGGGTCACCTTCAAAGGTAGCCCCACATAGAGTGCATTGCAGTAGTCCAAGCGGGGGAAATCTAGAGCATGCACCGCTCTGGGGAGACAGTATGTGGGCAGGGAGGGTCTCAGCCTGCGTACCAGGTGGAGCTGGTAGACAGCTGCCCGGGACACAGAATTGACCACCTCCTTGGACAGCTGTGAGTCCAAAATGACTCCCAGGCTGTGCACCTGGTCCTTCAGGGGCACAGTTACCCCATTCAGGACCAGGGAGTCCTTCATACCAGCCCGCCTCCTGTCCCCCAAAAACAGCACTTCTGTCTTGTCAGGATTCAACCTCAATCCATTAGCCGCCATCCATCCTCCAACCGCCTCCAGACACTAACACAGGACCTTCACCACCTTCACTGATTCTGATTTAAAATAGAGGTAGAGCTGGGTATCATCCGCATACTGATGAACACCCAGCCCAAACCCCCTGATGATCTCTCTCAGCGGCTGCATGTAGATGTTAAAAAGCATGGGGGAGAGGACGGAACCCCGAGGCACCCCACAAGTGAGAGCCCAGGGGTCTGAACACTCATCCCCCAATACCACTTTCTGGACACGGCCCAGGAGGAAGGAGTGGAACCACCGTATAACAGTGCCCCCAGCTCCCAGCCCCTCAAGACAGTCCAGAAGGATGTTATGGTCGATGGTGTCAAAAGCCGCTGAGAGATCTAGGAGACAGAGCAGAACTAGGAAACAGCTCTCACTTTTGTTCCTAGCCCGCTGGAGATCATCGACCAGTGCGACCAAGGCAGTTTCAGTCCCATGATGAGGCCTGAATCCCAATTGGAAGGGATCCAAATGGTCCGTTGTTCAGCTCAATCACCTTGCCCAAGAATGGAAGATTTGAGACTGGGCGATAGTTGGCCATATTGGCCGCATCTAAAGATGGTTTTTTAAGAAGCAGTTTGATAACTGCCTCTTTCAGTGGGTCTGGGAAGGCTCCCTCACAGAGAGAAGCATTCACCACCTCGCAAAGCCCGTCGCCCAGCCCTTCCTGGCTAGCTTTTATAAGCCATGATGGGCAAGGATCAAGGAGACAGGTGGTTGGTTTCACTCATCCAAGCAGCCTGTCCACATCCTTGGAGGTAACAGATTGGAACTGATCCCACACAACTTGACTAGACAGGACTCTAGCACTCTCCCGCCCCGGCCCTGCTTCCACGGTGGAGTCTACTTCTTCCTGAATCTGAACAACTTTATCTGCAAAAAACTTTGCAAAATTGTTGCAGGAGATCTTGGGGTCTTTCCCAGGCCCCGGTGGCAAAGGTGGTTCCGTGAAATTGTGAACCACCTGAGTCTCCTGCTGCTGTTTTCTGCAGATGCAATAGAGGCGGTGAAAAAAGTCCTCTTTGCCGTCGCTATCACCACTTGGTAGGCTCAACACTGAGCTCTAACCCGTGTCCGGTCAGATTCAGAATGAGTTATCTGCCGCCGGCGCTCTAGCCGTCTCAGCGATTGTTTCATTGCCCTCGGATCCGTGGAAAACCACGGGGCTGTCCGGGCTCCATGCAATCGGAGAGGGCGCTTCGGAGCCAAACAGTTGATAGCCCTGGTTAACTCCACATTCCAGCGGGCCACCAGGGAATCAGCTGAAAGGCCATCAACATGGGATAAAACATCCGCTACCACTCTCTGGAAACCATTTAGATCCATTAAGTGAATGAATGAATCTTTATTTGCGTCAGCCATCACCCATAGCAATAAAACAATGATATGATATACACTGATCTGATTCAGTGGTGATGCCAGCAAGGCAGACTAGTGATTTAATGATGATTTCAATCATGATTTAAATATTTTAAAAGTCTGAAAAATTATGATTCCAAAGGCTTCCCCTGGTTGTTGATATTCCATAAAGAAACCTTTCCGTAAAGAAAGGACTTGAATCCACTCTGACAGATTTCCGTCAATTGGATTCCAATCAAATCCACCCAGTCCATCCCTATTATCCAACCTGATCAATTCCTGCTTGTCAGTACGCAAAACAATCTTATATACCTGGAAAGAAAATGTGCCCTTTTTTTATTTAAAAAAAATGTATTAAACTTTCCATTTTAACCGTCAAATAATAACCCCATGAAAAATATTCCTAATTATAATACAATCCAAAAGACCAATTTTTGATCCATTTTTATATCTTTGAAGATTGGCCTCTTTTAACTTTCTCAACTTTCCTGATTTAGGTTCTATCAGCCGCTGCAGCTGCTGGGGTCTCCGTGGCGTTCGGAGCTCCCATAGGAGGTGTCCTTTTCAGCCTGGAAGAGGTAATCAATCAATCAGGTTGTTACAGTAAAACCTGATTTAAATTTATGGAAAATTTCATTTAATCTAAAAATGTTACTCACTAAAATTTTCTCTGCCCATCTGACTGGGCTGCCCCAGCAACCCTGAGCAGCTTCCAACAACTTCTTCTTCTTCTTCTTCTTAAAATTGTATGAGGATGTCAGGGGTTCAGGAGGAGAGGCACAGGAAAGGGAGGAAATAGAGAGCGAGGGGGAGGAGTCCGAAGGAAATGTTAGCGATGACAACGGTCCGAGGTCTCTGAGTCTTTCCAGCGAATCGGAAGATTCACAGAAAGGGGCTCCCATGGTCAGAGCAAGGGGGGTGCCTAGGGGGACACCCCAGGAAGAAGGGGCCAGAGGGGACTCAGAGAGCAGCAGTTGGAAATCAGGACCAGCGTCCACACCAGAGTGCAGTAGGGGGGAGGAGTCCCAGGCATCGGGATCAGGCGGCGCACTGCCAGTGGGAGGACATGAGTCAGGATTGGCCACGCCTCCATCGGGGAGCGAGGAAACGGTCGAGAGGAAGGTTGAGGGCTGGGCGCGCGCGCCAAGTTCAAATGTACAGGAGGGCGGCGCAGTTGGCAGCCCGGATAGGGAGCCAGGTCCCAAAGCCCGCCGAAAAGAGGGGGAGGAGTCAGGGGGGTCAACGTCAGCGTCAGAAGAATCCAGGAAGGAAGGGACCCCGGGGGGTAGCAGGACCCAGAGGAGAAAGGAGAGACGGAAGAGGTGGAGTAAGGCTAGAATCTTAAACTGGTGTACAGGGGGCGGAGACTCAGATGGAGCTTCGCCGATCTAACCCCTAGACGTAGAGCTGGGGCGCTGCGGCTTGAAAATGGAAACTGTACTTCAATAAAGACTTTTGTACATTACTGCCGGCTAGCGTTGGTCCTCTGTGAGCTGGGACCTGGAGCCAGCTCTGACAGATGATTATATTAACATTATTATTCTTCATTATTAAATGTTATGATAATTATATTGACATTATCATTATCATAATATTTATTATTAAATTTTACGATAATTATATTCCTATTATTATTATTCATTATTAAATTGTATGATGATAATATTTGCATTATTCTTTTCTATCAAATGGCATGATAATGATATTAAAGTTATATTTTATATATGATTATGTTAAAATTATGTTGATTCATTATTCAATGGCATGATGATATTATATATTAATATATTAATAATTATATAAAATAATCATTGTTTACAACAACCAAGGACAAATTAAATTATAATTACATACTATTCTCATTTACACAACTCTATGATCCCAGGTCAGCTACTACTTCCCCCTGAAGACGCTTTGGCGCTCCTTCTTCGCTGCTCTGGTGGCCGCCTTCACCTTGCGCTCCATCAATCCCTTTGGCAACAGCCGCCTAGTCCTCTTCTATGTCGAGTTCCACGCCCCCTGGCACCTCCTCGAACTCGCGCCCTTTGTCCTGCTGGGCGTCTTCGGCGGGCTCTGGGGGGCTGCCTTCATCCGCGCCAACATTGCCTGGTGCAGGTGCGTGGGACATGCACACACATTCAGATTGCGCCCTGAGATAATATAAATTTTAATAATAATAATGTCATATTTCTTCTACATGTCATTGCATGTCTCTCATGCAATGTATATTTCTGGGAAATTTAATTGAAAATTCCATGTAAAATTCTGGAAAATTAATTTACTTTTCCTGGATTTTTCCGCTGCAGGCGGCGTAAGACCACCCGACTAGGCCGCTACCCAGTGGCTGAGGTCCTGGTGGTGACGGCGGCCACAGCCGTCCTGGCCTTCCCTAACCAGTACACACGCATGAGCACCAGCGAACTCATTTCGGAGCTCTTCAATGACTGCGGGCGCCTCGACTCCTCGCAGCTCTGTGACTACGTCCGCAATGGCACCCCCGGGGAGGGTGGGGGGCCCGACCGCCTAGCCGGCCCCGAGGTGCAAAGCGCCATGTGGCAGCTGGCGCTGGCGCTGGCCCTCAAGGGTGTCATCACTGTCTTCACCTTCGGGATGAAGGTGAGAGCTGGCCGGGCAGGTGTGTCGCTGAGATTGCACTGGGATTGTGCTGATTGTGCTAATATTGCGCTGATGCCGTGAAGGGCAAACGTACTGCTGCACATGCCTGGGGGGTGCCATGAACATTGCCTTCCCCCAAACCCCGATTCTGGTGGTGGGCTGGTGGTGGGTACAGCTGGGCACTACATTTCCCAGGCCACTGACCCCTCCCGCTTTTTCCCTTAGGTGCCCTCGGGGCTCTTCATCCCCAGCATGGCGGTGGGCGCCATCGTGGGGCGCCTGCTGGGCGTTGGCATGGAGCAGCTTGCCCTCCACCACCCCGACTGGGTGCTCTTCAAAGCCTGGTGCCAACCGGGCGCCGACTGCATCACCCCGGGCCTCTATGCCATGGTGGGTGCGGCCGCCTGCTTGGGTGAGTGGTGGCGGGAGTTATTCCTTGCTGGCATCCTCTTCATTTTGACAATGAAGGTTTCCTTTTTGGAATTGTAAATTGTCGGTCTTTTTTTAGTTAAATAAAATTCATTTCAGTCGTGATTTGAATCAGTCAGGCTTGATTTAAATCCTTTATTACAGAAAGATTCAGTCTTGTTGGCACAATCTTTCTTTTGGCAAGCAGCTAGAGGTTAAATCAGATTTAAATCAAAAACCTATCCGATTTAAATTTTTAAAAATCTGATTTAAATTTTAAAAATTGTGTTAAAAAAAACCTGATTTGAATAAAAAAACCAAAATTGAAAAAATCTGATTTAAATTGAAAAATCCAGACTTAATTAGAAATATCAGATTTGAATCAAAAGGCCGATTTATATAAAAAAAATCCCATCAAAATTTTTTAAAAACCCATTTAAATTTTAAAAAATCCCATTTAAATTAAAAAAATCCAACTTACCCGTATTTTTCGTTCTATAAAACGCACCCGACCATAACACGCACGTAGTTTTTAGAGGAGGAAAACAAGAAAAAAAATATTCTAAACGAAACAGTGGATGTATGATTTTTGTGGTTCATGCTGTGGCCACAGACATGTGATCTGACAGTGAGTTTGAAGTAGCCCAATGAAAAAATCCTGAGGATCCATGTGGATCCATGCTTTGTAACCACGTTTTTGCACCACTGCGGCCCCAGGCAACAGTGGGTGCGTGAATTTTTTGGTGCAAGATGTAGCCATGGACATGCTATGTGATCTGATGGTGAATTTGGGGTGACCCAGTGCAAAAATCCTGAGGATCCATGTGGATCCGTGCTTTGTAATCACATTTTAAGTGGGGAGGGAAGGAAAAGCACTCAAGGGACAAGGAGCACGCGTGGGGTGGGTGGAGAAGGATGCTGCTAATAATGAAGAAGAGGGGTATAAGGGGAGGAACCAACCGGACAGGACTCATGTAAGTGGCTCCTCTCCTCTCCTCTCCCGCTTTGCTCCTTTAAAGCAAGCAGGCTCTCTGTCCCTCTCTCCTCCCCACTCAGCGACTCTTCTCCCGCTTTGCTGTTTCAAAGCGAGCCACGGAGGAGGGAAGGAAGGGGAACCATGGATCCTCTGCTCACGACTGCAGCAGATCCCCCCCGTCACCCGTAGGCATTCCCTCCATAACATGCACAGACATTTCCCCATACTTTCTAGGAGGAAAAAAGTGAGTGTTATGGTGCAAAAAATACAATAAATCAACAAAATCCCATTTAAATCGAGCAAAAAATCCAATTTAAATGTTAAAAATCCAAATTTAAATTTTAAAAAACCATTTAAACCCACAAAACCCAAAAAGAAATCCAATTTAAATATTTAAGAATCTAATATAAATGTTTTAAAAGTCCAATTTAAAACAGAATTCAAATTTTAAAATTTTGATCTCATTTTTAATTTTAATTTTTAAAATTTGGTTTCATAATAATATTGATTTTAAATAATTGCCGGTTCATCTCCCCCCTTCCAGGCGGCGTCACCCGCATGACCGTCTCCCTGGTGGTCATCATGTTCGAGCTGACCGGCGGCCTGGAGTACATTGTCCCCCTCATGGCTGCCGCTGTGACCAGCAAGTGGGTGGCCGATGCGGCAGCCGGGCGCCAGGGCATCTACGACTCCCACATCCGCCTCAACGGCTACCCCTTCCTCGAGGCCAAGGAGGAATTCACACACAAGACCCTGGCCGCCGACGCCATGCGCCCCCGCCGACCCGCCGACCCGCCGCTGACTGCCCTTCCGCAGGACGCCATGACCCTGGGAGACGTAGAGGGGGTGCTGGGCTCCACTGGCTACAGCGGGTACCCGGTGGTGCTCTCCCGGGAGTCACAGCGCCTGGTGGGCTTCGTGCTACGGAGGGACCTGCTCATCTCCATTGGTGAGGGGTTCGAGAAAGGTTAAGCCTCGCTGGCATTATCCTCTTCCTCTCAGTTTCTGGTCAAGGTCCAGGTTCGAATCCCCATTGGGATTGATTGAAATGCCAGCAAGGCGTTTCCATAAAGGGGGGGAATTTCAGTTGGCTGAGTTTTGCACCCGGACCAATCCTCCTCTCTCTTTCCCCCACCTCCAGAAAACGCCCGCCAGACCCAAGAGGGGATCGTGACCTCCTCAATGGTCTCCTTCTCTGACCACTCGCCCCCGCTGCCCCCGAACTCGCCGCCCATCCTGAATCTCCGCCCCATCCTCGACCTCAGCCCCTTCACCGTCACTGACCACACACCCATGGAAATCGTGGTGGACATCTTCCGGAAGCTGGGCCTCCGACAGTGCCTGGTGACGCACAATGGGTGAGGCACCAGGTGCAAGACGGGTGTGCAGTGGGTACGAGAGGTGTCAGGTGCAAGACAGGTGCCGGGTGTGAGAGATGATGGGTGTGACATACGCGGGTGTGAGGGGTGCTGGGTTCGAGATACATCGGTGCTGGATGTGAGGGATGCCGGGTGCGAGACACACGGGTGCTGAGTGCAAAAGATGCGGGTGCTGAGTGTGAGAGGTGCCCGGTGCGGGACATGTGAATGCTGGGTGTGAGGGGTGCCGGGTGCTAGACACGTGGGTGCTGGGTGCGATATGGACAAGTAGAGGAAGATTTTTCAGACCAGGGTGGATTGGATTTAAATCGAGTTTATTAAAATTAGTTTTCACCCACCCTGACCCCAGAATAGGGACCTCGGTGAAGACTTGAGTTTGAGAATTACACCACCATTCTCTTCCAAATTAACTGTTCTTTTCTTTTCTAGGAAACTCCTGGGAATCATCACCAAAAAGGATGTTTTGAAACACATCGCACAACTGGCTAATCAGGATCCAGATTCCATCCTTTTCAATTGAAAGCGGATTCGGGAGCCAGGTGCAAATGCCGTCTCCCACATGAACCTCTAGCCAAGATTCCTCTTGTTTTTCTTACGGAAAATCCAGATCAATCAAATGATAATCATGTTTTCTTTCTTTCTTTCTTTTTCTACAAAGTTGCACTATGGAAATTTGGCAGAGATTTTGATTTCACTTGAAGAAGAAGAGACTTAATTGAATTTAGATTTTGGAAGCGAGATTCCGGGAAGGAATAAAGGAAATAAACTGGAAATAGATCTTGACCGCTTTCTCTTTTCATCCATATTCATAATATGGTGCCTTTGCCCTCTTCCAAAATGGCGCCCATACCTCCTCTGCCCACTCTCTGCTCATATTATGGTGCCTTTGCCCTCTTCCAAAATGGCACCCGTGCCTCCTCTGCCCACTTCACGTGGCAATTCCTGCTCATATGGTGCCTTTGTCCTTTTCCAAAATGGCGCCTGTGCCTCCTCTGCCCACTTAGGAACCGCCCTGTTCCAAAATGGCGGTGGTGCCTCTGCCCACTTCTGAAAATTCCCTCATCGCTTGCTGCTAATCATAATGGCGCCTTTGCTTCAGCTTCAAAAATGGCCCCAGTGCCCTTGTCAAAGATGGTGGGTGTGCCTTCAGCTCTTGAAAGCCTTAGCTTCTGCCCTCACTTCCTTTGCCTGCTGCCCAAAGGGTGCCTTCCCTTTTCCAATATGGCACCGCCAGCTTCCCCTGCTATTACCTTCAACATCATCATCAGTGCTTTTTTCTGGGGGGGACGCATACCCCTAAATATTTTGTGAATCTAAGTTTGGCCTCATGGAGGGGCAGGAGTTCAATAGGAGTAGGTAGTAATAATAATAATAATAACAACAATAATAATGATTTTATTATTTATACCCTTATTATTTATTACATCTCTCCCTGTGCCCCTCTACTCAGGTCTGCTGCTGCTTGTTTAAAGGTAAAGGGACCCCGGACCGTTAAGTCCAGTTGCGGATGACTCTGTGGTTGCGGCGCTCATCTCGCTCTATGGGCCGAGGGAGCCGGCGTTTGTCCGCAGACAGCTTCCGGGTCATGTGGCCAGCATGACTAAGCCACTTCTGGCGAACCAGAGGAGCGAACGGAAATGCCGTTTACCTTCCCGCCAGAGCAGTACCTATTTATCTTCTTGCACTTTGAAGTGCTTTTGAACTGCTAGGTTGGCAGGAGCAGGGACCGAGCAACAGGAGCTCACCCCATTGCGGGGATTCGAACCGCCAACCTTCTGATCAGCAAGTCCTAGGCTCTGTGGTTTAACCCATGCGTCCCATGCTGCTTGTTTATGATTATGTATTTGTACATATTTAATTACAGTAATATAAAATAATTATGATTATTATATCATAGTATATTAAAACTTATTATTTATCATTAAATCTTATGATGACTATTTTATAGTATATTCACATTATTATTATTATTTATCATTAAATTTTACAATGGTTCTATGATAGACTATTAAAATTATTACTATTTATTATTACATTTTGCAATGATGATATTCACATTATTACTTTGGTAAATTTTACAAAGATTATATTCACATATTATTTATTATTAAATTTCTCAATGATTGTAGTAAATTTATTATTTTTATTAAACTTTACGAAGATTATATTCACCTTGTTATTATTAAATTTTGCAACAATTATATTAAAATTCTTGTTTTTATTCAATCATGATTATATTCACATCATTATGATTTGTTATTAAATTTTGCAACGATTATGTTAAAATCATTATTTTTATGAAATTTTATGATTATATTCACCTCATTATGATTCATTCTTAAATTTGTTAATTACACCCTGCCAATTCTATGATCCCACAATAGACCCTTTGAACTGCCACTCTCCTGGCAGTGGCAAAGGCACCTTTGGCTGCGTGCAGAGTGCCATTGCCCAGAGCCACCCCATGGAGGCTCCTCCGGAAAAAGGGAGGAGCTAAGGATGGCTTCCTGATTGGCTGCCCTCTGCACATGCTCCGGTTTGCCCTCACCCAACAGAGCAGGATACAGAAGAACATTCCATTTCCATTTATTGCTAGGCCACCCGATCCCTGCAGGTATAAAAATCACAATACACAAAACGCAGAATATGCAAATGCAGAATATGCAAAAATCATTAATGGAAGAAAAACAATCAGCCCTCTTTCCCCACCCCCCACCCAAAAAAACCCCTATTATTATTTATTAACTTTTAGCAAGAACACTAGATAGATAGATAGATAGATAGATAGATAGATAGATAGATAGATTATAGAAACTCTACCCATGTAAATGCCAAACTTCCAATTTCAAAGAGAGAAGCTTTGATAAATTACAATATAAATTACATCCAGAGCGTTCCGATATCTCCCTCCCCAGAAGACGTCAGTCGAGAAACCCAGGTCTTCATCATGATGCCCCACACTAGGTCCTCTCGTCCCAGGACGGTCCTGAGTTCGAGTCCAGTCCGATCTCTAGCAGACTGAGAGAGAGGGAAGGAGTCCCCAAGTTGGAGTTCATCGGTTGGGGGTGGGGATCTTAGGGTCATGATGGGCCACCAAGCTTGGTAGCAGGACCTGGGAGGAGGTTCTTGAGGTCTTCTTGGACCACCAACTTCACCTGAATCTCCCCAAGTTTATTTCAAGTGGGAGGAATGCCAGGTTCGGCATTGAGAGATGAGGAACCAGATCTAAGATGGGAGTTTGGTTTTCTAGAAGGACCTGGGAGAAGGATCTCAAGGTCTTGGTGGACCTTCATCTTCCGGGCTCTTGGGTCCTCAGGACAGGGTGGCCGGACCTGCAGGGGCTGACGGGACTCGAGGTTCTGGAGCTGTTCTGGGCTGGCCAAGTTCTTGAGCAGGTGGTTCTCCCGCTGCAGACGCCCGTTCTTCTCCAGAAGCTCCTGGATCTGGTCCTTCAGGAGGTCCACCTCCTCTCGCACGGCGTACACCAGATGGGTCTTCACCAGGTCCTGCCAGGGAGAGATTGGGGTTGAGTCGAGGACAGGAATCTCAACCGTAATGGGAGCGGGGCGGGCGGCAGGGATGGGGGCAGGGCGGGCAGGCGCCGGCCCCCTCAAGGCGACACTCACCAGGGCCTGCTCAATCTTGTCGCCGATGGCTCTCGAATCCGGATCGCTGCAGCAAGAGTGGGGAAAGAAGAAGGGAAAGTGGAGTGAGACCCAGATCGGCTCCTTTTCCGAGGCGCACCTGTCTCCCACCTGGATCGAGGGGGAATTTTGAGAGCTGGAAAAAATGGCCACTAAGCATAGCTGTCAAGTGTCCCTTATTTGAAGGGACAGTCCCTTATACCAGCGCCATGTCCCGCTGCTGTCCCTTATTGATGGATGTCCCTTAAATGTCCCTTAAATGATGTCCCTTAAATTTCAAAAGAAGCTGCTCCTCTCCCTTGCTCCCTGCCGGCCAGGGAGGAGGGAGGCTCCAACTGTGTTGCTTGGCTGTGTTGCTCACCCAATAAGAAGTCTAAGAACGACTGGTGGTGGAGGTTGCATACCTTGTGTGTGGCTAGTTAATGCAAGCTGAGGAGGTTTTTGAATGCTGAACGCCATTTTGTTGCACGTGCTGCTGCAAACTTTGCAGTGCAAAGCCAGGCCGGGGAGCCATCTTAAGTTGAGGCTGCATAGGCCTTGTGGTGCATGTGATTCAGATTCTATTCAGTTGAACCTCTGGTTACAAAGTTGGTTGGACAGTGTTCTCGAAGCTACCAGCATGAGTTTGACCAGACTGCAGGAGGACAGGAAGACTGGAGTGCCTGGAACAGGTGAGGCTGCAGGTCCCTTATTTTGGCTGCTGGTCCCTTATTTTCAAATCTGTAAGTTGACAGCTATGCCACAAAGTGGGGCTCTAACCCGATGTTCTAACCTGGGGGAGGCCACGCCCACCCAAGCACAAGCTCCACCCACTTGGCCCCAACTGCCAACCTCCTATCTGCATTGCAGTGGATTGGGCTAGATGACCCGGGTATCCCTTCTCTTGGGGGATTCCTGCATTCCAGGGGGTCCCTCGTTGCATGGGGTTGGGCTAGATGACCCTGAGGGCCCCCTTCCCTTGTCCATCATTCTTGGATCGCTACATGCCTGTTTCTCACTCCCTGGCAAGAGATCGGGCTTGGCTGCCAGCAGACGCAGGACTAGAAAAACAGGAAGAGGGTTCGAAAGATGCCAAAACCTCGTGGGCATGTCAAGATTACATAAGGAGGGAGCAAAATATGTTGTGGCTCAGACCACGCCAAAAACCTCCCTTCTAGCACCCTCTCCCAGCCCCAAAAAAGCAGGAATCCCCCAAGAGAAGGCACACCCAGGGTCGTCTAGCCCAACCCTCCGGCAATGCAATTGTACATTTTTATTTTTATGTATTTCATTTAAAGATGTATTTCATTATTTTCTTATGATGTATTGCATTATGTATTTTTATTTTTTATGTATTTTTAATGCCTTTCTATTTTTATGTATTTTGTCATGTGTTTTTATTTTTATGCATTTTTATTATATAATTTTTTAATGTATTTTTATTTTTACATATTTTTATGTATTTTTTATTTTTAGATGTTTTATTTTACTATTATGTATTTTATTATATATATTTATTTTTATGTATTTTCCTATGCAATAGAAGGGACACCCAGGGGCATCTAGCCCAAACTCCTGCAATGCAGGAATCTCCAAAAGGGACACCCAGGGTTATCCCGACTAACCCCCCAAAAGCAGGCATCTCAGTATAGAAAAACTTAATCCACCTCACACACACACCCAATGCACCAGAACATCAGATAATGCTGGAGCACAGACCTCGAACCCGCCACCTCTTCCTTCTTTCCTGGGAAGAGGAACACGCCGTTCTCTTCCCAGCCTCTCCTGATCCAAATTTCTATTTCTATTTGTATTTCTCCCTGCTTGGCAGGCACCCAGTTCCAGCTGCTGGGCGGATACTGGTCCTGGCAGGACTCCCAGTTCCCTGCTGGCCGGCACGCCAGGACACGAACCTGGGGCGGGAATCTCAGGAATGTCAACATTGAAGCATGAAGCTGGAAGGGGCACCCAGGGTCATCTAGCCCAACCCCCTGCCATACATTTTTATGTATTTTATTATGTATTTTTATTTTGATGTCTTTTCTAGGAGGGACACCCAGGGTCATCCAGTCTAACCCGCTTCCGACGCTGCAACCCTATGATTTCTTCCCCGGTTTTACGCAAAGACTCAGCCTTGCAGGCATCACCTGGCGAATTCATTTCTGGAATCATGACTGAATAACAACAACAACAACAATAACAACAACAACTCGCCTATCTGGCTGGGTTCCCCGCCTCCCTCGAACCCGACTGTTCTATGATTTCACGATGCTTTGCTTGGGGTTGGACTAGATGACCCCCGGGATCCTCTGAATCTACATTCCCATTCCTCGGGGGATCTTCCAGCTGCTTCTGGGCCCCCGACGTGCGGAGACACGTGCGGCAAGACACGCCCAGACACGCTTACACGACACGTGTCGGCTCGCATGCTTCCTGTTGTTCTGGGGAAGCGCCCGCCCAGCTACGGCCGAGGACGCAGAACCGAGAAGATGGATCAGTGGTGGTCATCCAGCCCCAAGCCACGTCTCTCAGCTCCAGCACCCAGGAGGACAGGTGGCCCTGGTCTGGGGTGGGACCTAACGCCCCCCCCCGCCTCCCTAATAGCACCCACCTGCGGAAGAACAGCAGAATGGAGAGGAGGGTCGTGTCGGCGGGCTGGTGGAGGTTTTTCTGGCAGACCAGCTGCACCAAGGCTTGGTTGGTGGTGGTCATGGTGAGGTTGCCCCTGGGGCCGCGCTGGTAGCCCCGCCGCGGGCTGTCCTCGGGGCTGGCCAAGGGGTCCAGGCTCCACTCCTCGGAGGAGGAGGTCGACATGGCGCTGGGCAGGACTCAGGAGAGGTGGGGAACTGGTGAGCAACCACCAGTGGAGATAGCAGTGGTCCAGGAGAACTGGTCCCGCTGCTCCCAGCAGAGCGCGCCGGGCCGCAAGGAGCCAACCAGTATATCTCGGAGGGTTCCTGAAGACCTGGCCACCACCAACCCTGCCGAGATGTCCACCACCAAGCTTTCCCACTTGTCCAAGCAGTCCAGCAGCTGCTCCTGAGCAGGAGAGGTCTCCTCTGAGCCAGAAGAACCCAGCGATCTCCCGGGCGCGGCCAACTCTGCCGAGATCTCCGAGGTGTGCCCGCTTCCCACGCCCCTCCAGCCAGCCAACCCGCTGTCTCCGTGATTCGGGAGCTACCTCCTCCTTGGCACACCCCCCAACCCGGCCGAAATGCCACCACCAAGCCTTCGCCCGAGCTGCCCAACAGCTGTCCCTCCGTGGCATCCAGCCAGATCTCTAGACGGTGGCGCTGCCCCCTGCTCGCTGGGAGAGGGCGGCCCAAGGGGCGGACCCGGGGGAGCCACCAGCGCCACCGCCGCGCGCGCCACCCAGAGGCAAGGCAGGCAGGACTTGGTGGTCGGGGTGGCCTCTCGGCAGGGTTGGGTGCGCCGGGGAGGTCGCCCTGAAGTCCCCGAAGTAGAGTTCGAGATACCCCAGATAGGCGGGGTATAAAGAAATAAAGAAATAAATAATAATAATAATAATAATAATAATAATAATAATAATGACCCTCGAAGCTCTCCTCGCAAATCTCCAAGGAAGGAGAGGATAAAATGGGAGAGTTTATTATTATCAGTTATTATTAGTAGTAGTAGTATTAACATCAACATCATCTTCATCATCATCGAAAATCTCTTAGCAAATTTCCAGCTCAAGGAAGGAGAGGATAGAATGGGAGAGTTGGACAGAACCCCGAGGGGCAGGCGAGACATTTATCCTAGAAGCCGATAAATATCAGTGGCAGACGGTCCGTGGATAGTGCGGTGCAGCGGGTTGAACTATTATTATTTGTGCTTTTTTTCTTTCTTTCTTAAAAAAAACAAAACATTTAGGGCTACTCTCCTTTTCCTACTCCTATTGAAATACTGTACTGCCACTCCATGAGGCCAAACTGAGATTCGCAAAATGTTTGGGGGTATGCGTCCCCCCAGAAAAAAAAATCTTCTTCCTCTTCTTCTTCTTCCATTGAAAACGGCACAATTGACAAGAGGATAAAATGCTATCCTAAGCATGACTGACCCATGGGATCCCTGCAACTCGTCGATACGATCCAGTCTTCCAGCTGAAGCCTCCAGGGAAGCCTCTGGCGCGTGCAGAGCGCCGGTCCCAAGGTCGACTGCGCTGGGCCATGGAAGCTCCTTCCCCCAAAAGGAGGACCTTTGGAAGGAAGAAGGGCGGGGTGCAGAAGGACTTTGGGGCAAGTGGCTGAAGGGGCTTCCGCTGGGGAAGTAGTAGCGGATGGGCGAAGCCGGCCCCGCCATCTTCGACGAGGGCAGGCGGAGGTCCATTAAAACGCAGGGGCAACGAAAGGAAGAGGACAGAAGTGATTGCGAAAAGGGGGGAGTGAAGGCGGCGGCGCCATGTTTGACGAGGGCAAAAGCTCTCTTTTAAACAAAATAGTGTTTTTCCCCTAGGAGAAAAATTTAGGCCGTTTACATTTAAAATCTGTTGTCATTTTCTGCAACAAAATAGTGTCCCCCCCACTCCCAGTAAAGCATTACGGTAGCAGACGCAAACCCCATTTTATTCCTGTATTCACAATGCACTATGTTTAAAGTAAGTTTTTTAAAGATGCTAAACCTCATATGCTCATAATTTCTTAATTTATTTTTTAATATATATTTTAACATTTTTTAATTTTATTTTTTAAGGGTTGGCATGTAACAACCTATAGTATTTCTACTTGAGAATCATAGAACTCCTGCTGAAATATGGCCACACCCAATTCTATCTATAAAATATATTTTTTTAAAAAAAAATGCATTGCAGGGGGTCAGACTGGATGACCCTTGGGGGTCCCAACAGGTCCAGACTGCATTCAACTCCACATTCTTGCTTTTGATTTCCCCCCCAACAAAAATATGAAATTCATTTAAAATTCAGCTGATGAGAAGGTCACAAATGAAGCATTCATTTGTGAGCTGCCCTGAGACCTCCGGGTATATAAATTCTAATGATTATTATTATTGCAAGGCTGAATCCTTCTGCAAAAAAGAGGGGGATTTAAATCAATGGGGTTTAAATCAAACCTGTCTTGCTCACCCTCATTTCATCATTATCAGTTTATGTCTTCCAGGTTTGTCAAGATGAAGGGGATACCAGCAAGGCTGAACCTTTGTGTGTAAAAGGGGGAAGAAATCAGTGTCGGAAGGGGGGTTGGTCTGGATGACCCTGGGTGTACCTTCCAGCTCCATGCTTATGTGCTGAGATTCCTGAGATTCCCGCCCCGGGTTCATGTCCTGGTGTCAGTCAATAAAAGACGTAAAAATGATAATACATTCTCAAACATGTAATCAAATAAATGCATGATAAAATACACAAAAAATAAAATGAAATATATAAAAAATAAAGAATACATAATAAAACACGTAAAAAGAAGAATACATTCTAAAATAGGGGATGCCAGTGAGGCTGAGGGGGAAGGAACCGTCGCCTTGCAGCATTGGAAGTGGGGTTGGTCTGGATTACCCTCAGGGGTCCCTTCCTTCTCCCCACAATGCCTCTCCTTCTTTGCCGAGGGACAAAGACCTCTCTGCCCTCCTGCTGGAGGATCTATGGTCCTCATTGTTCGGATGTTCTCCATTCTCCATTGTTGGGAATAGACAAAGAGGGTCTTGTCCCTGGGCAGCTCCGCCAGCCAGCTCCTCTCCGCGCCGGCCCTGCCAGGCGGCCCCCGAATCCTGAAGGAGGCCATAGAGGGCCAAAGGCATCCCTCACGGCACCTGCTGGGGGAACTGGGCCAAACTGGGGAGGGTGGAAGGATAGGATATAGAAAAATAGAATCATCTTCTTCTCCTCCTCCTCCTCCTCCTCCTCCTCCTCCTCCCTTTAATGGTGATTCCGTAAGGAACTGTGGAGGCCAATTCTGGATCCGCACCTCCTTCCACAATGGAGTTTCCCAGTGAAGGTTCCTTCCTCTTCGCCCATTTCTCCCTCACGTCCCGAGTTCAAGTATCTTCAAAGCCCATGACTCCTTTGGTCAAGGCGGTTCTCCAATAGAAGAATATACCTTATTGGCCCGGATAGAAGCCCTATTTTCCTCTGAGATAGGCGAGATCCCTTCAGGTATCCATATTTCCTGAAGAAGTCTCTGATTTAAAGCCATCCCAGTTTCCAATCACCTTCCTATTGACAAATCCTTTTTTTCATTACGCAAAGACTCGGCCATGCTGGCATCACCTTCCTATTGACCAATCTGGGAAATTCATTTCTGGAATAGTAACTTATTTACTTCTGCTCTTAGGAAGACATCGACCGATCACAATGAAATTGTGGTGAGCAGGGCAGATTCTTCACTGTTTTTCTAGAAAACCAGGTGTCCCCTATCTTAGATCTGGTAACTCCTACCTCAGTGCAGACCCTGACCTTCCTCCTTCTTGAAATTCAATTGGTGAGACTGATGTGAGGCTGGCAGTCCACCAAGACCCAGACACAGATGTCAACCACCCTTCTGTTGCTCCACTTGATTCTCCATAAAGGCAGAACCTGACCTTAGTCCCTCTTGAAACCCATTGGGTTGGACTCAGGTGAAGATGGAGGACCACCAAGACCCTGAGAACCTTCCTCTTTGCCCTGCTAGCAAGTTGGTGTTCCACCGAGACCCTGAGTCCACCCTCAGAATCCATGTGATCCTCCCTAAATGCAGGACCTGGCCTTTGTCCCTCTTAAAATCCATTGAGTTGTACTCATGTGAAGACGGAGCTCCACCAAGCCCCTGAGAACCTTCTCCCATATCCTGGTGGCCACCTGGTGGTCCACCAAGACCCTGAGGTCCACCATTCTTCTATTGGTCCACCTAATTCTCCATAAAGGCAGAACCTGACCTTTGTTCCTTTTGAAATCCTTTGGGTTGCACTCAGGTGAAGATGGGGGGAGGGGTCTACCAAGACCCTGAGATCCTTCTCCTTTGCCCTGCTAGCAAAAGTTGGTGGTCCACAGAGAATGTGAGCCACGGGTCCTCTAGCCTGAGCTCAGAACTTTCCACCAAAGCTGGAAGCTCCCACAGATCTTAGGACTTTCCATCAAGCAGATCTTGTCCATCTCAGAGTTAACAGGGAGGAGAAGGAGCAGGAGGAGACAGGGCCGGCTTCTCCTTTAAGGGGCATGGCTCTACACAACAGATCCCTTTTTCTTTGGAGGATCTGAAGGGGCAGAGAGAAATCCAGCGAAGTGAGGAGGAGGAGAAGAAGACCGGGTTGTCCTAGCTGAAGAAGAGACCAGTTGCACTCCACCTGAACCCCAAGGCGATGGGTGAGTTGGACCAGGGGGAAATTTATCAGTATCTCCATCACCCATTAATTTGGCCATGGCGGATCTCAGGGATTTGGGAAGCCGTCCCGGGTTCTGATCTCACCCCGGACTGTCCCACTTGTCCTGAGACCTCTGAAAAGTGATGTGTTTCTGGGGTGGGAAAGAGGACCTCCCTATTTTCACCAGAGACATACTGGGGGGCTGGAAGAAGGGGGTCTGTATCTTCATTTTAGGGGATAGAAGAGGAGGTCTGTATTTTCATTTTAGGAGATGGAATAGGAGATCTGCATTTTCACTGGAGAAATATTTGGGGGACAGAATTGGGGGTCTCTATTTTCATTTTAGGGGATAGAATAGCAGGTCCGCATTTTCACAAGAGAAATGCTGGAGGGATGGAAGAAAAGGACCCCCCCCCCCCCCCGTTTTCACCAGAGAAATATTTGGGGGATAGAATAAGGGGGATAGAATAAGGGGAATATTTGGGGTATAGAAAATAAAATTTCATTTTAGGGGGTAGAATTGGAGGTCTGTATTCTCACAAGAGAAATATTGGGTAGGTGGGCTAGATCCCTCCTGCTCCTCACCTCCCTTTCACAGCGACCTGGCCAGGTAGGTCTCTCGGCTGAGAAGCCAGCCAGAGGGAATAGGACCCAGGAGATCGGCTTGGCAGTCAAAGGGACTCTGAGATTCACCCAGGCCTGGGGAAAAACCGGAAAATTGGGGGGAACCCGTTTTTTCCCCTTTTCTCCCCAAAGCCACTTCCCCCCTGAAAAACTGAAGGGAAAAAAGAGTGTGGAATATTAAAACTATCAAACTGGTTTTTATTTCCAGTTTTCCTGGTTTTATCCCAGGCCTTCCCATCTGTGCCATATATACAGAGTAAAAAACAATGCTCCTGTGAAATAAAGCTGTCCATTAATGGGCCCCCGAAAATCTTAACGACCCACGTTTCTTTTCACAAAACTGCCCTGAGATTCCCGGGTCAGACTGGATGACCGCCAGGATCCCTTTCAGTTCTGGTGTTTTCTGTACCAGCCGGGACCACTCTCTGGGAGGCAGCATGAAGGAGAGCATTGTTTCAAACTCACAGCCCATCCCTCATTGTCCATTGTCTTCGAGACAATAGGAGCCTTTTTATCTCTGTGCTCTGCTTCGTCCCACATGCCCTCCATCCATCCCACCCCCGAGATGAAGAGGCGAGGAATGGTCCAGTTAGAGTCCTGGGAAGAGGGCTCTGGTTCGAATCCTCAAAACCTTCCTGGCAGGATGAAAATAAAGACCCCCAATTCTATCCCCCGAATATTTCTCTGGTGAGAATCCCCTAAAATGAAAATAGAGACCTCTTGTTCCATATTTTCATTTTAGGGAATTTTGTTTCCCATAATTCCTGGCAGAAATTAAAAAAAGTTTAAGAGAGTTTTTATGGAGAGTTGCTGCCAAGAATTTAATCGCAAAAGGTGGGAAGGGAGAGGATATCACAATCAAATCAGGCTAGCAAAATCAATTAAACAAATAAACTAACTAACTAACTAACTAAATAAATAAATTAAGAGAGGATGTTGAACTAGCGAGACTATCAGCAAGGTGACAGAATTTTTTTTACCAGAGAATGGGAAATATACAGAGTCTGCGTAAAAGAACATGTTCAAAATATCAGGCTTCGACTGAGCTGTTTGTAAAAAGGAGAACCTTATCAAATAAGGTTTGATATAAGGTGAAATAAAAGGAGAGGAAATAAAGTTGTGCATATTTAAAGAACCTAATTCGGGAACATAATGGGAAGATCGAAGGTCACGTTAATTAATGTACAAAACAAGTATCCATTCAGAAATGTAGGATTTAAAAAAAAATTCTATCTTCTCTTTTACATTTCTTGATTATTTCTCTTATACAGTTTTAAAACCAGTAAATCATTAAAAAAAATATTGATTTTAGGGGATGGAATAGGATGTCTCTATTTCCATTTTAGGGGATGGAATAGTTCTCTATTTTCATTTTAGAGGATAGAACGGGAGGTCTGTCTTTTCACCAGCGAAAGATTGGGGGGATAGAATTGGGGAAGTCCCTATTTTCACCCGGCCAGGTAGGTCTCGGGGATTTGAACCCGGGGCCCTCTTCCCAGGACTCTAAATGAACCATTCCTCACCATCCCTGGGGTGGGATGGGGGGCAATGTAGGACAGAGATCAAGGCTCCATTGTCCCAAGGACAATGGACAATTGAGGATGAGCTGAGAGTTCGAATCCAAACCTGACACTGTTTCTGGCATCTCAGAGCTGCTTGTTCCCAGCAGAGATAAAGCAGAACATTGGACCAATTGACCCTTGGGGTCAAATCCAGATTTCTGCTCCTATTTTGAAATTCCTGCCAATTCAACGACCCTCAGGGCGGCGGGGTCTCAGCATTCCAGGAAACCCAGCCAGATGGGTGGGGTATAAATAACAAATTATTATTATTATTAGGAGAGAGGAAGGAACCGCAGGGAGGCCTGCCCGTCCTGCTGACCCTTGTATTTTTCGCAATGTAGATAATGTTAGCGGTGGGCCTGAACCCCAACCAACCACGGCTCCGCAGAACTCGAACCCGGATCCAGTTCCCCGAGCCGGTTCTCCAGGTAGCCATCTGAACCCTGAGAAACCCAGAGCCTGCCTAGCAGGGCTGGGTTGCCCTCCGATGCGAGGCCACGTTGAGATTCCCGCCTTTCAGGGGTGGGACTGAATAATAATAATAATAATAATAATAATAATAATAATATCGTTTAACCACATCAGTTAATGTGGATACATATGCTATCATGTTATTGTTTTAGTGAAATAAATGGTTTAAATTGTTATGATGGTTTTTCTCCTTCCAATCAAATGCAGCAGAAAAGTGGTCCCAATAGAATTTCTTAAACCTCACCAGAATTTCATCATTATTGGTCTATGTATTTCTAATAATAGAACCAAATCAGTAATTTTTGATGGATGCGTAAGAACGAATTTATGATTCCCAAAAGGAAACCTTCCTCTGGTGGTCAATATTCAGAGGATGCCATAAAGGCTGAACCCTTCCTGTAAAAAAAGGATTTCAATCAAGTCTTACTGACTAGTGATTTAAATTGTGATTTACCGGTAAATCGTGACTGAAATTGATTTGATTTCAAATCAAATCTACCCTGCTGCGAAGCAAGTCGAAAAGACTTTCCTTACCGATTCCAAGGGCCGGCGAATGCGTTTCAGGGGATTGAGGTTTAATGCGGCCCTCAGCTCCTGAAGGTAACAGGGCCCTTTATATGTCCAGCTGTCCTTTGTCCACAACAAATTGCTACTGTTTTTTTGTGTTGAATAAATGCTATATGGTAATTGATGGAACTCATAGGTATCTCAAGCCATTTGCACATGTTGCCAGACAACCAGTCCATGTAGAATGTCGGCACCCTATATATAGAAATGAGCAAAGCAGTGATAGTTTGAGGAGCAGGGGAGCAGGCAAGCAGGCGGGGCCTGTGACTTACATCATAGGAGCCTACACAACACAAAACACGGTTGCTGTATGTCGGTTTTATTTGTTTTTTATCTTCTCTTTTGGAAATGTACATTCAGGTTTTTCCCCCCTTTGAATTTTTTGGAGGACCCCCAAGAGAGGGGGGGCGCCAAGCTACGGCTTGTTGAGCTTAGACATAAATCTGGCACTGGCGCCGCTGGTAATTCGACGCTGAGATTCCTGCCTAGCTGGACTGGATGATAGCGATAGGGATAGGGGTTAGGCAACTCTTCCTCAATAGGTTTCTATCCTTCTCTCCTTCCTTCTTCCTGCTCCCTTACAGGTCTATTAGAGTGCTGTGCCCGCTGCCTGGTGGGGGCGCCCTTCGCCTCGCTGGTGGCCACGGCCCTGTGCTTCCTGGGGGTGGCGCTCTTCTGCGGCTGTGGCCACGAAGCCCTGACCGGCACCGAGCACCTGATCGAGACCTACTTCTCCAAAAACTACCAGGATTACGAGTACCTAGTCGATGTGTAAGCACCTCCCGACATTCCTTTTCTTCGCCTTCGTTCCCTCGTCCGTTCCCCTGTTCGTTTACCGATACATTCTCCCATTCATATTCTGCAATCCGTTTTTCACTGCATGTCCACATCAAGTTAAACCGCGACCACACAATCCATCTTCTATCAGAATAACATTCTGCAGTCCTTTTTCAACCGTATATCCCTCCTAGCTCTGGTGGGGGGTCAGACTGGATGACCCTCGGGGTGCCCCCACTGTACCAACGGCCCCCCTCTCTTTTCTCGCCCACAGGATCCACGATTTCCAGTACGCCATCTATGGGGTGGCCGGCTTCTTCTTCCTCTTTGGTGCCCTCCTGCTGGCTGAAGGCTTCTACACCACTGGCGCTGTCCGGCAGGTCTTCGGCGACTACCGGGCCACCGTCTGCGGCAAGGGCCTGGGCGCCACGGTAGGCCACAAGGGGAGGGGGCCCCGAGGACACCGGCCCGGCCGCTCCTGGGAGCTGGTGTGTCACTGTGTGGGAAAATGGCTGGGCCATCCTGATAAGGTGATCTTCTCCTCTTTCGCACCCAGCGCTGCTGCCGTTCGAACCCGGGGCATGAGACTGCTGACGGTGGGGGGCGTTAAGGAGAGTATGACCAGGATATATTGCATAAGTCTTGTCCTTCCTTCCTCTGGTTGTCCATATTAAGAGGAGGCAGCAAGGCTGATCCTTTCTGTAAAGAAAGGATTTTATCCTTCCAAAATGGAAACCTTCCTCCGCTTGATTCTAGGTGCAATAATTGGGAATGGCTTTACTTACTTCCAAGGTCCTTGGCCAAAAAAGAGGAAATTCCACGTCTAAGGAATCCAGCAGGGCACTTTTAACCCCTTCCTGCCTTTGGACCTCCATCCCGGAAGGACGCTCCTGGCACCAAGGGACTCGCACTTGTGACACATGGTGCCATCAGAAAACCACCTGCTGTGCCTATGGAGGACCCCCCCCCCCATCCCGGGCCGTCTGAGTATTCCTGCTTTCCCAGTCCCAGATTTGACTTATGAGGGGTGGAAGAAGAGGTCGCTATTTTCATTTTATGGGACAGAATAGGCGGTCTGTATTTTAATCAGATTAATACTTGTGGGATGGAATAGATGGATGGATTTGTGGGAATTTGTGGGATGGAATAGAAGATCCCTATTTCATTAGATAAAATATTTGGGTGATGGAATAGGAGATCCCTGTTTTAATCAGATAAATATTTGTGGGATGGAAGAGGTTTCTATTTTCATTTTAGGGGACAGAATAGGAGGTCTCTATTTCCATTTTAGGAGATGGAATAGGAGGTCTCCATCTTCACCTGAGAATTACCCAAATATAAGCCGCCCCTGAAAATAGGATTTTAATGGATCATCTGCCCACCCCTTGTGGGAATATCTGGAGGAAAGGTCCAAGTGGCTGGGAGTTCCTCAGGTCCCAAAGGTCTCCAGTCTCATGCCCCGTCCTCCGGAAGCTCCTGGCGAATCACTGACTCTCATTTCTTCTCCCTCCTTTCAGTTCGTGGGCATCACCTATGTCCTGACCGTCCTCTGGCTCCTGGTCCTGGCCTGCTCGGCCGTCCCCGTCTATGTCTACTTCACGGCCTGGACCACCTGTAATTCCATCGCCAACCCCACCAAGACGGCCGCCGGCATCGGGAACCTCTGCACAGACGCCCGGATGTATGGTGAGGAAGAACCTAGTTTCCTGGGCCACCTTGGGGAGGAAGAATTTCATGAGGGGTCTCCCAGGAAGAAGGTTCTCAAGGTCCTGGTGGAATAGGACATGGAGAAGGTTCTTGAGGTCTTGTTGGAACACCAAGTTGGTAGCAGGACCTGAGAGAATCGCAAGGTCCTGGGGGAGCCCCATCTTCCCACGAGTCTCTCACCCAATGAATTTCCAGAGGGATGAAGGTCAGGAAGGATCTTGGAGTCTTGGTAGACCAGCAGCTTGCCATCAGGACCTTGGAGAAGGAACTCAGGAGGCTTGGTGGTCCTCCAACGTCACATGAGTCAACCCAAGGGATTTTCAAGGGGGGGAAAGGTCAGGTCCTGCCTTTAGGGAGAATCCTATGGACCCTGATGGTGGGCTCAGGGTCTTTGTAGAACACCAACTTGTTATCAGGATCTGGGAGGATGTTCTCAGGGTCTTGGTGGGCCTCCATCTTCACATTTCAAGAGGGGCCAAGGAGGTGGGGTGAGGTGGCCCTTCAGCTCTCAACTGTTCTGTGTTTTGGTGCCCCACCACAGGTGTCCTGCCATGGAATGCCTCCCCGGGAAGAGTGTGTGGCCAGAGCCTTCTCTCCATCTGCAAGACATCCGAGGTAAGTTGTCAGTGGTCAAGACTAGAGAACTTTCATGTTCCTTTCTACCATTCTGTTTCTACATTGAGTTCCTTCAATGGGTGACCCATTCTCCTCCTCCTCGTCCTCCCTCTTCTCCTCATCCTACAGTTCCAGATGACGTTCCACCTGTTCATCGCGGCCTTCGTGGGAGCGGCAATCACTTTGGTGGCTCTGGTAAGGACAGCTTCCCACAACTCTTCATCTCTGGGTGGAGGGTTTGAACCACACGTGGGGCAAAGGATGGGATGGAGGTCTCCAGCAGAACCCTGGAAAATCCTGCTGGACTCAGCTGCTGACTCCTTCCGATGGTCCTAGGAGGAGACCTGCTGAGCTGTCAGGTAAACCAGGAGGAATGGGCAGCAGACCATGGTTGATGGTCTTCAAAACTGCTGAGATATCAGGGGAACCAGGAGGAATGGGTTTTAACAATTCTGCTTCTGTTCCCCTTCCTTCGTAGGTGACGTTCATCATTGCGGCCACCTACAACTTCGCCGTCCTGAGGCTGATGGGCCGGGGAACAAAATTCTAACCTGGCACCCGCCCGGGCCGAGAGACTCCCTCCCTCCCTCTTCATAATAATAATAACAATCGGTATTATTTGCACCCTGGACTGGTCTTCTAACCGCGAGGCTCTAACCAGGCGGCTGCTGACCTCCTGCTCTAACTGCCCGCCAGCCAATCGGCTCATCCCCATTTGCCGGGGTTGGACTAGATGACCCCGGGGTCCCTTTTCAAAAGCAACCATGATTCTATGATCTCACTCGACCCTGCTGGACCCAAAAATGGGATTATTCCCAGTCCGGGGATTTCGTCGGCGCAGGAAACCGATGTCGGAGCGAGAGAGAGGAGGTCCTCCAACCTGTTAGTCCTGCTTTTCGGAGGAAAAAAATCACTCCAGCCCCTTGAAGATCCCCAAAAGAAAGTCCTTTTTTTGGAAAAAAATAATTGCAGTTTTATGCTCCAAACGGGAAATCATTCAATGGGATGACACCATTTTTTTGTAAAAGGCTAATAAAAACATACACGTGTGTGTATATATATATATATATATATATATATATATAATGTGAAAACCGACTGTTCTTAACACGGCGTGCGGAAAGCTGAGATAACGAAGGATAATGTCGAAAATAAATAATGAAGGATAATATTGAAATAAAAACGAAGGGTGAATTTCACGATAAGAGCTTGTCGGTTTTGCTTTCCTTGGTTCGAAATAAAGGGAGGAAAATCATACTGATATACCGTATTTTTCGCTCTGTAAGACACACTTTTTCCCTCCTAAAAAGTAAGGGGAAATGTGTGTGTGTCTTATGGAGCGAATGCAGGCTGCGCGGCTACCCCAGAAGCCAGAACAGCGAAAGGGAGCACTGCGCAGCGCTCCCTCTTGCTGTTCTAGCTTCTGGCTTAGCCCCTCAGTCCCTTCCCCCACCTCCCGGAAAAGCCCCCAAGAGCCGTGCTCCCTTTAAAGAGCCGCGTGGAGCTCTTTAAAGGGAGCGAAAAATATGGTATATATCCATATTTATATTTTTATATATGTATTATGATCCATCTGTGTCTGTCTCTGTTTCTCTCTGTGTGTTTTAAAATATTCCTCATGAAATCAGCCTTCATTCCAATTACCGGTACATTTCCAACAACAGGGATGATGATGATGATGATGATAATGATAACAACTTTTATTCTTTATACACCACCCATCTGGCTGTGTTTCCCCAGCCACTCTGGGCGGCTTTCAACAGAACAGAAATAAAATTATTATTAATAATTTTTAGAGAATTGGCCCCCACCCTTCTTTTCTATGGTGGAAATAGGGACAGCCCAATCTGTCCCATGACATTTTTAGGGCCCCTTGAGTGTCATGCAGTCCAGCCACTTCCAATAAAATAATAATAATAATAGTAATAATAACAACAACAACGGCCCTATCCCTAATAATAATAGTAATAATAGTAGTAGCAGTAATAGTAGTAGTCTGGGCGGCTTTCAACAGAACAGAAAAAAAAATATTATTATTATTATGGAAAATGGCACTGGAGCACCTTCCGACTCTATCTGGCTTCCCGCAAAATACTTTTATTTTATATTTTTTATATTTTATTGTATTTTATTATATCATATTATTTCTATACCGCCCTATACCCAAAGGTCTCATGAATACAATAACTCATCAAATATAAAGAGCTTCCCAATCTCAAGTAAATCATAGAAGAGGAAGAAACTACAACTCGCAGCATGCCAAGCTGCGATCCACCCCCACCCCCCGAAAATGAAGGAATAGAGGAGATTTTGGGCTTTTAAATAAGAGTTTATTATTCATTCGTCCATCATCAGGAGTTGAACCTGGAACTGGAGGTGGGGAACAGGAGCTTCAGGAGTCTATAATTCCCAACAGGGCGCCCGAGGGCGAAGGGTTGAAATAAACAGGATTTTTTCTGAGTGGGGAGAACTATAGCAGCAATTCCCCCCTCTGAAATGAACAGGACACATCCTATATTAACCCGCAGGTTAATATTTTTTTCATTTAAAGCACGCTAGAATTCCCATACTGCCACCTGGGATCTGAGACCAGAATCCGAAAAAATTGGGGTTATTTTTTTGGGGGGGGGAGGGGAATAATGGGAATTGAAAGTTGAGATCGGATGAAATGAATAGACGCGAAGACAGGGAATCCAAGCTCAAAATTAAGTGTATTTTTGAATGGGGTTTAGGGGAGTTGTAGTGCCGCCGGGCACCTGCATCCGAGCTCAAAATTAAGTGTATTTGGGGGGGGGGTGATAGGAGACAGAACGAAATGAATGGGGTTTAGGAGAGTCGTGGCACCACTGGGCGCCTGGGGGAATTCTAGCACCAACACCAGGCGCCCCGATTCCTCCAAAAAGTTGTTTTTTTCTGGGGAAGGAAACTAGCATGGGGTACGAGAAAAGAGGGGAACGAATGGGATTTGGGGCTGGGAGTGATAGCTTTAAAACCCCAAATCAAGGGGCAGGGAATTGTAGTGCTGACACCAAGTAATTGGATTGCCCAATCGGATATGAACAATAAATACCCCATTTTAAATTGTGTTTTAAATTCCGGCCGCCCGGCACCCCCAATTGAAAGGATTTCGGGAAGTGAAAGGACCAGAGAAACGAGTGCATAGAATGAGCCCCAAATTAGACCCGCGCTAGAATTCCCACCCACCAGCACCCCAAACTGAAAAAGGGGGAATCGTGGGATAAAGCCAACTCAGCACTCTGTACATGCACAGAGGACTGTTTTTCCCCGCCAGGGTCGGGAACTATAGCGGGACGTGGCTGAACAGGTAGGAGACGGACTCGCCGTTGTGGGTGCGGCGGATAGCTTCAGCCAGGATCATGGAGATGTCAATCACCTAGGGGGGAAAGAGAGGGAGAGGCAGGGTTAACTGGGCCCCAGGAGTTATATGAATGAATTAGTATTTGCGTCAGCCCTTGGCCATAGCAATAAAACAAGATGAATGAATGAATGAATCAATCAATCAATCTTCACCTGCCAGTCAAGCTGTGAATGACTTAATCTTGATTTGTGCCAGAACTCTGCCATCACAATAAAACAACAAGACGATAGACAAAGAATAGAAATGCAATGCGGCGAGGTGGAGCGAGGAAGGGGCCAAATAATCTGGGACAGGCCATAGAGATAATGATAATAATAATAATAATAAATGACAGTGGAAGGTGTGAGAATGATCAGAAATGTGCCAGAGAGATGATAATAAAATGATGAAAATAATAATATTAATATTATTAATAATAGATGACGATGGAAGGTGTGAGAACGATCAGAAACGTGTCACAGAGATAATAACAATAACAATAATAATAATAATACTAATAATAAATGACGACAATGAAAGGTGTGAGAATGATCAGAAAGTTGCCAGAGATGATGATGATGATGATGATAATAATAATAATAATAATAACAACAATAATAACAACAACAACTGAGGATGTTGATGGAAGGTATGAGAATGATCAGAAACGTGCCAGAGAAATAATAACAATAACAATAATAATCCCCCCTACCTGGATTTTGGGGCAGTGCTTCATCTTCTCCTCCTGCGGGATGGTGTTGGTGACAACGACGGCCTCAAACCCTGCACCGTTAATCCGGGAGATGGCCGGACCGGAGAAGATGCCGTGCGTCAGGATGGCGTAGACCCGGGTGGCACCCGCCGAGAGGAGCCTGCGGGGGAAAGCGGGTTGGGCTGGATGACCACAGGGGTTGCCTTCCAAGCAGGGTGGGTAAAAATCAATGATTTTTTGAAATAATAATAACAACAATAATAATCTGATTTTTAAAATTTAAATCTGATTGTTTTCAAATATTTTAATTAGATTTTTTAAAATTTAAATCAGATTGTTAAAATTTAAATTGGATTTTAAAAAAAATTAATTGGACTTCCCCCCACTTAAATTGGATTTTTAAAATTTTAAATCAGATTTTTAAAAATTTAAATCGGATTTCCCCCCACTTAAATCAGACTCACTTGTCCGCGGCGTGGCAGATTGTCCCACAGGTGTCGGCCATGTCATCCACCAAGATGGCTGCCCGGTCTTTGACGTCGCCCACCAGGACCATGCGGTCGACCTCGCTGGCCTTCTTGCGCTCCTTGTGGATGAGGGCAAAGTCGACGTTTAGGCGGTCAGCGATTGATGTCACCCTGGGAGAAGGAGGTTCTAGGTTGAGATGTCTTGATTTGAAATCCTTTTTTTTATTATTAAAATCCCTTTTTATGAAAAGGTTCAGGCTTGCTGGCATCCTCTTAATATGGACAAGCAGAAGGAGGTTTCCTTTCTGGAATAATAAAATCCCTTTTTTACAGATAGGTTCAACCTTGCTGGCATCCTACAAATATTGACGAGCAGAGGAAGAGCAGGGTATAAGTAATAAATTGTTGTTGTTGTTGTTCTTATTATTATTATTATTATTATTATTATTATTATACTAGTAGTAGTAGTAGTAGTAGTAGAATGGGAGATTAAAAGGATGGAGCAGCTGGGAGGGTCCCCGGGGTGTCCAGTCCAGCCCCCGGTAAGGCAGGAATCTCAACGCAGAATCCCCGAATGGTAGAGCTGGAAGGGACCTGTGAGAAATTTTTGGAAATTCTGGGGTCACCTTTTGGCTCCCCCGGCGTCTGGCGAGACGATAGTGCAGTTCTTCCACTCGGCGATGTTCTCCTTGATCCACTTCAGAACAGCCGGCTCGGCATACAGGTTGTCGACGGGGATGTCAAAGAAACCCTGGCCCAGGAAGCAGAAGCAGAAACATATATTTATAACCTCATCCGTCTGGCTGGGTTTCCCCAGCAACTCTGGGTGGTTCCCAATCATCATCATTATCATTAATCTGATAAAAGCAGTTGGAAAATAGCATAAAAAGCAGACCATAATAACATGGTCAACGTAATAATACTGTAGCGGCCTGAATATAAGACTCACCCCCCAAATTCCGACCGTGAAAAGTTAAAGGGTGGCTTATATTCAGGCCAATATGGTACCATATTGACCTGAATATAAGCCTCGCTTTTTCCCCCCAAAAAAGCGCTCAAATATTTCACAACATATTAAAATTTAAAACAACATTATTAACGTAAGTGTTAAATACTCAAAATATTCAGAAAGTTCACACGTGGCCATGCAGGCTGGACAGGATCAGCCCTGGGGGCCCCACCTGGATCTGAGAGGCATGCAGGTCCATGGTGATGATGTGGTCAGCGCCGGCCACCGAGAGCATGTTGGCGACGAGCTTGGCAGAGATGGGTGCTCGGCTCTGCAATGGAAAGGGGGCCGCTGAATCGGGTGTTGTGCTACAACTACCATCCTGCTTAGCAGGCAGGTTCCCACCCATAACCCAATGTAGCTAGCAAGACTCCAACTCCCATCCTGCCCAGCAGCTAGGATCACAACTGCAATCAGGCCTAGCTAGCCAGACTCCAACTCCCAGCATGCCTAGCTCGAAAGACTCCACTTCCCAGAATGCCTAGCAGGCAGGTCTCCAATTCATTCCACCTATAACCCAGCCTAACTACCAAGACCCGGACATCGCCGCCCTCAGTCCAGTCAACCCAGCAACTTCGCCCCCTCCCAAGTGTGCCATTAATCCCGTTCCCCCGGAAACCTTGTCCTTCTTGTCCTGTCGGGCGTAGGGAAAGCAGGGAATGACGGCTGTCACTCGGCTGGCCGAAGCGATCTTGCAGGCGTTGATCATGATCAGCAGCTCCATCAGGTGGTCGTTGATCTCGCCGCAGCCGCTCTGGACAATGTAGACGTCCTCGCCGCGCACGCTCTCGCCGATCTCCACGCTGCGGAGATTGCATTTCCCCCCCGATTTAAATAGATTTTTTTTCCGATTTAAATTGGATATTTTCCATTTAAAAGGGATATTTTCAATTCAAACTGGATGATTTTGATTTAAATTGGCTTTTTTTAAAAAAATGCTTTCTAAATATTTTTAGAATTCCAGTCCAAAGGTTATTCAGCAGGAAATTAGGATTTATTATTTTGACTGTTATTTTGGAACCGGTTCAGTTGTAGCCTATAATTGTTGTTGTGGTGGTGGTGGTTAAGGATAAGGGTTAGAAGTAACAATAGGACTTAGGGCTAGGGATTAGGAATAAAAATAATAATATAATATAACATCAGGAAATAAGTTTATCATGTGTGTTAAAACCCATCTTTTTTTTAAAAAATTGTTAAATCACATCAGTTAACAAACATGGATCCACATACTATCATGTTATTGTTTTAGTGAAATAAATGGTTTAGATTGTTATTAAGGAAACAATTATTTTTCTCCTTCCAATCAATCAAGTTGTCCAAATAGAAACCGTTAACTTAATATAACTCACCAGAATTTCATAATTATCTGTCAGTTTATTTCTAAGAGTAGAACCAAATCAGTCATTTTTGATATAACTGTAAAAACGACTCTGAAAATGTATCATTCCTAAATGGAAAACTTCATCTGGTTGTCAATAGGAAAATTATACAAGCAAGAATGAGTCTTTCTGTTAAAAAATGATCTAAATCAAGTCTTACTGATTTAAATCGATTTGTTTTAAATCAAATCCACCCTGCAGAAAACTACAGTTCCCACAGTGATGCCAATCTCTGTCATGGAAAACTACAGTTCTCATAGTGGTGCTCCGCATTTCTTTCATGGAAAGCTACAGTTCCCGGAGTGCTGCCTTGTCTCCTGCTTGCAGAACTACCATTCCCAGTGACCCCGTCTCTTTCATGGAAAACTACAGTTCCCAGAGTGCTGCCCCCATCTCCTGCTTGGAGAACTACAGTTGCGGACATGCCCCCAGTCCCCTAGAGACGCAGCATTACATCCAGCCTGGAGGAACTACAGCTCCCAGCCTGCCCCGCGCACTCCCCTCAGACCCAATGGCTCCGTGGCCTCGGAAAACTACCCTTCCCAGGCTGTTCCGCGACCACGCATACGCCCAACCTACCACGTCCCTTACGGGAACCACACCTCCCATCATTCCCCGAGCGCTCCCCTCAGACTCATTGGCTCGCTCGTCTCGGAGATCTACCCTTCCCAGCCTGCCCCGCGGCCGCGCATGCGCCAAACCCATCGCGTCCCTCGCACCCAGCATGGAACTACCCTTCCCAGGTTGCCCCGCGGCGGGCAAGCATGCGCACAACCTACCACGTCTCCTGGTTGGAGAACTTCTTGGTGACCACCTTGCCCAGCTCCAGGCCCAGCCGGTCGGCGATCCTCTGCGACAGGTCCTGGTGCGAGGAGCCGCTGAAGAGCTTGATGTTGGGCATCCTGCTGGCCAGCGAAGCCGCCGGCGAGAACGACGTGCCCGAGCGCGACGTCGAGGCCTCGCCCACCTCCACCCCGGGGACAGGCCCGCCGCGGGCGGCTCGCCGCTCGCCCTCGGCCGCCTCGCGCCGCTCCAGCAGGCCGAGGAAGGCGTCCGGGAGCGCAGGCCGCGCCCGCCGCCTCAGACGACGGAGCCGCACTGCGCCGCCATCTTGGGAGCGGGCCTTTATATCACCTCGGGCGGCGCGCGCAGGCGCGGCTCGCCAAAGACACACCCACTCGAGCGAGGGGCGCTTGCGTGAATGCTGAGACAGGCTCACTTTGGAGAGGCGCGCCTGCGCAGAAGCAGAGACGGGCCCGCTTTCGCGAGGATGAAAAGAGGCGGTGAAAAGGGCCGGGAGGCGCGTGCGCAGAGGGCAAAACACGCCCCTCCGCTAAAAAAGCACGTCTGCGCACACGGCTCCTTGAAACGGAGTCTCCTCAATGGGTCGCCAGGCAACGCGCGCCTCTTCAGCGAGCGAGGCACGCCCCCACTGGCGACGGACGCCTGTGCAGAGCCTGTGCAGGAGTATCCAGTGCAAGTTTGCGCTTGCGCTGCCGGAGGAGGCGCGTGATTGGTCGACGAGAGTCGAAGGGCAGAAGCTGCCGCCCTGCGCGGCTTCGAGGGGCCCGTGTGCGCACGTGCGGACTTTGTAAACGAGGCAGGCAGTAATCCAACCGGTCAGTTGCAAAGCGCTCAGCTTCCATTTCTTGGGGAGACTTTCCTGGATGGGAAAGTTATTTTCCGGGAAAATAACGGAGGAATAAACCTCACCAGCGCCTTAATTCCCAACCTTTTATTTATTTATTTATTTATTCATTCATTCATAATAATAATCTATAGCGATCCCTTGACATTCCTTAGTTCTTCTGCAGGACCCCTGCGCAGCGCCAGTGAAAGTGAGAAGAAGCGAAAGGAACTTGCAATATCGGATAGAGCCTTAACCAATTGAGTTATTATTATTATTAATAATAATAATTGTTAGGGTTAGGCATGAGGATTAGAGATAGGAATTAGGGATAGGAATTAGAGATAGGTTTGTTGTTATTATTATTAAATAACAATAATAATAATAATAATAATAATAACCAGGTTTTTTCCAGGCCTTCCCATCTCTAAACTTGAGATTATTATTACGATTAGGGATAAGGGTTAGAGATAGGGATAGGAGTTAGGGATAGGGTTGTTGTTATTCTTATTGTTGTTGTTTTTCTTATTAGGTTATCATTATATCATTATTATTATTATTATTATTATTCTGTTCGGAGCCTCCCAGAGTAGCTGGGGAAACATGGCCAGATGAGCAGGTATCAATATTTTATTTATTTATTTATTTATTTATTTATTACTTATATCCCCGCCCTTCTGGCCAGGTTTCCCCAGCCACTCTGGGAGGCTCCCAAGAGAATATCTAAAACATGATAAAACATAAAACCTCCCTTCTGATTACATTTCCAGCAACAATGATTATAATTATGGTTTCCTTTGTTCAAAATAAATGGATTGATATCGTTACACACACACATATAATTTGTGTATGTATACACTGCCCATCTGGGCGGCTCCCAATAGAATATTAATAATAATAATAATAAATAACCCTATCCAATCCCTATCCCTAACTCCTATCCCTAATAATAATAATAATGCTATTAGTTATACAACGCCCATTGGGCTGGGTCCCCCCCCCCTTTTTTCCAGGGGGCAAAGGCTTAAAAAACCCCACCATAACCCGGCCCCCCAACCTGTCCCCTCCCACCCAATTTCCCCATTTTTCCTCCAGGCCTTCCCATCTCTAAACCTGAGCCTGCAGAACTCCTGGCCGCAATTCTCGGAAGCTTTCCCAAACCGCCCAGAGATCTTGGGTAGGGATGGGAAGGCCTGCAGGAAACCAGGTTTTTTCCCTTTTTTAAAAAAAGCTGTTTTTTCTATAAATAGGGAGGGGGATATTCAAACTTTGTCAAACTGTTTTTTCCCAATTCCCCTGGGGGGGACAGCTTTGGGGGGAAACAGGAAAAAAAAAGTTTTTTCCCCAGGCCTTCCTTCTCTAATCTTGGGTGATTTCGTTTATTTTTTAATTTAATGTTATTGTTTCATTGTATCTCATCATTATTAGTGATTATTAGCATTTTTATTATTATCAGTATTTGTATTATATGATTATATGATTATTGCTGTTATTTCTATCCCACCCATTTCATAAAGAAATAAAAAATAAATCAAGGAAGAAATATGATGGTTTTGGGGCAACTCAGGACAATAATAATTTTTGTTGTTGTTAAATTCAGGAGCCAAAATGTCCAAAATCCATGGCGTTCCAGATCTGTATTATTTATATCCCACCCATTTCATAAAGAAATAAATCAAGGAAGAATTTTCATGATTATTTTCAGGTAATCCTCTCAGATGTGCTAGTACAAACAATAAAATGGATACTGGATATTGGTGCATATTGTTGTTACATTTTTATGTTTATATTATTATTTATTTCCCCCAAATTTCATAAAGAAATAAGAGTCAAGAAAGGATTCGGATTATGTACGTTTTTCAAAATTAACATTATTATTAATATTAATATCAATTATTAATATTATTTGCTACTTAATATTACTTAATATTATTACTTGATTTGATTAGTTATTTAATAGTCCACATTAATATCATTATAAATTAATTTTAACCAACATTATTCTGGATTAATATTAATTAATATCATTGTTTAGGAATAGTCCATATTTTAAAATAAATATTATTATCAATTTTTTTAGGGGGGGAGAGATGTCACAAACGCAAGATCGATATGAAGATTTGTGTATTGGCATAAATTTGCATATAAGTTTCACATCTTTCTATATAGACAATCTCAGGTCAAATTTACACAGATATAATTTCCATATATCTATACATATATAGTCTTTATTATGTATAATATATACAGGCATGTAAAAAAGGGGGGTTTTCTGTGTCCAGAGGGAACCGCAAAGGTCATCCAGCCCAACCCAAGGCAAGGCCACCTCAGTGCCAATCATTGTGGTACCAAACATTGTGGTTGCCAGAGTCATCCAACCATCTCCCAGCTTCCTTCTTTTCCTTCGTCCCTCCATCTTTCCATTCTTCCTTCCTTTGTCCCTACTTCCCTTTCTCTGTCCTTCCTTCTTTCCTTCGTCCCTCCTTCCTTTTCTCCGTCCGTCCGTCCTCCCTCCCTTTCTTTGTCCTTCCTTCCTTTGTCCCTCCCTCCTTCCTTTTCTCCGTTAATCCTTCCCCATTTCCTTCCTCCCTTCCTCCCTTTCTCTATCCTTCCTTCCTTCCTTCCTTCCTTCCTTCCTTCGTCCCCCCTCCTTTTCTGTCCTTCCTTTCCGTCCTTCCTTCCTTCATCCCTCCCTCCCTTTCTCCATTCTTCCTACCCCATTTCCTTCCTCCCTTCCTCTGTCCTTCCTTCCTTCTTTCCTCCCTCTCTCCACTGGACGGTCCTGTGCCAATTCATGCAGTGGGTGGGGTCACCCAACCGCATCCCGGCTTTCAGAGCTGAGGAGTTGGACTACATGACCGGGCTCCCACCAATGGAGCCCAGGGCACTTCAGCCCTCTGAGAGAAAATTGCCGCCCTTCGCCTTCCCCGCAAAACAGCTGCCTCGTCACACTTCCCTGAACGTCCTCTCAGCAAGCCTCACTTTTGCCACGCACTGGCTCCTCGCCCGCCTGCCTGGCTGCTGACTCCTCCGCCGCCCTTGCCAGGGCGGTGTAGTTCCTCGCCACCTCCTCCACCTGAGCCAGCAGTGCCCGCCGCCGTGCCTCTTTGCCCACCACTGCTGCCGTCTCCGCCAACCGCGCCAGCACCCGGAAGCTCCCGGCGACGGCCGGCAGCAGCCGTGCCGGGCTCTTCTCGGCGCCTGCCACCCGCCGGCAGGCGGCCCTCAGCTCCCGGAAGGCCAGTGCCAACTCCCGCCGGCCCTCATCTGGCACCGACGCCCCATTCCCTGCCGCTGCTGCACATTGCCGCAGGGCGCCTAGCAGCCGTTCAGCGTCGAGCCTCACCGCTGAGAACCCACCGGGGAAGGCGTACTCCCGGCCGCACAGCTCCCTGATGCGGTCGAGGCCCGATGCTGCCCGCAGGTCAATCTCCTGTGTCCGGGCTGCTGCCGGCATTGGCATTGGCGGCACCGAGTAGCACAGCTCATCGGCCTCGTCGTCACCTCCCCGCGCTGAGAAGCAGGAGCGCACTGAGCAGCAGCCCTCTCCACCCAGCCCCAGTTGCTGTGGGCACATGTCATCCGGGAAACGCGGCGCTAGATCACCCTCTTCTGGAATGGCCCCTTCCCCGCTGGCGCAGCGCTGCAGCTTCTCGTAGCGTGGCGCTGCTGCCACCACACACTCAGTCCCCAGGCAGGAGGCGCTCTTTTCCACATCTCTCGGCTCTGGGCTGGCCGAGCGCACCCGTCGACTCGGGAATCCTTGTGCCACCTGCTGCGGGCAACTCTCTCTCCCTCGGCAGTCGCACCGCAACACACTGGGCGCTGTTGGCACAGGGCTGGTGCCAGGTGGGCAACCACAGCCCCCCGGCGCTGGACCCTTCAGGAGTTGCTCCAGGAACTCCAGTTCAAACTGCTTCACTTTCCGGAGTTGCGCCCGGCGCTCATCCGTTTCCCGTTTGAGCCGTGCTGGGAATGTCGCTGAGAAGAGCTTCCGGAAGCGGAACGCCGGCCGGGGCACCCGCGGCTGTGCCGGGACCTCCAGATCCTCTCCGTGTGGCACCTTGGGTTCGAGATCAGACACTTCCTGGAGCGGGGGAACCATAGTATCTCTCCAGATCCTATCCGCCGGCACCTGGCAGCTCTCTGTCTCCTTCTGGGGACACTCCGGTTCAGGGTTCGAGGGGCAAGGCTGAGCGCTGGGACTTGTTTTGGCCTCAGCGAGCCACGCTGGTGAGGACTTCCCAGTCTTCGCCTGCCAACTGGGCGCCCCACAGCCTCTCAAGCGGAAAGGTAGGTCCTTCTGGACCAGGAAGCCATCTGGGTCGACCCGTTGCGCCAGGAAGTAGGTGGCGTTGGGGGAAGCGTCTGCGTCACGGCCGGAGTCGGGGTCGAGGGCGGCCAGGACGATGAGACCTGGAGAAACCACAAGGGCCGGGAGCATTAGGATGTTGAATAATAATCATAATACTAGGGTTATTACCCTATCCCTAATCCCTATCCCTAACTCCTATCCCTATCTTGAACCCCTATCCCTAACCCTAATTATTATTATTATTAGCTTATTATTTCTACTCTGCCCATCTGGCTGGGTTTCCCCAGCCACTCTGGGCAGCTCCCAAAACACAACAACAACAACGATGATGATGATAATCATAATCATAATCATAATCATAATAATCAACAACAATGATAATAATAATGTTGTTGTTGATGATGATAATCCTATCCCTAATCCCTATCCCAAGGGAATGGATTCAACTGTAGTGATCAGATGGGATTACCATGAGGAATTATAAAATATGCATCAAGCCATTGTGTCCACAATGAATGCATTGTGTTGACTGGGTTTAATTCATTGACAATAATTTCTGACCAAATCCCACAACCCTCTGCATCTCTGGCCATTTCCTCTACTGCCCATTTCTCTTTCTTGACAAGTCACGTACACAGCCCAGTTGCTTTGCCAGGCATGCATCCTGGGCCATAAAGATAGTGGGCAAGTTTCTTTGATGTAGCTTTTCTGAAATGTTAATCTCAGGATGTTGATCTTAGGGCCGGGAAATGATCCCTGTCTTCCTGGCCATCCTTATGTATATTGCTTGTTTATCACCTCCCGGGGTTGCCAGATGCACTCCTTTGTAGTTCTGTTTTGTTTACCCCAGAAATATGTGTGCTTAATTAGTTTTAGTAGTTTAATTTTGTCCCCACATGGGGTTTGTTGAAATGCTCAGAAGAAATCTGATTGGTTCTTACGAACACTCTGTAAAAAGTTCTTTTCTGAATAAGACGACCTGGGCCGGAGGGTGGAGAGACAGATTATTATACGCACCCTTCCCAGAGTCTTGCTGGTTCAAGCATCTGTGTGTATTCTTATTGATCAGAGTTCAATTCTTCCTTTACTTTGAGAACACCTCACTTGACACCCTCTTCAATACTACTATTACTACTAATAATAATGATATTGATGATGATGTTAATAATAATAATAATCTATCCCTATGCCTGGGGGTGGACTTGACACCCTCTTCAATACTAATATTAATACTACTACTACTACTACTACTACTACTAATAATAATAATAATAGTAACTCTATCCCTAACCTGGGGGTGGACTTGACACCCTCTTCAATACTACTATTACCACTACTACTAATACTAATAACCCTATTCCTAATCCCTATTTCAGGGGGTGGGCTCGACGCCATCTTCGATACCCGTGGCTGGCGCCGGTGGTCCATCCTCTGCCTCCGCCAGGGCTTCCAGGGCCTGCAGGGTCGACACCAGCGCCTCGTCGAGATCCTGGGCTCGTTCCCGGACTGTCCGGGACCCTGGCACCACCGCCTCGACGAAGGTCACCGGTAGCTGGCACCCGGCATCCTCGCTTGGTGCCGCCCGCTGGCGCCGGGCGTCGTCCTCATCAGAGCTATTGTCCCCGAAGCCAGGTGGCGGTGCTGCGATGGCCAGGGCGGTGGTGGGGTCGTCCTCATCGCCCTCGCTGCCCGGCGGCGGCAGCGCCGTCAGATCCAGGCCAGCACGGCCCAGGCTCCGTCCGGGACCGTCCACCGAGCGGGCTCGGGCACGCCTGGCACCGCAGCCCTCGCCCTCGGCACCCGGGAGTTTCAGCACTGGATCCGACTTGGTCCTGGGCCGCGTTTCCCCATCTCCGAAGATCCGGTTCTGGTTGAGGTCGGGGCGGCGGCGGCGTGGCAGCTCCGGTGGCATTGCACGGCGGTTGCTGCAGGCACTACGGTTCCCAGCCTCCTTCTCTCTGCCTGGAAAAGGAGAGACCGGAGGGTGAGGATGGTTGCCAGGGAAGGTGCTCCGGGGTTGTATAGTCCAACCCTCTTGACCCGTGATTGGCCTGAATAAAACCTGGAACCTCCTGCGTGTCCGTAGGGCATTCATATTTTCTGCACCTAAATGTATTATTATTACTATTATTATTATTATTGACGTCTCTATTCTCAGTAAAGAAATATAAATGCATGATTGTTGTTGTTTTGTTGCTGTTATTGTTGCTGTTACTTCGGATGTCCCTATTTTCATAGGAGAAATGTAAAATTATTATTATTATTGTCAGGGGTTCAGGGACAGAGGCACAGGGTAGGCAGGAGATGGAGAGCGATGGGGATGAGTCCCAGGACAGCGAGGAAGAGGATGACAATGACTCAAGAGATTCCATGAGTCTTTCCAGCGAATCAGAGGATTCCCAGAAGGGGGCGCCGGTAGTCAAGGCCAGGGGAGCCCCAGGGGGAACGTGTCAGGAGCAGGGGGCCAGCGGGGGATCCCAAAGTGGCAGCTGGGCGTCAGGACCAGCCTCCCTGCCAGAGTGCAGCGAAGGGGGTGGAGGTTCCAGTGTATCAGGGGAAGCAGCTCCGGCAGCAGAGAAGGGAGGGAGGTCGGAGCAAGCCACCCTCCCGGAAGGGGAGGGGAGTAGTGAAGGGAGTAGTGTAGCTGTCAAAAGGAAGGTTAGAGGTTGGGCGCGCGCGCCAAGTTCAAATGTAGAGGCGCGCGGAAGTACAGGGAGCCCGGAGGAGGGGCCAGGTCCCAAAGCCCGCAGGAGGGGGCAAGAGCAGTCTGGGGATTCCGCGTCAGAGGAATCCAGGAGGGGCGAAACCCCAGCGGGCAGGAAGACCCTGCGGAAAAGGAAAGAGAGAAAGAGGTGGAGCAGCGCAAGCCTCTTAAACTGGTGCAGGGGAGGGACTGACTCAGAGGGGACTTCAGCGGTCTAAGCGTAACAGACGTAGGGCTGCGCGCCTCGGATGTGAAGCAAACAATGAACTGCAATAAACACTTTTGTATATAAGAAGAGATAGGCGTTGGTCTTTTGTGAGCTGAGACTTGAGGCAGCCCTGACAATTATTATTAAGATTGTCCCTATTATCGTTGGAGAAACGAAAGAGTAAAATTGTTGTTGTTGTTAATGACATCCATATTTTCATAGGAAAAATGTAAAATTATTGTGGTCATTATTATTGACGTCTCTATTCTCAGCGGGGAAACGTAAAAGCATTATTGTTCTTTTCTTGTTGTTATTTAGGATATGCTTATTTTCATTGGAGAAATGTAAGATGATGATGATGTTGATGATTGTCCCTTTTCTCGTTGGAGAAATATAAGAGTGGACGAATGGGCGGGATATAAATCAATTGTTGTTGTTGTTGTTAACAGGGACCCAGGCTGGCTTCCCTCAATCTGGGATTTTATTCCCTTTGGAAAAATCAGACATCTCAGCTGGTTGGAATTTTCTGAGCTTGGAAATGTACCTGTCTTGGTCATGGGAGCTGGTATATAAATTCTCATTCTCGTTCTAATAATAATATAAGTACTAATATTCATATTAATATTTGAATTCTATATATAGTAAATTATATATCTGGGAACTCCAGGATGTAGGCCGGTAGATACATTCAATTAATTAAAAAGAAAAGAATAAAAAAGCATAGCATAGCATAGCATAGCATGGCATGGCATGGCATAACATAACATAACATAACATAACATAACATAACATAACATAACATAACATAACATAACATAACATAACATAACATAACACAACAACAACAACAGGGGGACCCAGGAATTGAGTGGTATATAAATTCAATTAATAATTCTATTATTATTATTGACGTCTCTATTCTCAGCAGAAAAATGTAAAAGCATGATTGTTGTTGTTTTGATGCTGTTGCTGTTATTGTTGCTGTTATTTAGGATGTCCCTATTTTCATAGGTGGTGCTGGAGGAGACTCTTGAGAGTCCCATGGACTGCAAGAAGATCAAACCTATCCATTCTGAAGGAAATCAGCCCTGAGTGCTCACTGGAAGGACAGATCCTGAAGCTGAGGCTCCAAGACTTTGGCCACCTCATGAGAAGAGAAGAGTCCCTGGAAAAGACCCTGATGTTGGGAAAGATGGAGGGCACAAGGAGAAGGGGACGACAGAGGACAAGATGGTTGGACAGTGTTCTTGAAGCTACAAACATGAGTCTGAACAAACTGCGGGAGGCAGTGGAAGACAGGAGTGCCTGGCATGCTCTGGTCCAGGGGGTCACGAAGAGTCGGACACGACTAAATGACTAAACAACAACAACATTTTCATAGGAGAAATGTAAAATTGTTGTTGTCGTCTCAACAGAGAAATGTAAAAGCATTATTGTTGTTTTGTTGTTGTTATTTAGCATATGCCTATTTTCATAGGAGAAATGTAAGACTTATTATTATTATTATTATTAAAATTGTCCCTTTTTGTTGGAGAAATGTAAGAGTAAATTTAATAATAATAATAATAGGGGCCCAGGCTGGCTTCCATCAATCTGGGATTCTGGGATTTCATCCCCTCCAGAAAAATCTGACTTTCAGCTGCTTGGAATTTCCCTTGCTTGGAAACGTACCTGCCTTGGGCATGGGAGGCGGTGCGACCGGGAAAAGCGTCCTTCTGGAGTCAGCCAGTAGGTGGCAGTAGCCAGAAATGAGGCCAGCAAAATTGGTGGCTTCTGGCCACTCCATCAGAAGCACCAGCGGCTGGGGAGAGAAGTAGTATTGGAATCATAAAATCATAAAATATTGATCTTTATTATTATTATTGGAATAATAGGACCATACAATATTCTAGTCTATTACTATACAGTCATACCTCAGGTTGAAGTAGCTTCGGGATGAATATTTTCAGGTTGTGCTCCGCGGCGACCCGGAAGTAATAGAGCACGGGCTTCCGGGTTTCGCCACTCACGCATGCGCAGATGCTCAAAATGACGTCATACGCATGCACAGAAATGGCAAATCGCGACACGTGCAGACACGGGTTGCGTTCGCTTCAGGATGCGAATGGGGCTCTGGAACTGTAGGAGTGCACATTTCCAGAGTGTGGGGATCAGATGGGATTACTATGAGGAATTATAAAATATGCATCAAGCCATTGTGTCCGCTATGAAAGCATGGCATTGACTGGGTTAGATTCATTGACAATAATTTCTGATCAAATCCCACAAGCCTCTGCATTTCTGGCCATTTTCTCTACTGTTCATTTTCTACGCCTGACAGGCACGTATCAGCATTCTAAATACACAGGCCAGTTGCTTCATCAGGCATCCTGAGCCATAAAAGATAGTAGGTAGCTTCTTTGATGTAGTTTTTTAATCTTTAGATAGCTCTTAAGGGCCAGGAAGAGTGTTCACAAAGAGATGGTAAATACTACCCGTCCTTCCTTCCTTTATTGCTGTTTATGACCTCCAGGTTTGCTGAATGCATTCTTCCTTTTTAGTTCTGTTTTATTTACCCCAGAAGTATGCATGCTTAAATTAGTTTTGTAGTGTAACTTTGTCCCCATGTGGGTTTTTTTGAAATGCTCAGAGGAAATCTGATTGGTTCTTACGAACACTGGGTAAAAAGTTCTTTTGTGAATAAAACGACCTGGGCCGAAGGGTGGACAGGAATTATTATTATACACACTCCTCCCAGAATCTTGCTGGTTGAAGCCTCTGTGTGTTATTAATCAAGAGTCTAATCCTTCCTTTGCTTTGGGAACGCTACAGGAACAGATCCCATTTGCATCCAGAGGTACCACTGTATTCTTATTGTTCTCATCATAATAAAGGCTGAATATTATTTAAATGAAAAATCTGATTTAAGTAATAAAAATCTAATTTAAATCAGAATATAAATTGAATCAAAAGTGTCAGGGAACTGACATCGGAGCTAGAGGCAGAGGGAAGGCTCTCAAATGATGCTGGAGAAGGGCCCAGCAGGGAGAGAGGCAGCTCCGCAGATGGGGAAGCAAATCAGCGCAACACCAGGGAAAGAGAGGGGCTGATGGGGGAATCGGCAAGAGGGCTCCAGGACTCTTCACCGGACACCAGCGGGGAGAGCACGGGTCCTCCGCTACCCACGCCCACCCTGCGCAGAAGACTTCCGCGCAGAGAGAGTAGGAGGAGACTGGGTGTCAAACAACTTTTATGTTGGAAAAGATTTAAGAAACGCCCACTGACGGATTCTGCTAGCGACTGAGGCAGCCACGAAGTGAAGGGCTGCCCAGACTGAAAGGTTTAGCAAGGCAACAAAGCCTGGAGAGGCGGCAACTTACGCACGAGCAACCCATACACATTACAAAAAGAATCCAATATAAATTGAAATAATCAAATTTTTTAAAAAATGTGCTTTAAATTAAAATCTGATCTAAATAAAAAAATCTGATTCTTTGAATAATTTTTTTTATTTAAATAGAAAAAAATGCGATTTAAATTAAAAATGTGATTTAAATAAAAATGTGATTTAAATCAAAAACCAAATTTAAAATTTAAAAATCTGATTTAAATTTTTTAAATTCAGATTTAAAAATTTGAAAATCTGATAGAAAAAAACCCCAAAGAAAATCCGAGTGACGGGATGGCCCCCAGGCGGCCCTCCAGCCTGCCCACCTTTGCATCCACAATGCCGGTCTCCACCCTTGCCACACCCGGGTTCTCCCGGAAGAGTTGGACTCTGCTGATCTGGCTGAATTCGCACAGGACAGTGGTCAGGTTGGTGCGGAGGTCGATGACGTGACTCACGCCATGGCGGGGGCCCACCAGGAGGGTGGGGGCCGTGTCCTGGCCGTCCTACGAGAGAGTCAGAGTAGTCAAACTCAGACCTGGAACCCAGAATAAGGACCCGGAACCAAACCGGAACCAGGAACCAGAATCCAAGCCCGGAACCCTAGCCGAACTGAACTGGAAACCAGAACCAGGAACCGGAAACCAAAACCCATAACCTGGAACCAGAATCCAGGAACTGGAACTGAACCAGGAACCGCAACTGGAATCAAAGCCGGGAACCAAACCGGAACCTGGAACCAGAATCCAAGCCCGGAACCCTAACCAAACTGAACTGGAAACCAGAACCAGGAACTGGAAACCAAACCAGAAACTGGAACCCAGAATACAAGCCCGGAACCCGGAGCCCGGAACTGGGAACCAGAAAACAGAACCTGGCACCAGAATCTGAGGCCAGAACCTGAAACAGAAACCACACCAGAACCCGGAAACCCTACCATCCCGACGGTCTGGAAGATGACACCGGAGAAGGTGGGCAGCCGGTCGAGGAGGCGTAGGTACTGGAGCTTGGCCCGGGTAGGGGAGACCTGAGAGGAGAGAACCGGGGGGCCCCTTGGGGTCATCCAGTCTGACCCCAGGCTCAAGGCGGGGGTTAGGGACCCATCCCAGGGGTTAGGGTCCCACCTGGGCGCCGCGCCGCTGGTGCGCCTTCAGCTGTTGTGAGAGCGACCGGCGCAGGAGCTTGTCCTTGGTAGCCGGCAACAGAGAGGGAGGCAAGAAGGGCTCCAGACCCCACTCCTTCCTGGGGAGAAAAAGGAAATGCACACACTCCAATTTACCGTACTTCCTTCCTGCCTACCTTTCTCTGTTCTTCCTTCCTCCCCCTCTCTCCCTTTCTCAGTTCTTCCTTCCCCATTTCCACCCTCCCTCTGTTCTTCCTTCTGTTTCCTTCCTTCGACCCTTCCTCCCTTTCTCTGTCCTTCCTTCCTTCCTTCCTTCCTTCCTTCCTTCCTTCCTTCCTTCCTTTCTTTCTCCCTCCCTCCCTCCCTCCCTCCCTCCCTCCCTCCCTCCCTCCCTCCCTCCCTCCCTCCCTTTGCTCTTCCTTCCCTGATTCCTTCCTTTGTTCATTTCTTCATTCCTCCTTCCCTTTCTCTATCCTCCTTCCTTCCCTCCCTTTCTTTGTTCTTTCTTCCTTGTTTCCCTCCTTCCTTTCTCTGTTCTCCCTCCCTCCTTTCTTTCTGCTGTCCCTCCCTCCCTTTTTGTTTTTCCTTCCCCCTTCCTTCCTTTCTCCTTGCTTCCTTCCTAAGGAAGGAAACAAAGAAGGAAGAACAGAGAAAGGGAGTGAGAGACGAAGGAAGGAAGGACGGTTGGCTGTCCCAGATGTGGGAACAAGGGTTGGTCAGGATGACCCTCAGGGTTCCCCCCGGAACTCACTCACTCGACGTTTCTGAGTGCCACCTTGTGGCTGGGACGGGTGGCTGAGACGGTGATATAGATGTGGAGCGCCGTCAGGACCAGGAGCGACTCCGGATCGGGGTCGGCACCAAACCGCTCCCGAATGACATCGTTGCGGCTCTGGAGAGGGAATTATAAGCACCGCCTAGTGGTTACTGCGAGGGACTGGGAAGCAGTGACTAGTGGTTATTGACTAGAAAGCAGCACCTAGTTGTTTGTGAGTTGTAAGCAGTCCCTAGTGGTTAGATCGAGGGACTAGGAAGACTAGTGAGCTGGAACTAGTGCTTACCCCCAGCAAAATAATAATAATAATAAATTTGTACCCCGCCCATTTGAGAAGCAGTGAGGACCACTAGGTGGAGCAGCCGGCTGACCTGGATGTAGAGGTATTCGAAGGCGGCGGCGTCTCGCCGCAACAGTTCGGCAGGGTCTTTGGGGTAAAAGCTGACCCGAAAAAGGCACCGCATGCCTTGGTAGTGGGTCCGTTGAACGACCTGGGGGGAGGAAGGAGAGCTCTGGCAAGGGGGTGGGCTAGATGACCCTGGGGTCCCTTTCCCCTGTCCATCCTTGTGGGATTTGGGAGGAAGGGAGGGAGGGACGAAGGGAGGGTGGGAGGGATGATGGAAGGAAGGAGAAAAGGAGGGAGAGACAAAGGAAGGAGGGAGGGAGGGAAAGAAGGAAAGAAAGAAGGAAGGAAGGAAGGAAGGAAGGAAGGAGAGAGAGAGGGACGAAGGAAGGAAAGAAGGTAGGAAAGAAGGAGGGAAAGACGGAAGGAAGGAAGGGCAGAGAAAGGGAGTGAGGAAAGAAGGTAGGAAGGATGGATGGGAGGGAGGGAGGGACGGAGGGAGGGAGGATTTCAAAGCTCTGGTGAGGGGGGGTTGGACTAGATGACCCCCGGCTCCCTCCTGACTCACGTGGGCCAAAGGCTGCTTCTCCTGTAGGAGGAGAAACTGGTGGCTCCGCTCGGGGCTGCGGTATTCCAAGACGAGGGAAAAATGCTCAATCCGCCGCAGGGAAAGGCGATCCTGGAGGGTTGCCATCACATCCTGGGAGGGTCGAGAGAAAAGCATTTTTGGAAGAATAAGAAAAATAAATCCGATTTTTTACAGTAAGGTTCAGCCTTGCTGGCACCCCCTTAATAGTGACAATCAGAGGGAGGTTTCCTTTTTGGAAATATAAATTTTTACAGTTCTATCAAAAATGACTGATTTGGTTCTACTATTAGAAATACACAGACCGATAATTATAAAATGATGTTGAGGTTTAATAAGTTAACTTTTTATTTGGACAACTGTTCTACTCTACTTTACTGGAAGGAGAAGAAGAATCATTTCCTTAATAACAATTATTTAACTCAAACAATAACATGATAGCATATGTATCCATGTTTGTTAACTGATGTTGATAAAAAAGGACTGTGTTTTAGCACAGATTAAAAACTTAAAATAATCCTTCTTTCCTGATGTATTAAGAATTACAATGTATCAAGAATTAAGCATGTAACTTAAATAGAATTAAATAAATAAAATAGAATATAACTTCAATACATTCCTTTGGACTAGAATGTAACATAATAGAAAATCTCTAGATATATTTCTCCTCTGAAAGCATTTTACAAGTCACTAACCACTAGGTGCTGCTTCCCAGCCCCTTGCTCTAATCACTAGACACTGCTTCCCTTTCTACCTTGACGGTGGTGCGGCTGTCGAAGGTGAAGGACTTGACCTGCCCGTTTTCGAGGAAAACCTTCAGGACGTTGGGGATGAGGAGGAGGGCTTCCTTCTTCAGCATCTCCTGCGGGCGGAAAAGCAGAGGCTGGCGGAATAATAATAATAATAATAATATAATAATAAAACAACTACCTGACTTTTAGAAGACATCTGAAGGTGGCCCTGTTTAGGCAAGTTTTAAGTTTTGATGTTTTATTCTGTTTTTAATCTGTTTTTAATCACCCAGCTGGATGGGCCAGGTATAAATATAAATATAATTATTTTATTATTATTATTATTATTATTATTATTATTATTATTATTAATTTACTACTTATACCTCGCCACCTGCCCGGGCCTCCCCAGTCACTCTGTGCAGCACATTAGCTATCTTTAACAAGCCCAAAGAGGCAACGGAGACATGAAGAAAGGAGATGACCACATCCCCACCCTTCCAGAACTCACCGGCTCCGGCTCCGAGAAGCGCACTTTGGCAGGGTTGGACCTCAGCTTGGCCTTCTTCGCAGCACTGATGAAGGCCGACTTGGGCGACTGGAAGGGGAGAAGGAAAAGACGGGCCTTGTGGGAGAGGTCGGCCGCCTTCCAAAATCTCAGCCGGAAAAGCAGATTCCCGACTTGCCAGGGGGTGGGGGTTGAGATGGATGACCCCCCGGGGATCTCACCTGATGGGTTTGCAGCACGGTGAAGACAGCGGACTCCTTGGCGCTTCTGTGGCAGGAAAGGAACAAAGGAGACATTTAGGGTTTCCTTGAGATTTCTGCCTCTCCAGGGAGTTGGACTGGATGACCCTCGGGGGTCCCAGCTCCCCTGCGTTGAAATTCCTCCAGAAAGAATCCATGGATTTGTAGAGGAGGCAGGAACTGCAGCTCTTAAATTTCAGAAGGGTCACCCTGTCCGACCAGCGTGTCTTGAACCCGCTTCCTCCTTCCTCACCTCACAATTTCGATGAATCTCTCCCGGGCAACATCACTCACGTCTTCGTCACCGATGGCCCAGATCTGGTCCCCGGGAAAGAGTTTGTCCTCCGAGGGTCCGCCTGCCAAAGGAAGGGGCAGCTGGTGTCTGTCGGGGGGAGAGAGACCCTCAGCGTCATCTAGTCCAACCCCCTTCCAACTCGATGATCCGATGCTGAGATTTATCCCCGGAATCCTCACCTGCCACTACTGAACGCACCACCACGGGCCTCTCGCCACCGGCCACAAAGCCAAACCCTCTGTCCGGGTGGCGCCGGATCGTCACCTGTCGGAAGGCCTCGGAAGGCGGTGGTCCCCATTCCATAGCATCCCAGCTTTCCTCTGGCATTGCATCTCCAGCGGCGGGAGAAGACAGGATTCCAGGACACAGGGAGGGATGAATCCTATCCTCGGTCTCTATCCTAATGCACAGAATCTGGGATGCCAGCAAGGTTGAACCTTTCTGTAAAAAAGGGATTTTATTATTCCAAAAAAGGAAACCTTATCCCTAACCCTATCCCTATCCGTATCCCTAACTCCTATCTCTAACCCCTATCCCTAACCCTTATCCCTAATCCCTAACCAGGGGCGTCTTACCTATAGAGACTAGTGGCATGGGGCATCAGGGAAGAGGTGGAGGCTGAATGTGGCGCCTCCCAGCATCAGCTCGTCACCCTTGCCTGCCTCCTCCAGCCCCGCAGGCAGCGCTGTCCTCCTTAAAAAAAGGTGGACAACTCTGGGAAACGGGGGGGGGGGGGCACCGGAGGGAGCTTTGCACCACGGCGCTTGATATGCTTAAGATGGCCCTACCCCTAACCCCCAACCTCATGCCTAACCCCCAACCCCTATCCCTATCCTCAACCCCTAACCCTTATCTCTTCCCTGCATTTCAGCCTTCATCAACTGCAAAGTTGGCATCGATTTGCACATTGCATTTTCGCCAACCAGGTCCGGCATTATGGCTTTCTTTTGCCATTTTGTAATCAACTGCAATTCAATAACTGATTGCATTTTTTATTTTATTTTAAAACCAGAACCATTTTATTTATTCGTTGGGACACAGCTTCTCCACAAAAAGGCCCCACAAGTAATGCAAACGTAAATGTCCAGTTAAGGCACCACCTCTTTTAATATTCACAATAGAGCTCAAAATATTGCTTTTTTAAATTATAATTCATCGCATTTCAGCTGCTGTTTGCAGTTGGCCTTCAGATCCACGAAAATCCAGCAGCAGCAGGGCCTGATCCTGTCTCAGAGGAGGAGAACCCTACTCACTGTGGGTGGGAGAGATGCCCTCTGGCCATGTCACCTCCTCCTTTTCTCCTGCCAGAAAGAGGGGGGAGGGATGGAGGGAGGGAAGAATTCAGCAGATCAAGAATATGAAAGGAATTGGCTGCTGGCCTGGTCCCAGAGAAAGGGATGGGAAAAGAGAGAAGGGGGGGGAGAGAGAAGAGAGGGAGAGAGGAAGGGAGATTTGAGAGAGGAATGGAGAGGCAGAGAAAGAAAGGAGAGAGAGAGAGAGAGGAGATGGAGAGAAAGGGTAAGGGGAGATGGGGAAGAGGAAGGAATGGGGGGGAGAGATGCGACACTGGAGGGAGAGGAGAAAGAAAGAGAGGAGAAGGGGGGGAATGGGGAAGAGAAAGAAGGAGTCCAGGGAGAGGGGGGGAATGGGGAAGAGAAAAAGAGGGGGGGGGGAGAGAGAGATAAAGGGAGATTTGAGAGAGGAATGGAGAGGGAGAGAAAGAAGGAGAGAAAGAAAGAAAGAGAGGAGAGAGACGGGGAAGGTGAGAAAGAGAAGGAGGCCTGAGATTCATCCGGCATCGGCATGACCTGTTTTTGACATCCTAATAATAGTAATAATAATACAGTAATAATAATAGGCGTTCCTCTGACCCACCAAGCTTGTAACTGCACCCAAAGTAGCCTTGGCGGTCCCTTCCCGCCCTATTATTATTCTCCTCTTCTCTCCTTGCCCCCATCTCTCCTCTCCTCCTCTCATTTCGTCCTTCTCTCCTTTGATACCTTCCTCGGAGGTCGGGTGGTTGGATGGAGATTCTTGGACCATTCGCGGCGACAGGAATCTCAAGAGAGAAGCCTGGAATCCAGTGAGGTGACATTCGTGGTTCCCCCAAACCCCGAGGTCCTTTTCACACGTGCTATGAGCAGCGGGTCAGACTGGATGACCCTCAGGTACCTTCCCATCCGAACCTTCCATTCGCCAGGCAATCACTGGTGCCGGGGAAAGGATCGAAATGGACTTACCCGCTTGGTGTGTGTGTAAGGAGGACTTTGGGGGGAATCCTGTCCCCCATCTGTCCCAATGGGGGTCCCCCACGCCCCACATTCGCCCCACAACCGTCGCCATCCGTAGCCCTCCAAAAGCACGAGGCGAGATGGGGCGCCGGGGCCGTTGTGAAAGCGGGGTGGGGAACCAAAGGGATTTGCCCGCCTGGGGGGGGGGGACACATACCCTCCAAACTGCCCCCTTCGTAGCCCCACAAGCGCATGCTTTGGGCTACGGGGCCGCCCATCTTTCGATAAAAGAGAGGCAGGAAGAGGGAGGGAGCCGTTTTGGGGGGCATTAGGAGAACTTGGGGGCCCCTCGACCTGCTCCGTCGGGAACCCCAAAACCAGAAGGGGGAGAGCGCATACCTCGGGCGCAAGCAGACCCCCTCCCCAGTTGTGGTTTTCTTATGGGGGTCGCGGGCCTTACCGGGACTCCCTGCGGCCCCCCGAAATCGGGCCGGGAAGACGGCGGGGGGGCAGCTCCGGCCGCGCCTGCGCACTCGCGGCGCTCGTCGTCACTGCAGTACACGGGAAGGGAGGGGGGAAGCGAAGAGGGGAGGGGCGCCCCAAAAGTCATCCAGACTGACCCCCCCCCCGCGAGGCGGGAAACGGAGCGCAGGATCCTAGAATGGGGGAGCTAGCCCTAAAAGTAATCCAGTCTGACCCCCCTACAATGCAGGGATCTAGAATGGGGAGCTGGAAGGGAGCCCCAAAAGTCATCCAGACTGCAGTGTAGGGATCTAGAATGGGGAGCTGGAAGGGAGCCCCAAAATTCATCCAGTCTGACCCTCCTGTAATGCAGGGATCTAGAATGGGGGACCCAGAAGGGAGCCTCAAAAGTCATCCAGTCTGCCCCCCCCCCCGGTTGTATATAGATTCTAATAATAATAATAATAAGATGATGATGATGAGATTCCTGCCTTGCTGGGGGGGGGGGTCAAACTAGATGAAACCGGATCTAGTCCGGCTGTCAGATTTTTTCCCCTATACATCTTTTTTGGCGGGGGGCGGGTGGAAATGGGAGGTTTCGGGCCTCGCCAGAATGGAGCAAAGCATTGTGGGAGAATCCCTGGAATGCGGGGTTGCTTAGCAACTGACCACCGATGCAGCAGAGGATGCTCTTTTTTTCCCCGTCTGGAGGAACATAGGGGAATTGGAGAAGCGAAGAGAAAATCCTAGAAGGGCCAGGCTGGAAGGGGATCCAAGGGGTCATCCAGTCGGACCCCGAGCAAGGCATGAACCTCATGAGAGATTAATAATAATAATAATATACCACCCTATACCCGGGAAATAACCCTAGAATGGCGGAGGCAGAAGCGGGTCAGACTAGATGACCCCATCGACCCATTCTCCTCTCTCTTTCTTTCTCCTCTCTCTGTACTCTCTTTTCCCCCCTCTTTCTCTCGTCTCCATTCATCTGTCTCTTTCCCCATCCCTCTCTTCTCTCTCTCTCTCTCTCTCTTTCTTTTTCTCCTTCCTTCCTTTCTTTTCTTTCTTCTCCTTTCTTTCTTTTCTTTCTTTTTTCCTCTCTCTTTTCTTTCTTTCTTTCTTTCTTTCTTTCTTTCTTTCTTTCTTTCTTTCTCCTCTCTATTTTTTCTCTCTTCCCCTCCTCTCTTTTTCTCCTCTCTTTCTTTCACCTCCCCTCTTTCCTCCATCCCTCTCTTCTCTCTCTTCCCTTCCTTCCTTTCTCTTCTCTTCCTTTCTCCTCCTCTCTCTTTCCCCATCCCTCTCTTCTCCCTCATCTCTCCCTCTCATTCTCCTCTTTCTTTCTCGTCTCCCTCTCTCTTTTCCCCCCTACTCTTTCTGTCTCCCCGCCCCCCCTTTCTGCGCTTTGAGGGCGATTTCCCTTTATTTTGGAGAAAAAATTGCTTTTTTCTTCCGGATTCTCATTTCCTTTAATTTTGGGGTTCTCCCCCCCAAAACTGCTCTTCCTATCACGTGATTCCTTCTCCCTCCCTCCCTCCCTCCCTCCCTCCTCCTTTCGGAAAGGCGGAGCGCGGAGCATCCTCTGCAGCGGCCGCCGGGCCAAACAGAGGCGAGGGCCTCCCTGCGCCCCCCCCCCAGGAGCGGATCCCACCCCCTCCCCGGCGCCCCCCGAGCGCGGATTTCGAGGCCTGCGCGCCCTTCCCCCCGAAAACGCGCATTTTTACGCATCCAGACGGATCCGGCGGCGACCCCCGCCCTACGCCACCCTCCAGGAGCGCATCGTCCACCGGCGCCCCCCAAGTGCGGGTATTTGTGCCCCCTCCCAAAAGGCATCGGGACCCCCCCCCCTGCGGATTGGGCCCGAGTGAGGATTTCGCGGCCTGGCTGCGCCCCCTGAGAGCGCATTTGTCCGCCGGAGGGATCCAAGGATCCGGCCTCGTCCTCCTCCACTCCTCCCCGCGAGACCGGATTCCACCTTTTCCCGGAGGTCGGCGCATTTCCCGCTCTACAGCCTTCGGGAGCGCAACTTCCACTTTGTCGGATCCGTCCGTGAGCCCGCCAATCTCGCCTGTACCCCCCCCCCGAAAGCGCATTTTCCCACGCTACGCGCAGACTCTCCTCCTGCAAAGGCGCATCTCCTCTCCAAAGGCGGGATCCTCTCCTTGGCGCATTTCCACGTCGGCGCGCAGCTTCTCCTCGGATCCGGCCCCGGTCCCGCCATCCTCGCCTGCACCCCCCGAAGGCGCATTTCCCACGTTGCGCGCAGATTCCATTGGGGGTCTGTCCTCCTCCAAAAGCAGGACCTTCGGGCGGCTTCTCCTGGGCGCATTTCCACGTTGGCGCGCAGCTTCTCCTCCTCGGATCCGTCCCTGGTCCCGCCGTCCTCGCCTGCGCATTTCCCACCTTTGGGCGCCTTTCCCCCCAGCGCATCCTTCCCGTGGGCCGGAGCGTCTCCATTCGCGGCCTGCGGCCCAGACAGCGCATTTCCCGCCTTTGGGCGCGCAGCCTTTCCTCGCATCAGTCCTTCCCGTTGGTCTGCGCGCCCGCCCATCCTCGCCTGCGCGCCCGACGGCGCATTTTCCTTCTGACCGTCTCCAAAAAGCGCATTTTCTGCATTTGGGCTTAGCCTTTCTTCGTCTGTTCAGACAGTCTCCGCCGGCGGCCGATCCTCACCTGCGACCCCCAAAGCGCATCTCCCTCCGTTGGCGCGCAGCCTTTCATCGTCTCCACGCTCAAGAGCGCATCATTCCTCTTGGCCAGAGACTCTCTGCCGGCGGCGCATCCTCGCCTGCGCCCTCCAAAGCGCATCTCCCTAGTTGGCGCGCAGCGTTTCCCTGTCAAGAGCGCATCAATCCCGTTGGCCGATTCTCGCCTGCGCCCCCCAAAGCGCATTCCCCATATTGGGCGCAGCGTCTCCGATTGCGGCCTCTAGAGTGCAACTTCCGCGTCCCGCCGCCGTCTCCCAAAGCGCCTTTTCCACGTGCGCCCGCTCGCCGGAGACTCCGTTGGCTCCTCTCCGCCGCCACCCTGCGCGCAACTGGAGCGCATTTCTTCTCCCGTCCGTTTTGCGCCATGGCGAGGCTGCCGGGAGGAGCCTTTTCCAGCGCCTGCTGAGCGCCACTCTTCGATTCGGATTTCCATTCGCTTCAGGTGAACCGGCCGGCCCCACCGCTGCCCCCATTTTGGGGGTGCTGCCCCCCACCCCGACCTCCCACCCCTCGGAAATGCGGGGACTGCGCGACGGCGCATGGGTTGCGCTGTGTCTCCTCCTCTGCTGCTGCTGCTGGGCGCACAGGTAGGTTGGGGGGCTCACCTGGGGGTTTTGGAGGGCGGAAACGTAGCAGGGTTCTCCCTTGGGGTTTTGGGGCGGTGGACAGGGAGTGGGGGGCTCCCCTGGGGGGTGTGGGGGGCTGTCGGGTAGCGGAGGACTCACCTGTGGGGTTTTTTAGGGGGTGGACAGGCAGCAGGGCCCCCCTGGGGTTTTTGGGGGGTGGACAGGTAGCGGGAGTTTCCCTAGGGATTTGGGGGGCAGACAGGTAGTGGGGGCTCACCTGTGGGGTTGTAAGGGGGCACAGGTAGGTTAACTTTGGGGGACTCCCCTGGGGTTTGGGGGGGACCGACAAGGTATCAGGGGGTTCACCTGTGGGGTTTTTAGTGGGCACACAGGTAGGTTAACCTGTGGGGGGGGTCACCTGGGTTTTTTTAGGGGGTGCACAGGTAGGCTAACCTGCAAGGGGCTCACTTGTGGGGGGGGTTCTGGGGTCCCCTAGCTGCCCCCACACAGAATAGGGGAGAGACCCCTCCAATTGCCACAAAAAGCATGATGCCCCCATATTTCAACCCCCCCAATTTACATGAAATTCATATAATATATTATATTGGGGTTCCCAGCTGGAATTCAGGGGGGCAAGTTTAAAGGAGGCCGTGAGTGCATGAAGCATGATGCCCAATATCTCAAATGCCCCAAATCTATATGAACCCCACAATATTTTATTCCAGTTAGACACGCCAATAGAATATATAATGGGCCCCGCCAAGTTTATTGGGGCTCCCAATATCTTCTCCCAAAATTTCATTCCAGCTGGGAACCCCAATATAATAGATTCGGGGGCAGGTTTAAATGATGCCATGTGGGACCCTCCATGTTTTAAACCAGCTGGGCACCCCAATATACAAAGGACCCCAAATGTATAGGGTGCCATATGGGGTGGGGCTCAATGGGGACCCCCCAATATTTTATCTCAACTGCTTTGAGGACCAACCATGGTCTTCTCCTGTTTTGCAGCCCCTCCACTGGCAACATATCGGTGGTCAAGGACATTGTGGACAAGCTCCTCAAAGGCTATGATGTTCGCCTGCGGCCCGATTTTGGAGGTAAGGCAGCGTGGCCTAAAGGTTAGAGCATGAATCCAATTGATAATAAATCAGGTAATCAATAATACGCCGGGTCATAAATAAATAAATGATTACCTATTATCCACTTTTATTATTAATCTATGGTTCGGTTTTATTTTGGAGGTAAGGCAACGCCGCCTAAAAGAGCATAAATCTAATCAATAATAAATCAGATAATTAATCATAAATAATAAGTTAGGGCATAAATTAATAAATGATTATTTCTTATCCCCTTTTATTATCTCTTTTATCATTTTCTTATCTATTGTTCGATTTGCTGTTATTCCTTATTGACTTTTAGCCTTTATTATTTATTATTTATTATTCAAAGTTATGATTTATTGTTTATAATTTAATTTCTTAATTTTATGGGGTTATTTTTTATGACTATTTTATTATTTCCTTTTATTATCTCATCTTCCCATTGAGGATTTGATTTTATGGTTTCATCATGTGATCATCTTTAACATTTTATCACAAGTCAATAAATTAACCAATTATGAGTTTCATTAGCAATTAATAATTTTATTACTTCATTTTAATATAATAATCTATTATTGTAATATAATATGATATAATATAATATAATAATATAACATAGTATATCTGTTGCTTTGGTGTTGTTTTGTTATTGTTATTGTTATTATTTCAGGGAACCCTGTGGTGGTGGGGATGAGCATCCACATCTCAAGCATTGACCAGATTTCTGAAGTCAACATGGTAAGTTGGACGAACTTCCACTGGATCCAGATTCGAATCCTGCTGGAAAAGATGGATTTCCTTCTGTCATTCTTTCCTTCTACCCTTCTTTCTTTTTCCTCTTCTATCCTTCTTTCCTGCTATGCTATCCTCCTTTCTTCCTTCTTTCCTCCTATCCTTCTCTCCTCCAATTTCCTCCATCTCTCTCTTTCTTTTCTCCTCTGCCAGGACTATACCATAACCATGTACTTCCAGCAGAGCTGGCGGGACAAGCGGCTTGCCTACGGCGATCTGCCGTTCAACCTGACACTCGACAACCGAGTCGCCGACCAGCTCTGGCTCCCAGACACCTACTTTCTTAATGACAAAAAGTCCTTCCTGCATGGGGTCACCGTCAAGAACCGCATGATTCGCTTGCACCCAGATGGCACCGTCCTCTACGGCCTGAGGTGGGCAGATATTAATGATATTAATCACCACTGATCAAGAACCGATTCGCTCCTGCCAGTTCGTTATTGCAAATACGGTCAATTAATGGGTGGTTTCGTTCTCGCCTAGTGATCACCGCAAACTGGGTGCTAATCAGTTCTTTATTGTGCGTGTTGATCATAACAGGGTGGGGCGATTAATGGACGGGTCATTATTAATGGACGGATCATGATTAATGATTATTAATGGACAGGTCATGATTACTGGATGGATCATGATTAATGACGGCTTTCATCCTTGCATAGTGATCACGGTTAAATATTATCAATTTCAATACATTTTGATAGTCCATAAAAATTAGCCATCCGATAAATACTTACCTATTTATACTTATCAATTAATACACATTAATAGTCCATAAAATTAACCACCCAATTAATACTTATCAATTAATACTTATCAGTAGGCAAAATTAGAGAAATATTTGCGAGTTCAGACATTGGACCAGGAATATCATCCAAAAAAGGGGTTGGAAAATCCCCCAAAAATCAATATATAGCATTCCCCGCATCCGTCAATCAGGGATCCCCATAATGGATCCTGGGAATCCTCTCTCTCTCTCTCTTTCTGCAGGATCACGACAACCGCCGCCTGTATGATGGATCTCCGGAGATACCCCCTGGATCAGCAGAATTGCACCCTGGAAATTGAGAGCTGTGCGTATCATTCAATTCAATTAAATTCAATTATTGCTTGTTAATCAAGGAATAATTAAAAGTATTATCCAGGAAAAATCAAGGAATAATTTTAAGGCAGGAATAATTTTAAGCCAGGATTAATTTGAAACAGGAATAAGTATAAAATAAATTAAAATAAAATAATTCCTTGTTAATCAAGGGATAATTAAAATGAATTTAACTTTAAAGCAGGAATAATTTTAAACCAGGTTTATTTTAAACCAGGAGGATTTTAATTGGGGAATAATGTTAATCCGGGAATAATGTTAAAACAGGAATACTTTTCCACCAGGATTAATTTTAACCCAGGATTAATTTTAAGACGGGAATAATTTTAAAATGGGAATAATTTTAAGACAGGAATAATTCTAATCTGGGAATTAATTTAAACCCAGGATTAATTTTAAGGCAGGAATAGTTTTCAACCAGGAATCATTCTCATTATTTCTTATTTTCTTTCCTCCCAGATGGCTACACTGTTGACGACATTGTCTTCTTCTGGCAAGGAAACTCTTCGGCCGTGACGGGGATGGAGGTCTTGGAGTTGCCCCAGTTCACCATCATCGAGCAGAAGCTGGTCACCCGTGAGGTGGTCTTCACCACTGGTGGGTTGCCCTGTCGGGTCGTCTAGTCTAACCCCCTGCCTGAAATCCTGGGGTTGTCAGACACAGGGTGGGAGACCACAGTCCTCCAGTCCACCCTTTGCTGAAGATACCAGAGATGTCCTCACCGATTCATCTGGATCCTGGGGTCCCGTCCAGCTTGACCATCTCCTCTTTCTCCAACAGGCTCCTACCTCCGCCTGTCGCTCAGCTTCCGCATCAAGAGGAACATCGGCTACTTCATCCTGCAGACCTATATGCCCTCCATCCTCATCACCATCCTCTCCTGGGTCTCCTTCTGGATCAACTACGATGCTTCAGCCGCCCGGGTGGCCCTAGGTGAGGAGATCCTGAGATCTTGCTCCGGGGTCCTGCTACCAAGGGTCCATGTGATTCTCCCTAAAGGCAGAACCTGACCTTTGTCTCTCTTGAAACATATTGGGTTGGACTCAGGTGAGTATGAGGTCCACCAAGACCCTGAGAACTTTCTCCTATGTCCTGCTAGCAAGTTGGTGGTCCACCAAGACCCTGAGTCCATCAGGGTCCATGTGATCCTCCCTAAATGCAGGACCCTCTTGACATTCATTGGGTTGGATTCAGGTGAAGTTGGAGGACCACCAAGCCGCTGAGAACCTTCTCCCATATCCTGGTAGCAAGCTGGTGGTCCACCAAGACCCTGAGGTCCACCATCCTTCTATTGGTCCATCTGATTTTCCTTAAAGGCAGGACCTGACCTTGATCCCATTTGGTGAAGTGGTGCCCAGTTCTCCAACCCATCAAGGTCATATGGAATCCAGATTCAATATGAAATCATTGGATTTCCATGGATGTTTTTATATATTCATCTTCAGTCATGCTTGACTTCCAGTATGAAAAGGTTTGATCTCACTAGGCGTTTCTATATATCCGTCTTCAATCATGACATCGATTGATTTCAGAGTATGAAAACGTTTGATTTCAATATATCAGTCCCATCTTTGGGTATTATAAAAATATTTCGATTGTTGATCGTGACGGAGGTTTGAATTATGGTGCCTTCCCTGCGCTATAATTCTCGGCCACCCAACTAACCCTGTTTCTTCTCCCACCCGCCACGGCACCCAGGGGTGACGACCGTCCTCACCATGACGACCATCAACACCCACCTCCGGGAGACGCTGCCCAAGATCCCATACGTCAAGGCGATTGACGTCTACCTGATGGGCTGCTTCGTCTTCGTCTTCCTGGCACTGCTGGAATATGCCCTGGTGAACTACATTTTCTTTGGGCGAGGGCCCCGCCAGCAGAAGAGACGCGCCCGGCGCCTGGAGCCCCGGACTCAGGTGCGAGATCCCTGCCTAAAAAGTGGGTGGGGATGGGTGAACCTCAGGGTCCTGTATTTGAGGCCGAGATCCCCGTGGGTTGGGATAGATGACCCTGAGCTCCCTTCTCTCCTTCCAGCCCGACCCATACGGCAACCTCCTCCTAGCCGGCGTCTCCGACAGCAACTGCCCGCTCTTCTCCACATCGCCCTCGCCAGACCCGCGCCCCTGTGGCCTGCGCGGGTTCGAATCTTCAGGCACCGCCCTACACTCCCGGAAGGCACCCGCCTGCCGCACCACCCGGGCCAACTGCCGCCTGCGCCGGAGGTCCTCCAAGCTGAAGCTGAAGATCCCCGACCTGGCCGACGTCAGCACCATTGACAAGTGGTCCCGGGTTCTATTCCCCATCACCTTCGGCTTCTTCAACCTTCTCTACTGGTTGTACTATGTCAACTGACGTCCAACAGGGAGAGCTCCAGGCGCCGGGTTCAGGTTCTGCCCCCACTCCTACCCCAGCCTTGCCTCCTCTCCGCTTCCCATTTGTTCTGTCCCCTCACAGTCCCTTCCTCTTCCCTTAAGAGTCACTTCCTGTACACTCTCAGGCACTTCCTGTTCCCTTACAGGCCCCTCTCACCACCCCTTCCTGTTTTCGAACAGCCCCTTCCGGTTTTACCCCTGTCCCTTCCTGTTCCCTTCAATTCACTTCCTCTTTGCTCTCAGGCACTTCCAGTTCCCTCACAGTCCCCTTTACTCTCCCTCAGAGTACCTTCCTGTTCTCTCACAGCCACTTCTGTTCCCTCTCAGGGACTTCCTGTTTCCTCATAGTCCCTTTCATCTCCTTCACAGTCCCTTCTTATTCTCTCTGAGTCCCTTCCTGTTCCCTTAAAGTCCCTTTCATTTCTCCCTCACAGCCACTTCCTGTTCCCTCTCAGGGACTTCCTGTTCTCTCACAGTCCCTTCCTGTTCTCTTAAAAGTTCCTTCCTGTTCCCTCACAGCGCCTTTCTGTCCCTTCCCCTCTCCTTCCCTCCCCACTTCCTGTCCCCTTGCAGCCACTTCCTGTCCCCAAACCAGCCATGGAGAACCCACCGTTTCGAGTAACGGGAAACGAGGAACAAGCCACGCCTCCCAACTTCCAGTACTTTCTCTTCCTCCTCCTCCTTGGACCGGCTGGGCTTCCTTCCCACCGGCCACTTCCCTTCCGTTGCTTCTGCCATTACAGGTTCCGGTGGACGGACTTTTCCGGAACCAACTTGAACCGAGTTTACAGTTTTCTACCTAGTGACCGACCGACCAATGGGATCTCTCCATTCTCACATTTTGGGTTTTCCCCCCTTGTTGTTCTGGGAGGGATTTGGGGAAAGTGCTCCTGAGCGTGTGCAGAGTTCCTTTCCCCCCCCTAAGCAATGTACATGAACCTTAAAAAAACACATTTTGGAAACTGTTCGATAGCCGTCGGTTGGGAATCTTTCTCGTCTTTTTTTTTCCCTTATAAAATTGGGAGAATTTCACTTTAAATATACGGCCTTGGAAGAAAAACAACAACCGGTGTCCGTTTCTTTCCTTTCAAAAACGGGGCTGCGGGGCTATGTTTTATTATAATAAAACATCATCCATAATATTAATTAGATCTCATTTATATTTATATGATATACACACATGCTTAGACATATTATTGATATATCCTTATATTATTGATATATATTTATATTCAATATATTATTAGATATATATAAATAATATAATGATGTGTTGCGTAATATATATTTATCTTGTTTATGGTTATATATATATATATATATATATATATATTGGCTGAAGAAATGCAACCACTATGCAGAGAAATATAGATGTATATATCATTATCTAATATTTCTATATATATTATTTTTACTTACCATTTATATTTATAATTATTTTCCATGACCCGCCCTGAGACCACCAAGTATATATGTGTGTGTGTGTGTGTGTATACTTTTATATCATATGTATATCATAATGTATCTCCAAATTAGCTATATAATTTATATTGATTTGCATCTTTCTATCTACCCATATTTACAATCAGCTCCAAGCAACAAACTTTTTCACTTCTAAAATGAAAACAGGAGGGGAAGTGTGTGGGGTTTTTTGGGTGGGGGGGAGAAAATTGTGATTTGTATGAGAAATTTTGGGCAATATTGGGCAATATCATTAAGGAGCGTCTCCACCCCCATCGTTCTACCCGGACACTGAGGTCCAGCACCGAGGGCCTTCTGGCAGTTCCCTCACTGCGAGAAGCCAAGTTACAGGGAACCAGGCAGAGGGCCTTCTCGGTAGTGGCGCCTTCCCTGTGGAACACCCTCCCACCAGATGTCAAAGAGAACAACAACTACCAGGCTTTTAGAAGACATCTGAAGGCAGCCCTGTTTCAGGAAGCTTTTAATGTTTGATGTATTATAGTATTTTAATATTCTTTTGGAAGCCGCCCAGAGTGGCCGGGGAAGCCCAGCCAGATGGGCGGGGTATAAATAATAAATTATTATTATTATTATTATAAAATTACAAATACGTGAATAAACTTTCCATTGAAGAGCAGAGAAACAAAGAGGCTGTGGAGAGGATTCGAACTCGGAGATGTGGACAGGAAATGGCTACAAGATATCTAAATATGCAACACATTTAGTAGCATTTCATAGTAGGATTTCATTCCCCCAAATCGTTTTGAAAGCAAAATCATTTCAAATTGAAAAACGAAATTAAGGCATTTTATTGGAGACTTTTGATCGCCAAAATCATTTCAAAACCAAAATCATTTCAAATCAGAAAACAAAATTAAGGCATTTATTGGGAAACTTTTGACCACCAAAATTGTTTCAAAACCAAAATAATTTCAGATCGGAAAACGGAATTAAGGCATTTATTGGAGACTTTCAATCTACAAAATCATCATTTCCAACATAAAAAGGCCATTTTATAGAAGTTATCAAAATCATTTCAAAACCAAAAGAAAAGGAATACATTTTATTTGGGGCTTTCCATCACCTTCCTTGGCGCATGGTATTTTTGATTTTTAATAATCATTAAATTATTATGTTTAAGAATTATTAAAATGATTAAATACTTTGAATAATTAAAGGATTGATGTAATTAAAAAAATTAAAAACCCATGCATTTATTTAAATTATTTAAATTATTAAATAATCTTTAAATTTTAAAATTATAGAAATGATTACATAAGTTTTAAATTTAACAAACACTGAAATGATTAAATCATTTTTAAATTGATAATTGAAATGATTAAATGATTGTTAAATTTAAAAATCACTGAAATGATTACTGGGTAAATGATTTTTAAAATTCAACAATTAAAACCATACTTTTCATAATTTCAAGCCTTCCAACGCCACACAGCCTTGAAAAATCTTCCCTCCCTGAATAAAAAACTCCCTTTAATTGTGTTGGGAAACCTAATTTGCATATAATTTGCAAGGCAAAGGCAAGATAGAAAGACTATTGAGAGATTTGTTTGTTCTTGGCTACTGCATGCTGCAGCCGGCTTCGGGGAGGAACTCCTGCAGGTAGGTGATGGCCACTTTGGACAGGTAAGTCATGGTGCCAAAGCACCCGCTGGGGGCGCTGTCATAGAGCAAGGTGCAGATGCCTGTGGCGGGGTCCCTCTCCAGCATGGCATCATCCGCACCCAGGACTTTCTGCATTTGGTGAAAAAAAGGGAAGAGGAGACAAGAGTCAAGGCCAGAGAGCAGAAATCGGTGCCATTATTTCATTTTTGACACCAATATCACCAGCTTAGCTGCTCCGTTTCCCCAGGAACTATGCTGTGGGGCCAGGTGATCGATCAATAAATCATCCCAAACAGCTGCAGAGAATCAATAAAGACAATCTGCCAAAAATACGGGTGAGATGTCGTCGTTCGGCGCCGCGATCCCACTTCTAACACCAATTTTGCAAGCAACGCTGCTCTGTTTCCCTGGGAATGGTGCTGTGGGGCTTGGGTGATCAATTAACTGCCCCACCCAAGGGTGCCTGCCCTCACCTGCTCCTGGCGGAACGCTTCGTCCGCCATCTTGATGATGTCATCAATGCTGACAAGCCTCCCGGCTCCATCAAAGTCAACCTCAGCCAACAGGGTCAACACCCAGATGGTTTCCACGCAGAGCTGCCGGTATTCTGGCTGCGGGATCTTGTTCAGCGCCGACTCGACGCCAACGGCAAACTTGATCTCACCTGGTGTCATCTGTCAAAAATGGAAAATGGGCGTCAGGATTTGAACCCGTGTCCAGCGGGAAACGGTAAAGAAACTAGGGGCGACTCTCCTCTCTCTCGTTCTTGCTCTTTTCATCTCTGTTTTGATCCCTCTTTTTAAAACTCTGTTTCAATCTCTCTCTCCATCTCTCTCTTGATGTCTCTCTCTCTACATCACCATCTGTCTCCCTTTTTCTCTCCCTCTTATCTCTTATCTCTTTCCTTCTTTCTTTCTTTCTTTCTCTCTCTTTCAATCTCTCCATCTCTCTATGTCTCCATCGTTCCCTCATTCTCTCCCTCTCTCTCTTTATCTGTCTTTCAATTTCTCTGCCTCTCCCTGTTTCCATCTTTCTATCATCATCATCATTAGTATTATTATTATGTGCCAGTAGGGAAACCGAGTTGCCATTACCTCTTGGGTGGCGGAAGACGGGAGGACAAAGCCACCGATGGATAGACCGTGGCACTAGGAAGAAAAGAGTGGAAATGGAGTCACCCTCTTGACAAATTTGCACCCAGGACCTGCTCCAGAGTCACACTCAGATTTGTGCTCGCTCTAGATTCAGACTCAAAGAGACTAGCGCATGCACCAGATTCAGCCTCATGCACTTAGGATCCGAATTCAGGAGATCCGCATTCACTCCAGATTCGGCCTGGCACACTTTGGATTCATACTCAGATATGTGCCTGCTCCGGAGTCATGCTCAGATTTGCACACACACCAGATTCGACCTTGCACACTTTAGATAAAACACAGGAGATTCGCATTCACTCCATATTTGGCCTCATAAAACGCAAATCTGGGAGATTCGATCCTGTTCTGGAGTCACACCAGATTTGGCACTCACCTTCTGCAGGACCTTCCACACTTTCGGATAGAAGCCCACTGGCACCCGGTTGACGGAGCCGTCGAGACGCCGTCGCCGTCGCCACCCGCCTTGACGTGTCTCCTTGGTGGGGCGCCAATCACCCCCCTGCTGGATTTCGCTCCGGAGCTGGGCGATTCCGGCACGCTCTGTTTTGGTGGCGCCAGCCATTTCACGGATGGAGACACCTGGTGCCGAGCCAGCGGTACGCACTGCAGGGAGACAGCGGGGTTCTTAGTGCTGGATCGGGGTGGAAGGGAGCCCCCAGAGGAATCTAGTCTGACCCTGCAAGGACTGACCGCTGCGCTCGACGCCAAATTCCTTTCCGCTCAGAATGTGGTGCAGGAGGCTTTTGACGTCTGATGGGCTGAGGTTCAACAAGGTCTGCGTGGCTTCGTTGGCTGGGAGATAGGGAGGGAGAGGGGAAAGGAAGAAAGAAGGGAAGAGGGAAAGGAAGGCAGAAGAAGCAGAGAATGAAAGAAAATAAAGAAGAGCAAGCAAAGAAAGCAGAGAAAGGAAGAAGAGAAAGAAAGAAGAGAAAGCAACAAGAAAATGCAGAGAAAGGTAGGAAGAAGAAAGAACAAAGAATGAAGAGAAGGGAAGAAGGAAGAGAAAGAAGAATGAAAGAAGAGAGGAATAAATAAAAAGCAGAGAAAGGAAGAATGAGAAAGGAAGAAAGGAGAATGCAAAGAAAGAAAAAACATAAAAAAGAGAAGGAAAGAGAAGGAAAGAGATAAAAAAGAGAAAGAAAAGAAAGTAGAGGAAGGAAGGAAAGAAGGGAAAGGAAGGAATGAGAGAGGAGAGGAAGGAAGGAAGAAGACAAAGCAGAGGAAGAAGGAAAATGGAAAGGCAGAAAGAGCAGAAAGAGAAAGGAAGAAGAGAAAGCAGAAAGAAGGAATGAATATAAAGAAACAAAAAAGAAAAAGAAGCAAAGGGAGGAAGAAGAGAAAGAAGAGAAAGAAGCAGAGAAAGAAAGAGAAAGACAATGCCATATATCTGCTATTATTTGGGGAAAATACAGTATTTCTCCTATTATACGGAGCAATCCCCTACATCTGCTATTATGCGAGGGAGGGGGTATACTGTATTTCTCCTATTATACGGCACAATGCCGTATATCCATTATATGAGAAAAATACCGTATTTCTCCTATTATATGGGACAATTTCGCCTACGGTATTTTATGGAATTGGTGGCCTTGTGACTAGGCTCCTGCCTACCTGAGCACGACAGCGACTGCGCCAGCTCAGTCGCCATCACCTGGATGATGAGCCCAATGCGGAGGCGGAACATTTCGGCAAAGAGGGCCGGCTGCGTCCGGATGTACATGGCCAGGTAAACCATAATTTCCTGGAACCAGAAGAGAGGGAGAAACTATGACTCCCAGAGGATTACAGTTCTTGGAGAGTAAATCTCCAGGGAATGAACTATGACTCCTGGAGGACTATGGTTTCCAGGGAGGAAATTTCCGGGGAACAAACCACTGTTCCCGGGAAAGCCGGGTGCCCAGAGTTCCTGGAAAACGGGGTCCCCGGCACTGTTCTCCACAGCAACCAGCACTCACCTGGGTCAAGATGCAGACGCTAAGGTTCCCCTCACTGGCATCCTCAATCAGGCGCGTGAGCTCCTCATACGGAAGGGGGCTGGCAGGGAAAAACAGCTGAGTTGTGAAGCCGAGAGTCATCTAGTCTGACCCCGATGAAGGCAATAATGTCTCACCAGACATGAAAATTTAATCCAGGACACTGGGATCGAGAGTCGCCAGCTCTACCAACTGTTTTGTATTTTTACGCAACATTTCGATGACAAATTTAATAAGGATCATAATTTAAATTTAAATAATTTAGATTAACGGAAATTAAGAATAATTAAAAAAAAGTGATAATACTAAATTAAAAATTTTAAGCTTACATTTAATTTAAATCTGAACTTAAATTGGCGAATCTAAAAAAATTAATTTAATTTAAATGATTTAAATTTATGGAAAGTAAATATTTAAATTTTAAAAATAAGGCATTATGGTAAGTCAAAAAATTTAAGCTTACATTTAATTTAAATCTGAAATTGAATTTAAATATTTAATACCTAACCACTTTAATTTGAAAATTTAAATGTAGAATTTAAATTCAAATTAAATGTAAATGTAAACATTCAATAATAATCATTTTGTTTTTAAGTTGTAATCATTCAACTTGTTTTTATTATTGTTTGTAAGCCGCTCTGAGCCCGGCCTTGGCTGGGGAGGGCGGGGTATAAATAAAAATTATTATTATTATTATTATTATTATTATTAAAATTTCAAGCAAATTGAATTTGGATTGTACTTAAATTTAGAAACTTTATTAGTAATTTAAGTCTAAAAATAATTTTAAATTTTAAAACAAAATTAGCATTAAATTTAAATCAATTAAAATGAAAATGAAAAAACTGACAATAATTTATAATTTAAAATTAATATTAAATTGAAAAATATAAATCAGTAATAACAATAAATTCATACCTTTAGTATTCTACCTGTCATGGCCCATTTTCAGTTGGCCTGTACCAGCAAATTAAAAAGCTTTAAGTTAAATTAAATTAAATTAAATTAAATTAAATTAAGTCTCTGAAAGGAGAGATGACTTTTGTACAACGAGAATGCAAGAAAATCAAATTAATTAATTGATTGATTGATTAACCTAGGAGATTAAAACTGAGCCCATCCTCCAGCTCCCAGTAAGGATACTGGGACTAAGGCCAACGTGCCCCTGGTGCAAGAGACATGGGTTTGACCCCTTCTGGAGGTCCAGATACCCCCATTTTGCCCCCGATTATCTCCCCGGTTGGGATTGCCCCCCGATTGCCTTCCCCGTTGGGATGGCCCAGTGCCAGAATCGAGTGGCGACCCCAAAAACTCACGCCGAGATGGTCCGTTCGCGAGGCTCCGGGGGGAGACCCACGGTGAGGTGCTTCTGGTGTGACAGGAGGCTGGTACAGGCCTGGGGAGAGAGAAGGGTATCTTCTCATCTACATTGACCCCCTTGAACTCTTCCCAGAAGGAGGCTGCCCAGAACCCTATTTTTTCTTCAAAATTTAAATATTTTTTCAAAATATCCCAACCTCATCCAAAGCTTCCACCTTCTTTCTCAGGACACCGGAAATGTAGCGGATCAAGCCCCACTGCCGAGCGGTGCCAGCTTTCGAATACAGCTCCGTGAGGAGGTCACCCACGGTGGCTCCCGCCTCACCATATAGCTCCGTCTCCCAATCGGGACCCCTAAAAGGAAGTGTCCAAGTCGGAAGGGGACCCCAGAAGGTCATCCAGTCCAACACCATCTTAAAAGCCAATAATGGCAGAGAAATAGCATTTGAGTGGGATTATGGGAAAGATTATGGAAAACAATAACATAAAATAAGGAAGGAGGGAAGAGAGAAGGGATCCTGTGCAAGTGCTCTTAAATCCCAGGGAAAGGACCTGGGGTCATCCAGTCTAACTCCCCGCAACGCAGGGCGATATACAGATTTAATCAATTCACCGAGGCCCGAAGTTCTCATGAAGGAAACGCCAATGGAAGAAAACTTTAGTTCCTACTTGAGGCTGTACAATATGGATAGGCAGTTGGCCTGATCCTGCAGGGTGGCGCAAGCCCGGAGCTGATCCACCAATGACCGGCAGTCCACGTTCCCGTCGGCATCTTTTGGGAGGTCCGCCTCAGTGGGGAAAGACGTCTGGGGGCAGGGAGGGAGGCTGGTTGAGTGAGGAGGCACCCCAAATGTCACCCAGCAAAACCCACTATGAGGGGTCTCAAAATGGAATGGGAAAATGCCCTCCCTCTTATGTAGCTTTAAAAAAAGGGAAAGAAAGAAACCTTCCCTCTGGCTTGGCTTTGAGAAATGGGAGTTTGGCATTGCGAGGGAAAAGCCTCGCTCCCAATGGGCTTCAAGAAATGGGAGGTTCGGGCAGGAGGGGAAAGCCCTCCCTCTTATGTGGCTTTAAAGAAAGGGAGGGGAAAAGGGGTTTTTACCTTCTATGGGTTGGCTTTGAGAAACGAGTGTTTCCTGCAGAAGTGAAAAGCTCTCCCTCTTGCATGGCTTTTCCCGCCCCCAAACCCAATCAGAACTGGCTACTCACCTTGCCATCTGGCGGCGACCCCAGAAGGTGGACTGAGTGGCGTGACTCCTGGAAGAGGCTGGAAGGGATGTACATGTTGACGTCTGCAAGGAGAAGGTGGAACGGTTGGGCTGGAACCCAGAGGTCATCCAGTCTGACCCGCTTCTGGGAGGCCATACTTACTCTCCACGTGGAGCTCCTTCGCCTTCGACCGCAGAGACACCAAGTCCTGGGTGGTGCGCACCGCCGCCCGGAAGCGGTGCAAGCCAGCTTTCTGAGCCACGGGCGGGAGGTGGGCCTTGGGAGCCGCCTGGTGGAGGAGATGGTCCAGGTATTGGGCCACCTCGTCGCAGATGTCCGCTGGAAAAGAGAGAGGGGTGATGTTTCTGTGTGAAAAGAGGGGACGTCCTACCATCCCTTCTGACATCTCTCCGATGGGATCTGGGACACCTTTAAGGCAGCGTCTGTGTAGCCCAGAAGGTCCGGATTTGAACCCTTTGCCAAAAATGGGGATGTCCTATTCTATCCCCTCCGGCTTTTCTCCGATGACATGGGACAGCACTCCGACTGGGATGCTTTTAAGGCTGCGATCAGAACGATAAGGTTCGTCTCCAGTCCGAGTGAGCGATTGCAAAGAGGGACGTCCGGAGGGTATGTTCTGGGTTAAAGCCACCAATGCCCTCTGATCGTTCCGGGTTCGAATCACAAGCCAGGATGGCTTCAAAAAAGCTGCGGCATGGGAACACACCAAGGGCTTACCATCCGGCCCAGCGTCCATGAAACTCAGGTGGGAGTGGCACGAGGTGGTGAGGAAGTCCAACAGGCGACCGGTCTGGATCCTGCAAGGATCAGAGAATCATAGGTGACCCCCGAGGGCTCCCTCCGAAATCGACCATCCTAAGAATGAAATCCTGGCAAAAGCTTCCCATAGATAAATCAACCCAGAGCCAGATTCTTCTGTTGGGCTGATAATAACAATAATAATAATTTAACTATTTTGATGCCTCCCATCTGACAGCATTAAACGATTCCTGCAATCCTCACCTCGCTCCTCCGAAATATCCGTCCTGCAATTTCCGCAGCATGGCCAAAACGGCCGGGTGGATGCCATCACCACTGTCATCTGGCCAGGCGGAAGAAAGGAATGAAAAGGGAAGAAAGGGAAGGAGAGAGAAGTTAGGATGGGAAAAGGCAGCCATCAGAATAGAAGAGAGAAGAACGAGATCGAAATAAGCAGCGTAAAAGGGTGGCCATGAAAATTCAAGTCAAATCAATCCCTGAAATTCAGTGGAATTTCTGAATTATATTTTTTTAAGGAAGTCAACAGGTTGAGAGAAAGTTGAAGGAAAGTTCAAGTTAATTTGTTAAAAAGTATGATATTTAATAATTTTTTGAAATTTAAATTCCTGAAACGTTAAAAAAAAGTAGGTCCAAAAGTTAAGAGAAATGCGCATTGATTTGTTAACATTTCTGAAATGTCATAAAAATTCAAGACAAACTGTTAAGGGCAATGCGGACTAAAGTTGAATTTGTTAAGATTTATAACATTTAATAAATTCCTGAAATTTAAATTTCAAAAAATATGGAAGTCAAAAGATTAAGGGAAAGATGTGTTGATTTGTTAAAATTTCTGAAATGTAATACGAATTAAAGTCAAGCTGTTAAGGGAAATACGTATCAAAGTTGAAGTGAATTTCTTAAAACTTCTAGCTTTTTTTTTAAGCGTTTATTAATTTTCCAATAAGAACATCCAATTAACATATCAAATCAAATCCAAAAAACCCACAAAACTAAAAAAAAAAAATTCCAATTGTCTTCCAAATTGTAATAAATTTTTTGTTTTGGCTTCCCACGGTCTGAATTCTGAAGCGTTTTCAACATCATAGTCCTGCCTCTCATCATCATCAGTGGTTTTCATAATTCCATATCGCGATTTTATCCTCCACGTTTTGTCTCTGGCTCTGTGATCCTCATTCATGTCAGAAAACAGACACTTTTTTTTCTATGGAGTGCAGATTTGTCCGTATATTATACTCTTTCAGCTGTTTTTGTTTTTCATCGCAACGCTTCATTTAATTGCATCTATTCCAGACTCTTTGAGAATTGTTATTTTGGCAGCTCCCAAATTGTTAATCTTTCCCGTCAAGCTGTTATCAAAGAAACAGAGAGAAACCTCCTTCTAAAACTCCTTGTTGATTTATTCTTAAGCAGACTGTTTGCAATGTAACCATATATCAGACAGTTAACAATTGGCCTTTGGAATCCACCCAGTCCCCTCTTCGGGCCCTAGAGGGGGGCTGCCAGACATCCATTTAGCCCTTTCTCTTGCTCATAATAAAAAACTTCTTTTTGCAAACAATTGTATATATAATATTGTTTCCAGTCTTTATGACCAACCATCAGTTAGCTCCTGTTTCTCTTAATCAGGGAGGTATTTCAGATATTCCATAAGTGCGTAGTGGGTAGACGCCATTTTGTTCTTCGTTTTCATCTTTAACGGGCATTTCAAATCTTAAAAGAAAAGTGGCTGCGAATAGGTCCCAATTACATATAAAAGTCCATCTGTACTCACTTTTTGAAGAGCAATTTAGGTTCTTAATGAGGCTTGGCATGCAAAATGAATTGTTAATGTTAGAAGAAGAAGAAGAAACATACCAAGCCCCTCCAGATCCCAAACATCATGATGAGGATCTCTTTGAACTTTGATCTTTTACACCAGAGACTGTACATACTGCAGGTTTTTTCCCAGCTTCATCAGTTCAGAGCGTGTCTGTTTGGTTTTCAAATCTTTATATTTTCCCAAACAGATGCCTCCGGCTATGGGGTGGCATCACAGGAGTGTCAGTCCGTCTCTTGCTCCGTGACCCAGTGCCCCTGCCGTGGGGCAAACCGCGGGTCATCAAGACAGTCCTCCTCTGCCCTGGGGAGGCTGCCAGGGCTAATTACCCCCATATCAGCCCTGAATTATCGGAACGGCTGGAGTCCGATCGTGTGGAATCCGCCATTTCCCACCGCCGGAAACAGGAAGCCAAAACTTCTGACTTTTAATAAAGATCCAATTTGAGCTGTTAAGGGCAATATGTATGAAAGTTGAAGCAAAGTTGTTAAAAATTGTTAAAAGGGAAACGTGTACAAAAGATAATTTGTTAAAATTCAGTTAAATTTGTTAAATTTAATTGAACTTTCTGAAATTTCAAAAGGGTTTTAAATGTCAGAAATTTAATTGAAATTTAGTTGAAAATACCAAAATTTAATTTCTGAAATTCAATTGAAATTTCTGAAATTTCAATTTATTTATTTTTTTTACAAATTTATTTTAAATTTAAAAACATGAGACACACCAAGCATCATGTGCGAGACAGGGAAGGTGATGGTGGGACGCCCTGTCATCCTCCAGCGGCTGCACAGGTAAGAGAGATCCGTCCGGAGCATTTCGACGATCATTTTGTTATCGAGCGCCAGGAAGAATTGCTGCTGGTCGAGGAACTGTGAGGAGGGAGGGAGAGGTGGGTAAACAAGGGGGGGAGGGGAAGGGGGCATATATTGAAACATTTTTTTGATCGTTGTATCCATGAAAGAGGAGAATGGAAAACGGTGCTTTCCCCCCAGAGGGGGAAATAACAGCTATGATCAAATTGGGGATTTTTTGTTAAGAGGATAAACTAATTGGTGGCGTTCTCCTGATTCACCAAATTTGCGGGGCGGGGGGGGGGGCAATTTGAAGGGGGTTGGACTGGATGACAGCCAGGGAACTTCCCACCTGTGGCGTGAAGGCAAAGATGGTGCTCCGGATATCGTAGAACTTGGAGGTGCCCAGAACGCCCATGTGGCGGAAGGGGCGCCCACTGAGGGTCATGTGCTGGTTACGGCCTGTGGAGAAATAATAATAATAATAATAATAATAATAATAATAATATATTATTTACTCCCTGCCCATCTGGCTGGGTTTCCCTAGCCACTCCAACAAAAGAAAATAGAAATACATTAAAACATCAGCGGAAGGCAGTGGAAGACAGGAGTGCCTGGCGTGCTCTGGTCCATGGGGTCACGAAGAGTCGGACACGACTAAACTAAACAACAACAAAGCATCAGTTGTTTAAAACTTCCCTAAAATGTCATTCAAGGAAATGTTATAGGGTTTCGAACCCGCACCTTAGATGTTGCCTTAATTTTTTTTTATTTATTAAAGTTTCAGATAGAAAAAGACACATCAATAAAAAAAGAATTTAAAAGTAAAAAGAAAAATACACAATATAAAATACAAAAAGGAAAAAAAAGAAAAAACAGTTAACAACAATTCAATCTTTTCATCACTGCTTTTGAATTAACTTATTTTCTGGACCTCCTCATACCTCCCTCTTTTGTATTCCAATTCAGTTTGTTTGTCCAGCAATTCCTTTCCCTCTTTTTTAATCCCAATCCTTACTCTTAATATAATATAACATAACATTAAATTTTTATCTATTAATAGCCAATTTTCCATTCTTTTAACCTTTTTATTCCAAATCCCTAATCTTAATCTGTCTATAACTTTAAAGTCTGTGCAGCTAGAAACCCTGCCAGACAAATCTAGAAATATCTTTCTGCCACCTCTTGAAACAATCCATTTTGTCCACAATTTGCAAAGTTTGAAACAAAAACAACATTCTAGGCAATACATTCATTTTTATCGCAGCAATACGGCCCAGCAGTGAAAGCTTCAAATTTGACCAAATTTCTAAATCTTTTTTCACTTCGGCCCAACATTTTTCATAGTTATCTTTAAATAAATAAATGGGAACTTAGATGTTGCCTTAAAGGCGTCCCACATATCTTCTGATTCTATCCTGCTCATTTTATGTTTATTTCCCATAATCCCACTCGAATACCTTTTCTCTGCCGTTCCTCCCCTTTATTTCTAAACGGAATCAATTACAGCGCATGTTTTGGGGTCAGACTAAATGACCCAAGGGTCCCTTTCTCCTCTTCCAATTCTATCTTGCTCATTTTATTTTTATTTTATTTCCCATAATCCCACTCGAATGCCTTTTCTCCACTGTTCCTCTAATTTGTAATTTTTTGGGGTCAGACTAAATGACCTGGGTTCCCTTCCCACATCACCTAATCGGGCGTAGATATGGCTGAGGATCCTCGCCGGTTGCACCCGGATCGGACAGACGCCGGAAACCGTCTCCGCCTCAATCCCCTCCTTCCTCAAAGCTGATTGGATCCCCTCCGTCTCGGCCAAGATGCAAACTGTGGGGAAACCGGAGTTAATCTGGAGCCGCTCCAGTCCCGGAAAACCCCGAAACAGGCATCAATCAAGGAATCAGAATTCAAACCCCAAACCCAACTCTGGCCCAACCTGGGTTGTCAAAGCCTCCCAGACTAAACTTGGCTCCAATTTTATGAAATATCCTATTATCCTGGAGACTATTAAAGCACCAATAAAAATTTGGATGAATATAAATAAAAATAATAAGGATGACCCCTATCAACATGAGAAATTAACAATATGGGCCAACCCAAAATTAAAAATTGGAAATCAAGTAATAATTTGGCAAAATTGGATGAAAAAAGGTATTTTGACATTGAATCAATTAATTGATGAAAATTACAAATTTGTGGAATATAAGACTGCAAGTAAAGTATGGATTAACCAGTGAAACACCATGGCAATACATCCAATTGAAACATATGTTGGAAAGGCAGTTTGGCTATAGCAGCATCGGAAACACCCATGCTGCTACAAGATTCAATCTGTGCAACAAAAACAAAAAGCTCTACACTTGCACTATATAAAATCCAACTCAACAGGAAGAAATATGATTTAGAATACTGTCAGGGGTTCAGGAGCAGAGGCAAGGGCAAGGGAGGAAACAGAGAGCGAGGGAGAGGAGGCAGAAGAAAAGATGAGTGATGACGACGACCCGAGATCTCCGAGTCTTTCCAGTGAATCAGAAGATTCACAGAAAGGAGCACCAGTGGCCAGGGCAAGGGGGGAGCCTAGGGGGACACCCCAGGAAGATAGAGCCAGAGGGGACTCAGAGGGGAGCAGTTGGAAATCAGGACCAGCGTCACCGCAAGAGAGCAGGGAAGAGGAAGGGCGCCAGGGATCAAGCGCTGGCAGCTCACAACAGGGGGGAGGGCACGAGTCAGGAGTGGCCACACCTCCATCGGGGAGCGAAGAAACGGTCAGACGGAAGGTGGAAGGTTGGGCGCGCGTGCCAAGTTCAAATGCACAGGAAGGTGGCGCAGTAGGCAGCCCGGAAAGGGAGCCAGGTCCTAAAGCCCGCCGAAAGGAGGGAGAAGAGTCAGGGGGGTCAGCGTCAGCGTCAGAGGAATCCCGGAAGGAAGAGACCCCGGGGGGCAGAGGGACCCAGAGAAGAACAGTCAGGCGGAAAAGGTGGAGCAAGGCTAGGATATTAAGTTGGTGTACAAGGGGCGGAGACTCAGATGGAGCTTCGCCGATCTAACCATGAGACGTAGAGTTGCACGCAGCAGCTTGAGAATGGAAACTGTAACTCAATAAAGACTTTTATTTAATGATCGCTGGCTAGCGTGATCCTCTGTGAGCTAGGATCTGGAAGCAGCTCTGACAGTAAGCTCCATCCCTAGATTGTGGGCATCTACGTCCTCGCGGAGAGGAGAGAAAGAGGGTGCCTACTAGCGAGCTCACGAACGGCAGACAACATGACGGCCGAACAGCAGATAGTGGAACTCAGAGAAGCAGTGACACGACTGAATGCCGAGGCTCTTGCATCCAGGAAGAGAGAGGAGGACGCAGCTGCCGCCTACAGGGATCTCCAGGTCAGGTTGGAAGTGCTTACGAAGCAAGGGCAACTGACACCCAAACCGGAGGGGATTGGGTTGGGGAGACGAACAGGCGGTCTGGTCTCTCACTTCGATGGGAATTTGCAACAGTACCCCAACTTTAGAGCAGATGTAATGTGTGCACTGCAACTGCTGAACAAAGACTTTAGAGATGAGCAAGAGAAGGTGGGATTCATCATGTCCCATTTGCATGGAGATGCTAAAGCATGGCTGCGCAATTTGTGGAGAGATAATGATCCGGCGCTCCAAAATGCGGATGCCTTTATTAAAGCGATGGATGGGTGCTTTTTATCAAGCATTGACGTGGATCTTGCTCGGCAGGAGATACATGGACTGAAGCAAGGGAGGGCCAGCGTAAGGCAGTACCATGCCCGCTTTTTCGCTTTGGTCAGTGCCCTGGAATGGGACAGAGATTCGGCTCCTGTAAGAGACCTGTTTTGGGAGGGATTGCACGGCTCGGTTAAAGATGAAATTGCGAGGGGGGAGAGACCCCGGACCACGCAGGAGATCGTTCAGAGGGCGCTGGCGGTGGGGGTGCGGCTGGAAGGACGTCCGTGGAGCAGGGACGAAGGGCGTGGAGGGCGCGAACCAGCCAGGGGCTCCTCCTTCCTTCCCAGAGAAGCAGCGCGTGCGCAATCCACGCCTCCGCCAGGAGGAGGAGCGGAACCTATGGAGGTTGGAGGTGCAAGGGCTCAGTCAGCAGCCAGAGCCCTAGCACCGGCAGCAGTGAAAGCGAAGCCTCCTAGAGGGAACAGGAAGTGTTACATCTGCGATGATCCACAGCATATGGCGAAAGAGTGTCCCCAGAGGCTCCACAAGCACACTGCAGCCTCAGCAATGGTAACTGCAGCAACGCAGCAAGGACAACCACAGCAGGGAAACGAAGGAGTCTGGTTGGAGGAAGAGGCACTGGGGCCCAACCAGACGTGTCAGTGAAGCAGTCCCCAGAGATTTTACAGCCCATGGACCCCCTCCCGCCCAAACCGGTAGTGAAGCTCACCGCGTCGCTCCAGCTGCCCAATGGAATCACCATGGACGTGCCAATCACCATTGACTCCGGAAGCAATGCGGACTTTATAGGGCAGGACTTTGTCGACCGGCACGCTATACAGTTGCTGCCTGCCACGCTGCCCCTGCAGGTTGTCACGGTGGATGGCAGGGAGCTGCTAGGGGGGCAAGTGGTGAAGCAGACGCCACCAATGGTGATGCGACTTGGGAATCACAGGGAAATCATCAGCTTCAATGTCACTCAACTATCGGACACGCCCATTGTATTGGGCATGAGTTGGCTGGACAAGCACAGCCCGACGCTGGCTTGGTACCAGCGGCAGCTGACCTTCGGCTCTTCCTTTTGCGCTGAACACTGCATCGTGCCCAGGCAGGAAGGAGGGGAAGAGGAGTCACAGCGGCAGCTAGGCACGCTGCAAGCGGTCCCCCACAAGTACGCAGAATTTTTGGAGGTTTTCTGCGAGAAAGAGGCAGACAGGCTACCCCCCCACAGACCATATGACTGCAAAATTGACCTGCTGCCGGGGGCGGCGCTACCCAAAGGGAAGCTGTATTCCATGTCTGAGGACGAACTGCAGGAACTCAAAGAGTTCATAGATCATAATTTGGAGCGCGGTTTCATCCGAGAGTCCAAGGCAGCGGGGGGCAGTCCGGTATTCTTTGTTAAGAAGCGGGACACGCCCCAAAAAAGACTTGTAGTGGACTTTCGCATCTTGAACAGTGTGACCAAGCCATCGGACTTCCCCATGCCCCGAATCGACGACCTCCTCGCAAAGGTACGGAAGGGCAGAGTGTTCACCAAGTTGGACCTGCGAGGGGCATACAACCTCATTCGCATGCGGGAGGGAGATGAGTGGAAGACAGCCATGTTCACGCCCCTGGGCACCTACGAATATAGAGTTATGCCTTTTGGATTGCAAAATGGCTCCCACGTTTTTCAAGCTTTCATGCATCACGTGTTGGCGGGGCTCCTCTACAAGACGTGCGTCTGTTTCTTGGATGACATCCTGATCTTTTCGAAATCGCAGCAGGAGCATGACAGACACGTCAAGGAAGTGCTGAGCAGGCTACAGCAACATAGGCTTTACGCCAAGCTGGAGAAGTGCCAATTCGACGTGACCGAGGTGGATTTCCTGGGCTACAAGTTGTCTGATAAAGGGCTCGCCATGGACAGCGCCAAGGTCCGAGCAGTGTTGGATTGGAAAAGCCCACGCAACCGGAAGGAGGTCCAACGGTTTGTCGGCTTCGCGAACTTCTATCGCAAGTTTATCAAAGGCTTTGCGATGCAGACAGCGGCCATCATGGACACGCTCAGCTCCAAGAAAAAGAAGTTCATCTGGACAGAGCAGGCGGAGCAGTCCTTTCAGGCACTCAAGCGTCTCTTCGCGTCGGAAGAGCAGCTGCTTCATGTCAACCCCAGCAGGCCGATGAGGGTGGAGACAGACGCTTCGGACAGAGCCGTGGGAGCAGTCCTGCTGCAGAAAGACCCGCAGGGGGTTTGGAGGCCGGGAGCGTTTTACTCAAGGAAGCTCAGCAAGTCCGAACAGAACTACACCATCTGGGACAGGGAGTTGCTGGCCATTCATGCAGCGTTCAAAGCGTGGAGGCACTTCCTGATCGGCGCTGTCAGAGCTGCTTCCAGATCCTAGCTCACAGAGGATCACGCTAGCCAGCGATCATTAAATAAAAGTCTTTATTGAGTTACAGTTTCCATTCTCAAGCTGCTGCGTGCAACCCTACGTCTAATGGTTAGATCGGCGAAGCTCCATCTGAGTCTCCGCCCCTTGTACACCAACTTAATATCCTAGCCTTGCTCCACCTTTTCCGCCTGACTGTTCTTCTCTGGGTCCCTCTGCCCCCCGGGGTCTCTTCCTTCCGGGATTCCTCTGACGCTGACGCTGACCCCCCTGACTCTTCTCCCTCCTTTCGGCGGGCTTTAGGACCTGGCTCCCTTTCCGGGCTGCCTACTGCGCCACCTTCCTGTGCATTTGAACTTGGCGCGCGCGCCCAACCTTCCACCTTCCGTCTGACCGTTTCTTCGCTCCCCGATGGAGGTGTGGCCACTCCTGACTCGTGCCCTCCCCCCTGTTGTGAGCTGCCAGCGCTTGATCCCTGGCGCCCTTCCTCTTCCCTGCTCTCTGGCGGTGACGCTGGTCCTGATTTCCAACTGCTCCCCTCTGAGTCCCCTCTGGCTCTATCTTCCTGGGGTGTCCCCCTAGGCTCCCCCCTTGCCCTGGCCACTGGTGCTCCTTTCTGTGAATCTTCTGATTCACTGGAAAGACTCGGAGATCTCGGGTCGTCGTCATCACTCATCTTTTCTTCTGCCTCCTCTCCCTCGCTCTCTGTTTCCTCCCTTGCCCTTGCCTCTGCTCCTGAACCCCTGACATCAGCCATCTCTAGGGAAGCTTTTTCATGTGTATTATTTTTTTAAAAATCTATTTATAAAATATAGACAGACTTCCACTGGTCATGGAAGCTCAATAATCTATGTATTTATTTTAGTGTTTTATTCATGCATTTTCCCAGATGTTATTTTACATCCCTTCATTGTTTCGTCAGAATGTTCGACCGACTCACTAACCCCAGGATCCTTTGTTTTTCTACATATTGTTATTTTGATCTATAATGTTGTGTTAGTTTCTCTATAACTTATTATGCATTGTGTTCTAATTTTGCATTTTTCTGCTATAAACTATCCCGGGATGAACGGCGGGATTTAATAAGAAACCACAAAGAATTTATAGATTTAATTTATACTTAATAAGAAACCACAAGAAATTTATAGATTTAATAAACAACCACAAGGAATTGAATATGTAAATAAGGGAAAAAAATTAAGGGTAAGGCGTTTAATAAAGAAGGTAAAACGAAGAAGCCCAGGAAAGGAGCAGCCAAGCATACTAGGACTCAATTTCTTGACTTTAAGAAACCCGACTTCATAAAACTTAGGGAAGTGCTGGGTGAGATCCCATGGACAGTAATACTAAAAGGAAAGGGAGTTCATGATGGCTGGGAGTTTGTTAAGAGGGAGATAGTAAAAGCACAACTTCAGGCAATACCAATAAGACAGAAACATGGAAGGTGCCTAAAGAAGCCAGGGTGGCTATCTAAAGAACTTTTAACTGAGTTATCTAAAGAACTTTTAACTGAGTTAAGATTAAAAAAGGATGTGTACGAAAAATGGAAAAGGGGGGAAACCACCAAAGAGGAATTCAAACAAATAGCCAGCACGTGTAGACACAAAGTCAGAAAAGCTAAAGCACAGAATGAACTCAGGCTTGCTAGAGAGGTTAAAAGCAACAAAAAAGGCTTTTATGGGTATGTTTGTAGCAAAAGGAAGAACAAAGAAACAGTGGGGTCACTCAGAGGAGAAGATGGTGAAATGCAAACAGGGGACACAGAAAGGGCTGAACTCCTCAATGCCTTCTTTGCCTCACTCTTCTCCGATAAAGAAAACAATGCCTGACCTGAAGAATTTGGAGCAAATGATTCAGCAGAGTAAACACAGCCCAGAATAACTAAGGAGATAGTACAAGAATACTTGGCTAGTTTAGATGTATTCAAGTCTCCAGGGCCAGATGAACTGCATCCAAGAGTATTAAAAGAACTGGCAGATGTGATCTCAGAACCACTGGCAGTCATCTTTGAGAATTCCTGGAGAACAGGCGAAGTCCCGGCAGACTGGAGGAGGGCAAATGTTGTCCCTATTTTCAAAAAGGGGAAAAGAGAGGACCCAAATAATTACCGCCCAGTCAGTCTGACATCAATACCAGGGAAGATTCTGGAGCAGATCATTAAGCAAACAGCACCTAGAAAGGAATGCTGTTGTCAGGGGTTCAGGAGCAGAGGCAAGGGCAAGGGAGGAAACAGAGAGCGAGGGAGAGGAGGCAGAAGAAAAGATGAGTGATGACGACGACCCGAGATCTCCGAGTCTTTCCAGTGAATCAGAAGATTCACAGAAAGGAGCACCAGTGGCCAGGGCAAGGGGGGAGCCTAGGGGGACACCCCAGGAAGATAGAGCCAGAGGGGACTCAGAGGGGAGCAGTTGGAAATCAGGACCAGCGTCACCGCAAGAGAGCAGGGAAGAGGAAGGGCGCCAGGGATCAAGCGCTGGCAGCTCACAACAGGGGGGAGGGCACGAGTCAGGAGTGGCCACACCTCCATCGGGGAGCGAAGAAACGGTCAGACGGAAGGTGGAAGGTTGGGCGCGCGTGCCAAGTTCAAATGCACAGGAAGGTGGCGCAGTAGGCAGCCCGGAAAGGGAGCCAGGTCCTAAAGCCCGCCGAAAGGAGGGAGAAGAGTCAGGGGGGTCAGCGTCAGAGGAATCCCGGAAGGAAGAGACCCCGGGGGGCAGAGGGACCCAGAGAAGAACAGTCAGGCGGAAAAGGTGGAGCAAGGCTAGGATATTAAGTTGGTGTACAAGGGGCGGAGACTCAGATGGAGCTTCGCCGATCTAACCATGAGACGTAGAGTTGCACGCAGCAGCTTGAGAATGGAAACTGTAACTCAATAAAGACTTTTATTTAATGATCGCTGGCTAGCGTGATCCTCTGTGAGCTAGGATCTGGAAGCAGCTCTGACAGTAAGCTCCATCTCTAGATTGTGGGCATCTACGTCCTCGCGGAGAGGAGAGAAAGCGGGTGCCTACTAGCGAGCTCACGAACGGCAGACAACATGACGGCCGAACAGCAGATAGTGGAACTCAGAGAAGCAGTGACACGACTGAATGCCGAGGCTCTTGCATCCAGGAAGAGAGAGGAGGACGCAGCTGCCGCCTACAGGGATCTCCAGGTCAGGTTGGAAGTGCTTACGAAGCAAGGGCAACTGACACCCAAACCGGAGGGGATTGGGTTGGGGAGACGAACAGGCGGTCTGGTCTCTCACTTCGATGGGAATTTGCAACAGTACCCCAACTTTAGAGCAGATGTAATGTGTGCACTGCAACTGCTGAACAAAGACTTTAGAGATGAGCAAGAGAAGGTGGGATTCATCATGTCCCATTTGCATGGAGATGCTAAAGCATGGCTGCGCAATTTGTGGAGAGATAAGGATCCGGCGCTCCAAAATGCGGATGCCTTTATTAAAGCGATGGATGGGTGCTTTTTATCAAGCATTGACGTGGATCTTGCTCGGCAGCAGATACATGGACTGAAGCAAGGGAGGGCCAGCGTAAGGCAGTACCATGCCCGCTTTTTCGCTTTGGTCAGTGCCCTGGAATGGGACAGAGATTCGGCTCCTGTAAGAGACCTGTTTTGGGAGGGATTGCACGGCTCGGTTAAAGATGAAATTGCGAGGGGGGAGAGACCCCGGACCACGCAGGAGATCGTTCAGAGGGCGCTGGCGGTGGGGGTGCGGCTGGAAGGACGTCCGTGGAGCAGGGACGAAGGGCGTGGAGGGCGCGAACCAGCCAGGGGCTCCTCCTTCCTTCCCAGAGAAGCAGCGCGTGCGCAATCCACGCCTCCGCCAGGAGGAGGAGCGGAACCTATGGAGGTTGGAGGTGCAAGGGCTCAGTCAGCAGCCAGAGCCCTAGCACCGGCAGCAGTGAAAGCGAAGCCTCCTAGAGGGAACAGGAAGTGTTACATCTGCGATGATCCACAGCATATGGCGAAAGAGTGTCCCCAGAGGCTCCACAAGCACACTGCAGCCTCAGCAATGGTAACTGCAGCAACGCAGCAAGGACAACCACAGCAGGGAAACGACGGAGTCTGGTTGGAGGAAGAGGCACTGGGGCCCAGCCAGACGTGTCAGTGAAGCAGTCCCCAGAGATTTTACAGCCCATGGACCCCCTCCCGCCCAAACCGGTAGTGAGGCTCACCGCGTCGCTCCAGCTGCCCAATGGAATCACCATGGACGTGCCAATCACCATTGACTCCGGAAGCAATGCGGACTTTATAGGGCAGGACTTTGTCGACCGGCACGCTATACAGTTGCTGCCTGCCACGCTGCCCCTGCAGGTTGTCACGGTGGATGGCAGGGAGCTGCTAGGGGGGCAAGTGGTGAAGCAGACGCCACCAATGGTGATGCGACTTGGGAATCACAGGGAAATCATCAGCTTCAATGTCACTCAACTATCGGACACGCCCATTGTATTGGGCATGAGTTGGCTGGACAAGCACAGCCCGACGCTGGCTTGGTACCAGAGGCAGCTGACCTTCGGCTCTTCCTTTTGCGCTGAACACTGCATCGTGCCCAGGCAGGAAGGAGAGGAAGAGGAGTCACAGCTGCAGCTAGGCACGCTGCAAGCGGTTCCCCACAAGTACGCAGAATTTTTGGAGGTTTTCTGCGAGAAGGAGGCAGACAGGCTACCCCCCCACAGACCATATGACTGCAAAATTGACCTGCTGCCGGGGGCGGCGCTGCCCAAAGGGAAGCTGTATTCCATGTCTGAGGACGAACTGCAGGAACTCAAAGAGTTCATAGATCATAATTTGGAGCGCGGTTTCATCCGAGAGTCCAAGGCAGCGGGGGGCAGTCCGGTATTCTTTGTTAAGAAGCGGGACACGCCCCAAAAAAGACTTGTAGTGGACTTTCGCATCTTGAACAGTGTGACCAAGCCATCGGACTTCCCCATGCCCCGAATCGACGACCTCCTTGCAAAGGTACGGAAGGGCAGAGTGTTCACCAAGTTGGACCTGCGAGGGGCATACAACCTCATTCGCATGCGGGAGGGAGATGAGTGGAAGACAGCCATGTTCACGCCCCTGGGCACCTACAAATATAGAGTTATGCCTTTTGGATTGCAAAATGGCTCCCACGTTTTTCAAGCTTTCATGCATCACGTGTTGGCGGGGCTCCTCTACAAGACGTGCGTCTGTTTCTTGGATGACATCCTGATCTTTTCGGAATCGCAGCAGGAGCATGACAGACACGTCAAGGAAGTGCTGAGCAGGCTACAGCAACATAGGCTTTACGCCAAGCTGGAGAAGTGCCAATTCGACGTGACCGAGGTGGATTTCCTGGGCTACAAGTTGTCTGATAAAGGGCTCGCCATGGACAGCGCCAAGGTCCGAGCAGTGTTGGATTGGAAAAGCCCACGCAACCGGAAGGAGGTCCAACGGTTTGTCGGCTTCGCGAACTTCTATCGCAAGTTTATCAAAGGCTTTGCGATGCAGACAGCGGCCATCACGGACACGCTCAGCTCCAAGAAAAAGAAGTTCATCTGGACAGAGCAGGCGGAGCAGTCCTTTCAGGCACTCAAGCGTCTCTTCGCGTCGGAAGAGCAGCTGCTTCATGTCAACCCCAGCAGGCCGATGAGGGTGGAGACAGACGCTTCGGACAGAGCCGTGGGAGCAGTCCTGCTGCAGAAAGACCCGCAGGGGGTTTGGAGGCCGGGAGCGTTTTACTCAAGGAAGCTCAGCAAGTCCGAACAGAACTACACCATCTGGGACAGGGAGTTGCTGGCCATTCATGCAGCGTTCAAAGCTTGGAGGCACTTCCTGATCGGCGCCAAGCACACGGTGCCGGTCTGCACGGACCACAAGAATCTGGAGCACTGGCGCACGGCACAGTTCCTGAACCAGAGGCAGATACGTTGGGCTGAGTTCTTTGCGAATTTCGACTTCCGAATAGAGTATGTCCCGGGGGACACCAACATCATGGCGGATGCTCTCTCCCGTAAGCCACAGTATCTGGAGGAGGCAACGCCAGCGGCCGCCATGCACATCTTCGCACCGACAGTGTGGGCGTGCGCGGCGGCGACAGTTGACCTGGATGCGGTGCGACGAGCGTTGCAGGATGACTCCTTCGCGCAAGCAAAGATGGCAGAGGTGCACAGGGGCACGGCAGCGACCGACGAGTTCCAGCTGCGAGATGGTTTGCTCATCCGTAAAGGGGCCATCTACGTGCCGGGAGACGAACTTCGCGCCAAGGTACTGCAGCAGCTGCACGACGCGCCCACTGCCGGGCACTTTGGCAAGGAGAAGACGGTGGAATTAGTAGCCAGAGACTTCTGGTGGCCCGGAATGAGAGGGGAAGTCGCGGACTACGTGGCGAGGTGTGACACCTGCCAGAGGTCCAAACCAGTGCACAGACCGCCGGCCGGACTGCTGGAACCGCTGCAAACTCCGTTCGAGCCATGGGAGAGAGTGGCCCTGGACTTTGTCACGGATCTGCCCAGCTCGAGGGGCAAGACGGCTGTGCTGGTGGTGGTGGATTTGTTCTCCAAGATGGCACATTTCATTCCGTGTGCGAAGGTGGCCACGGCGGAACAAACCGCCAAACTGTTCATAGACCACGTGTTCAAGGTTCACGGTCTGCCGCGGTCTATTCTGTCCGACCGAGGGCGACAGTTCATCTCAAACTTCTGGCAGAGGCTGATGGGCTTCCTGAACGTCAAGATCAACCTGGCGTCGGCTAGACACCCGCAGACCAACGGGCAAGCGGAGCGGGTCAATGCCATCATGCAGCAGTACCTGAGATGTTATGCGAATCAACAGCCTGCGACGTGGGTGGATTACCTGCCTCTCGCCGAGTTCGCCTACAACAACACGAAGCACGTGTCCACGGGGGTCACGCCGTTCTTCGCCAACAACGGGAGGCACCCTAGAACCTTCCCGGGACTGGAAAGAATGGGGGAGGGGGAGCCGCAGACAGCAGATGCGTTCGCGTCGGAGTTGCAGGAGGTCCACGATCAGCTGCGGCGGCACCTGGAGCTGGCTAAACACGCATACAAGGTACAAGCGGACAAACACAGAAGGGTTGGCGAAGAGATCCATGTGGGAGACTGGGTCTGGTTAGCAGCCCACGCAGTGCCGGCCAGGTCGTTGGCGAAGAAGAAACTAGGGCATAAACAACTGGGGCCCTACCAAGTCGACGAACAGGTCAACCCGGTGGCTTTCAGGCTGGCTCTTCCGGAGGGTTCCAGAATGCATCCGGTGTTCCACAGATCGGTGCTCACTCCCTACAAGGCACCTCACAGGTTTCAGGAACCAGGAACGGCACCGGGTCCGCTCCGAGAGAGAACCGGGCAAGGGGGAGTGGCACAGGAGGAGCGCATCAACGAAGTCACGGAGATTTTGGACTCCAGATGGGGGGAAGAGGGGGTAGAATACCTTCTCGCCAAGGAGGGCACCCCGGCCAGTGCCAACAGCTGGGTGCCGGGCTACGCTTTAGACGAACCTCTGCTCAAAGAAGAGTTTCATGCCCTCTTCCCACATAGGCCAATGCCAGCAGACTTTTTCGACGACTGGCTTTTCACGCCCACGCTTTCAGCCAGCACGTTCCGGGGGTTCGACTCGGACGAGGAACCGACACGAGACGCCCGTTCCCCGGAGGGGTCACCCTCGGGATCTGCTTCAGAACCCTCGTATTGGTGGGATGATCGACCAGAGGAGCAGTTCCGCAGAAGGTGGCTGGAGGGTCCAGGACGAGCAACGTCTCCAGAAGGCAACGAAGGAGAGACGGACATGGACGTTTTCGGGGACGACCCGGGTTTCGAGCACGGCGGCACAGAGATGGAAGCGGAGGTGACCGTCGTCAACGAGAGCAGGGAGGAAGAACCGGAAGACTTCGGATGGCGGCCCGCCACGGGAAGCGAACTGTATCCGACATTCGTCCCCCTGACACGGCAGCACCCAGATCCCGCACCGGAAGGAGGGGAGGGGGGAAGAGGGGGCTTCGAGGGGGGGATGGATGTCAGGGGTTCAGGAGCAGAGGCAAGGGCAAGGGAGGAAACAGAGAGCGAGGGAGAGGAGGCAGAAGAAAAGATGAGTGATGACGACGACCCGAGATCTCCGAGTCTTTCCAGTGAATCAGAAGATTCACAGAAAGGAGCACCAGTGGCCAGGGCAAGGGGGGAGCCTAGGGGGACACCCCAGGAAGATAGAGCCAGAGGGGACTCAGAGGGGAGCAGTTGGAAATCAGGACCAGCGTCACCGCCAGAGAGCAGGGAAGAGGAAGGGCGCCAGGGATCAAGCGCTGGCAGCTCACAACAGGGGGGAGGGCACGAGTCAGGAGTGGCCACACCTCCATCGGGGAGCGAAGAAACGGTCAGACGGAAGGTGGAAGGTTGGGCGCGCGTGCCAAGTTCAAATGCACAGGAAGGTGGCGCAGTAGGCAGCCCGGAAAGGGAGCCAGGTCCTAAAGCCCGCCGAAAGGAGGGAGAAGAGTCAGGGGGGTCAGCGTCAGCGTCAGAGGAATCCCGGAAGGAAGAGACCCCGGGGGGCAGAGGGACCCAGAGAAGAACAGTCAGGCGGAAAAGGTGGAGCAAGGCTAGGATATTAAGTTGGTGTACAAGGGGCGGAGACTCAGATGGAGCTTCGCCGATCTAACCATGAGACGTAGAGTTGCACGCAGCAGCTTGAGAATGGAAACTGTAACTCAATAAAGACTTTTATTTAATGATCGCTGGCTAGCGTGATCCTCTGTGAGCTAGGATCTGGAAGCAGCTCTGACAAATACGATATACAAAAATGGAGTGAAGAGTTGGGGGTACAGATAACAAATGATATATGGGAGTCAAGTCAACAGAAATAGTCTCCATGGATCTAAGACTAAGACTTATTCAGCAGAAAATAGTAATATTCAGAGTCCACTGGACTCCAGCAAAACTATACCAGAAGAAAATAACAAATGCAGACAACTGCTGGAGATGTGGGAGTAAAAATGCGAACTTAGTACATATGTTGATTAACTGCCCGATAAGATCATTTTGGTGCGAGGTGAGGATATTTATAGCAAGAGTAATAAAAAGAAATTGTTATTTAGGGGAACTGAATTTAATTCTAAATTATATTCCAGAAATGTGGGAGATTTCAAAGGGTCAAAAAAAAATGGATGTACCGTGCTATATTAGAAGCAAAACAACTTGTTTTGATGAATTGGATGAGCTGCAAAAAGATTCCATTGAGCACATGGATTGATAATATGGACAGACTAGCTACATACGAACGAATTGCATGTTGGTGCAAATTAAGAATGGATAAATATCAATAAATCTGGAAGGAATATTTAAGCGATAAGGCGGATAGTGGTGGGAAGTAGGGGGAGGAGAGAGAGGCGGGAAAATATTGTTAAAAAGGTGGTCATAGGTATATCATTGTATCCAAATCTGAATTGTCAAACTGTTTTATTATTGTTATTATGGTTTTTGTTGTATGTGTCTTTTGTGGTTGATGTTTGTATCAAAAAAATTATTAAATAAATTTATTTTATTTCTAACCCCCCCCCCCCGGAATGGGCTTACCTTGGACCACCACGTCTGGCTTGGGGACGGTCGAGAAGCGCCGGTTGAGAGGATCAATTTCGCCCGGCGCCAGGAAGCCCTAAGGAGGGGGAGACGGGTTTGATTCCGGAGCAGGACCCTGAACCTGGGATCCCAGGCACCCAAGGGTGCTCACCTCGGAAAGGAGGCACCCCAAGATGTACAAGGACTGGCCCCACATCAACGGCAGCTTCCCCATTGGAACCCGGTCCACCGTGTGAGGGTTTTGGCATTCCTCGTCGACCTGCAGGGAGAGAAGGTTGCGGGTTCCAGAAATGGGAACCCAGACGGCAGACCCCCCCCAAATAAAACCGTTCACCTTGTCCGATGGGACGCTGTAGAGTTCTGGGATCAAGCGGATCCCGTCCTTCCCCTTGATGAGGATGCCTTCCAGGGCTTCCCGGTACTCCCGGACCTTTGGACAGACATGCATCAATCAGGGACTCGGAATTTGAACCCTGAACCCAACCTGGGTCATCAAAGGCCCCCCCCAACCTGCTCGTCATTGCCGCGAAAGATTCCGTCAATCAGCAGGTAGGTCCAAAAGAGTGGCCACTCGCACTCGATACTCTCAAAAAGCTTCAGCTCGGAGGGTTCGTAGTAGAGGCGTTGGGGGTCCTGGGAAAATAAGAAAATAAATAAGTTAAAATAAAGAAATAAATATAAAAATGAAATGAACAAATAAAATAAAAACTAAAAACAAACAAACAAAATTAAAATTGAAAAACATATAAAATAACAAAACAAAACAGAACAGAACAAAATTCACCTCTTTGGGAGTCCGGTAGCCATCGCGGAGGAACCGGCAACAACCGTAGCGACCCTTTGGAAGAGGAGGAAGGGGAAACTGCTTTACAAATTATTTTTACTGATTTTTCCCAATGTGACTTTTTAAAAAAGAAATGAGAAAATGATTAATTTTTAAAGAAAAAAAAATTGCCTGCAGCTTGTCGATGATTTCCCGCTTGGTTTTCTCCACCACTTCAGCGTCCTCGACGGCAAAGGCTGGGTACGAGATGATGGACAGGAGGCTGGCGTCAATCTCCTTGGAAGCCGACGCCCTCGGCAGCATCGAATGGAGGATGGACTGCGGGGAGAGGCAGACGAAACATAGAGCACCATCCTAGAAGGGTCATCTGGTCTAACCCCCTCAAGAAAAGGGAGACCAGGAAAGCAGGATGCAATCATAGAGCCGGAAGAGACCCGAGGGCCACCAAATTTCAAGGCTAATTTCAAATTGTGTTTGAAGTTAAAAATTTTAACCTTTAATGTTAATTTAAAATTTTTAATGTTTTCAATTTCAAAGTTCCCATGTTAGTTTTAAATTTAAAATTTTTAATGTTAATTTTAAATTTTAATTTACTTTTTCTTTATTTTAAATTTTAAATGTTAATTTTAAGTTTTAAATGTTAATTTAAAATTTTAATGTTAATAATTTTGTTTGATGTCATTTTTTTGTTAATTGTTCCATTTTCCTTGTTAATTTAAAATTGTAAAGTTTCAATGTCCATTTAAAATTTCCATTTCTATTCAATTTCAATTTTCAATTTTAAAAGTCTCGGGCATCCGGGACGGGTTGCCCTCCAAGCTCTGCGTTCAAAACAAACACCCTGAGGAGGAGGCTACCTAGAACCCTCTGGATTTTAATTTTGGGAATTTTCTAAATTGTAAATTTTCAAAATTTTCAGAAATTAAAGTATTTCGGTAACTCGACCCCCCGCCGAACCCAGGTCTGTACCAGGCAGTGCTGCACCTCGTCCGACAACACATGGATCACCGATTGGGGGCTTCCGTTGGCCCCAAAGAGGTCCAGCTCGTCCAAGGCCTCGAGGGCCGCCTGCAGAGGGAGAAAGAGCACCCATAGATGAGCACCCATGCTTAGGCACCCCTGAGTGGGCACCTGATCCCGCCTCGCCCCGTGCCCCTCACCTTGGCCATGCCGACTGAGCTGGCGTTGAGCTCCGTGATGCCCCGGTTAGTCTTGTCGCCACGTTCCCAGATCCCGAAATCCTGCCCCACAAAAAACATGGGTTATTATTATTATTGGGGGTATTAGGGGCTACTGTTTTTATTATTGCTATTACTAGCAGCTATTATGATCCTGAGTTCGGATTATGGGCTTATTATTTTTATGAGGAATTCTTCTGAGGGGTGTTTGTTATTCTTAGGGGTTTGTTATTCTTATTTGATTGACCATTTTTATTAGGGGTTATTATTATTGATATTATTAGGAGTTACAGTGGTACCTCGGGTTACAGACGCTTCAGGTTACAGACTCCGCTAACCCAGAAATAGTACCTCAGGTTAAGAATTTTGCTTCAGGATGAGAACAGAAATCGCACAGTGGCGGCAGCGGGAGGCCCCATTAGCTAAAGTGGTGCTTCAGGTTAAGAACAGTTTCAGGTTAAGAACGGGCCTCCAGAACGAATTAAGTTCTTAACCTGAGGTACCACTGTATTACGATCATGGGTTCCTATAATTTTTTATTTTTTAATTTTTAGTGGGTTTATTCTTCTTAGGTTTGTTACTCATAGGGGTTATTATTATTGTGGTTTATTAGGAGTGACTGTTTTTCTTAGGGGATATTATTATTGCTATTATTAGGGACTTATTACAATCATGGGTTCGGATCAAGCTTTTATTATTTTTATTAGGGGTTCTTCTTCTTAGGTGTGTTCTTTGGGGTTTCTTATTCTGTGGGGTTATTATTCTTATTAGGGGCAATTATTATTGCTATTATTAGGGGTTATTATTTTATGGGTTATTTTTATTATTTTATTGGTTATTTTATGGGTTATTCTTATGGCTTATTATTATCATGGGTTATTATGGGTTATCTTTATTATGGATTAGTACTAGGGGTTATTATTTTTATGGATTACTAATATGGGTTATTATTCTTATGAGGTATTATTCTTATATTATTCTTATTAGGGGTTACAATTTTTATTAGGGGTTATTTTTCTTGCTATTATTAGGAGTTATTATGATCACGGGCTCAGATTAAGGGTCTATTATTTTTATTATGATTTATTTTTATGGGTTGTTCTTATGGCTGATTATTATGATTATGTGTTAGTATTAAAGGTTATTACTTTCATGGATTCCTACTATGGTTTATTATGCTAATAGGTTGTTCTTAGGGGCTTTTATTCTAATGGGTAATTATTATTTATAATTTTTATTATGGGTTGTTATTATGGGTTATTTTTATGGATTATTATTTTTATTAAGGATTATTCTTACAGCTTAATATTATCATGGTTGTCATGCTTTTTATGCGTTAGTATTAGGGGTTGTTAATTTTACAGATTCCTATTATGGGTTTGTTATTCTGAACGGTTCTTATCATAATGGGTTCTTATCAGTTTCTATTTTTATTGTGATTATTTTTCTCAGGGGCTGCACTCGGCGACACCCATCCCAACCCACCGCCGTTTTATACGCTGCTTCTATGTAGAAAACCAGGTTTTGCACGAAGTTGACTTCATCCAGGCTGTGGACGATATGCAGCCCTGCAAAAAGAAAGGTAATAATAGAATAAAATAAAAGAATGAAAAATGTATTTTTTAAAATATATATATATAGAGAGAGAGAGTATACTATATATATATATAAATTTTATATTATATTTATTTATTATATTTATTTTAATATTTATTATATTTATTTTATGTTATTCTATTATTTTTATTTTATAGAATAACATAAAATAAAAACAAAACCAAACAATAATAATAATACATTAATAATAATAATAATAAAATAATAATAATAGCAGAATAAAATAAAAAATAAAAGAATAAAATAAATAAATAAATAAAATAAAACAATAAAATAAAATATCTCACCTGATGCCGTCATCTGGGCCAGCATTAGGAGGTACAAGGAGGTGGCGTCCAGTTGCAAGTGACCCCACTGGTCGTCACCGACGACGGTGGCGCAGGTTCCGGGTGCGAATTTGGCGTGCAGAGCATCGCGGGGGCTCTGGGTATATTTAAAGGCCTCCACTTTGTCCACCTGGAAGCAAAATGGGACATCTAACCTGACCCCAAATATCAGCTCTGGGAAATGCTGAAAAAACCTCCCTGTGTGGTCCATAAAATGGCAGGGAATTGAGGGATGGGACACCCCAGTGGTCATTTAGCCGGACCCCGAATATCAGATCCGGGAAATGTTGCAAAAACATGGGAAGGTACACCTAGCGGTCATCAAGCCTGACCCCCTACCTGTCTCATCATGCACTGCAGCAGGCCTCGCATCAGCTTGACCACGCTCTGTGGGGAGAAGAAAAACGCCGCTGTAAACTCAAAACTCAAAACTCGAACTCGGGACGGACAACCCCAACGCTCCTCCAACCCAGGCCCGAGGCCAGGGGTTCGAATTGCCGACCTGGAGATCCGCAGCCAATAGAGTTTGTTTTTCTGTATCTCGTTTTTCCCCGCTCTGCTTTATCGACTTGGCATTTCAGGCATTCGGCCTAGGAATCAGGTTTCGATCTCGCCCCCACCCCCGCCCCGGGGTCATGTCAGGACAGGCAGAAAACAGCTGCCCCGGCTGAGAGGCGCTGCGGCTCTCAGGTTACAGCGCGAGATAGGGAGATGTATTGCCAGCAAGGAGGACCCAAAAGAGGATTCCCAAGAAGGGTGCTTCCCCACCCCAGGGTCAGGGGGGAAGGGAAAAGCCAGTCTTTTGGGGAATGGGTTTTTGGGTTGTGGGTGCGAGTTCTTTACCTGCCAGGAAGCCTTCAGGCCAGAGGGGTGGCAGCCTAGCAATATGCTCGGCGCCTTGGATAATATTATTTTAATTTCATTTTCATTTTCACTTTGTTATTGTGTTCTATCTTATTGTATTGTATTTTTCTTTTCTTTTAATTTCTTTCCCTCCCTATTTTATTTTATATTGTTTTATATTTTATTTTATATTATTTTCCAACTTTGCCCTAGTTACCTGCTCCAGCTCATACGCCTTGGCCTTGTCCTCGTCGCGGTCAGCATTCTTGCGGTAAGCCAATCCCAGCGCCCAAACTGCCAGGACGCTGTAGACATTGTCACGGACCCAGGCGTCCGGGTGGTCAGCGCTGGCTGGCAGCAGGCCCGTCACGGGGTTCTGCAGAGAGATGGGCCTGTTGAACACCTGCCTGCTTGCACACCCTGTAAAAAGCCCCCTCAGGCGCTCCACCTGTTGAATATCTGCCTGCCTACCAGACATTTCCATGCCTTCAAACCCTTTAAAAAACACCTACTGCTCCGCCTGTTGAACTTCAACTGCTTGGGTGCCGGACATTTCCATGCCTGCCCGTCGTACAAAAAGACACCGTCTGCTGCTCTGACTTGAACTCCTGCCTGCCTGCCTGCTGAACATTTCCATGCCTTCACACAATGCAAAAGGCCGTTCGTTACTCCACCTGTTAAACTTTTGCCTGCCTAGGTGCTGAACATTCCCATGCCTTCCCATCCTGCAAAAAGCCCGTCTTTGCCACTCCGCCTGTTGAACGTGCCGAACATTTCCATGCCTGTAAGCCCTGCAAAAAGCCTCATCTGTCGCTCCACCTGTTGAACTCCCATCTGCCTGCACACCCTGAAATTTCCCTCATCCACCTCTCCACTTGTAAATCCTGCCTGCTTACTCATCCTTGAAAATGCCCCATCCGCAGCTCCACCCGCTGAAATTCTGTCTGACTGTTGAACATTTCCATGGCTTCATGCACTGCAAAAAGCCCTAGTCTGCCGCTCCACCTGTCAAACTCCCATCTGCCTGCACGCTGAACATTTCCATACCTGTCACCCACTGCTCTGCCTGTTGAACATCTGCCTGCCTGCATGCTGAACATTTTCAAAGTCTTCCCGCCCTGCAAAAAGGCCCCATCCGCTGCTCCACCGGATGACCTCCCGCCTGCCCTCACACAATGCAAAAAGCCCTGTCCGCCACTCCACCTGTTGAACTCATGTCTGTGTGCAGACCCTGAAAAAGCCCTCATATGCCACTTCACCTGTTAAACTTCCACCTGCATATGTGCTGAACATTTCCATATGTTTACGCCCAGCAAAAAAACCCATCCACTGCTAAACCTGTTTAACTCCCGTCTGCCTACTCACCCTAGAAAATGCCCCATCTGCCGCTCCAGCCCTTGAACTTCTGCCTGCCTGTGTGCTGAACATTCCCATGCCTTGAAAAAGCCTCATCTGTTGCTGCACCTGTTGAACTCCCACCTGCCTGCACACCCTGAAAAATCCGCTGCTCTACCTGTAACTCCCGCCTGCCTACTTGTCCTAGAAAATGCCCCATCTGCTGCTCCGCCTGTTGAATTTCTGCCTGCCTCCATGCAGAACATTTCCATGGCTTCATGCACTGCAAAAAACCTCACCCATAGTTCCGCCTGTTGATCTTCAGCCTGCCTGCGTTCTGGACATTTCCATTCCAACCCCCACCCACCGCTTCATCTGTTGGGCTCCCGCCTGCCTGCAAAAAACCCACCCACCTGCTGAACTTCCGGTCTGCACCCCGAACATTTCCATGCCTGCATTCAATGCAAAAAAGCCCCGTTCGCCGCACCGCCTGTTTAACTTCCACTTGCCCAAAAGCCCCACCCACCTGTTGAACTTACGCCTGCCTATTTCTATGCCTGCCCGCCATACAAAAAAGACCAGTCCGCCGCTCTACCTGTTGAACTCCTTCTTGCCTGCAAAAAAGCCAACCACTGCTCCGCCTATTGAATTCCCGCCTGCCTCCCTGCAAAAAACCCACCCACCTGTTGAACTTCCGCTGGCTTTCAGGCCGAACATTTCCACGCCTGCATTCAATGCAAAAAAGCTCTGTTCGCTGCACCACCTGTTTAACTCCCACCTGCCCGCCTACACCCCAAACCCTACGCTCCGCTCCATCCGTTGAACCTCCGCCTGCCTGACCTGGTGCCCGAGAATCGTTTTCTGAACGAGGCGGGCATAGCCGTCCAAGCGGACCCCAGAATTGCTCCTGCTCCGCATGACTCTCGAGCTGCTCTGGTGCCCAGCTGGTGCGCCAACGTAACCAACCTCTCCTGGCCCCGCCTACTTAACCCCTCCTCTGCAGACACCGAACTCCCGGATCCACCCGCTCTATACGACGCTGCCCAGCAGAAAAGGGGTTAAACCACCTCTTGCCGACCCTGGCAGCGCGGTAGCCCAAGAGACCGAAACTCTTACCAAAAAAAAAAGCGGGGCTCAGACTGATCCCCGGGAGCCGTTCCACCAGAAGAAGCGGGGCTTCTGCGCCGAATCCCCACCTCCGCCCCGCCTCGCAAAGGTCATCGGAGTGTGGACTAGCGCCCTGCCAGGACCTGCACCCGGCGTCTCCGGATAGCTCCTATTATACTGAGCGGTTTGGCCTGGAGCGTTTCGGGAAAGGCGTTCCCCCTTGCGGGCAGAGAAGGAACTGCGTCTACTCCTTCGTGTTTTCTTACTAGTTTTTATTTGTTATTATTGCTTTCTTCCTAATAATTATAAGAAAACAATCATAATAACGCTTTCTTCCTCTTTTTATTATTTTCTTCTTAAGTTGCTTTATTATTAGTATTGCTTTCTTCTTAATAAGCAATTTTTCTTTTTGCTGCTTTGTTTTCTTTTTATTCTTTCCTTCTTACTGATACTACTACTACTACTACTAATACATTTTTATTTATACCCCACCCTCCCCAGCCAAGACCGGGTTCAGGGTGGCTAACAACCAATAATAAAAACAAGTTGATGAAAATACAATTTAAAAGATTAAGATACAACATTAAAACAATTAGGGAGCAATCTCATCATAGGGGGAGAAAGGAAAAAGAAAAAGGGGGAGGGAATCAAACTGATTCTGAGCCAAAGGCCAGGCCCTGCGGAAAGAGATCAGATCCCGTAGGGCCCTGGTCTCAAGAGACAGAGCATTCCACCAGGCTGGAGCCAGTGTTGAGAAGGCCCTGGCGCTGGTTGAGGCTAATCTAACTTCCTTAGGGCCCGGGACCTAGGGTGTTGCTATATATGGACCTTAAGGTCCTCCGTGGGGCATACCAGGAGAGGCGGTCCCGTAGGTACGAGGGTCCTAGGCCGTGGAGGGCTTTAAGAGCCCTTTACATTTTCTTCCTATTATTGCTTTCTTAATAAGCAATAACACTTATTGCTTTATTATTACTGCTCTTTTCTTATTATTGCTTTCTTATTGTTAAGAAGGAAGCAATAAGAAAGCAGTACTAAGAAGGAGCAATAAGAAAGCATTATTATTATTGCTTTTATTATTAAGAAAAAAGCAATAATAATAATGCTTTCTTCTTACTGCTCCTTTCTTCTTCTTAGTATTGTACGGCTTTCTTATTCCTTCCTTCTTAACGGTAAGAAAGCAATAACCCACCATGATGGGCAGAGATGGGACCCAAAGTTCATCTATCCCAACCCGCTGAAATGCAGGAACTGCAGCATAGAATAGGCAGAGTCAGCTAGTCAGGAGAAATGCCCTGGAAATGCCACTTATATTTAGCCTGCCACTTATATTTCGGTCTCAGGTTCGGATTTAGATCAGAGCAAGGAGTCCCTCCAAAAGGCATCGGTGGCTGTCACTTGATATTCCTCTCTTTAAGGGTCACCACCGGAGCTGTCACTTGATATTCAGCTCCCTTCCCTGTGACTCAAAAGGCCTTTTTGTTGGCTGCTAATAACTGCATTTTGACCAAACTGCAGGAGGCAGTGGAAGACAGGAGTGCCTGCCGTGCTCTAGTCCATGGGGTCACGAAGAGTCGGACATGACTAAACGACAACAAATAATTACATTTGTTACTGTAAAAACTGCAACCATTACTTGCGATAATAGCTGCAATCATTATTGCAATAATAACTGCATTCGTTGTTGCAATAACTGCAATAGTTATTGTAATAATAACTGCAATTATTGCAATAATGGCAACCATCATTGTAGTACTAACGGTGATCATTATTGCGATAATAATGGCAATCATTATTGTATGTGTCAGGGGTTCAGGAGCAGAGGCAAGGGCAAGGGAGGAAACAGAGAGCGAGGGGGAGGAGGCAGAAGAAAAGATGAGTGATGACGACGACCCGAGATCTCCGAGTCTTTCCAGTGAATCAGAAGATTCACAGAAAGGAGCACCAGTGGCCAGGGCAAGGGGGGAGCCTAGGGGGACACCCCAGGAAGATAGAGCCAGAGGGGACTCAGAGGGGAGCAGTTGGAAATCGGGACCAGCGTCACCGCCAGAGAGCAGGGAAGAGGAAGGGCGCCAGGGATCAAGCGCTGGCAGCTCACAACAGGGGGGAGGGCACGAGTCAGGAGTGGCCACACCTCCATCGGGGAGCGAAGAAACGGTCAGACGGAAGGTGGAAGGTTGGGCGCGCGCGCCAAGTTCAAATGCACAGGAAGGTGGCGCAGTAGGCAGCCCGGAAAGGGAGCCAGGTCCTAAAGCCCGGCGCAAGGAGACAGGAGGGTCCGGGGGGTCGGCGTCAGAAGAATCCCGGAAGGAAGAGACCCCGGGGGGCAGAGGGACCCAGAGAAGAACAGTCAGGCGGAAAAGGTGGAGCAGGGCTAGGATATTAAGTTGGTGTACAAGGGGCGGAGACTCAGACGGAGCTTCGCCGATCTAACCATGAGACGTAGAGTTGGACGCAGCAGATTGAGAATGGAAACTGTAACTCAATAAAGACTTTTATTTAATGATCGCTGGCTAGCGTGATCCTCTGTGAGCTAGGATCTGGAAGCAGCTCTGACAGTATGTGTCAGAGCTGCTTCCAGATCCTAGCTCACAGAGGATCACGCTAGCCAGCGATCATTAAACAAAAGTCTTTATTGAGTTACAGTTTCCATTCTCAAGCTGCTGCGTGCACCTCTACGTCTCATGGTTAGATCGGCGAAGCTCCATCTGAGTCTCCGCCCCCTGTACACCAGTTTAAGATTCTAGCCTTACTCCACCTCTTCCGTCTCTCCTTTCTCCTCTGGGTCCTGCTACCCCCCGGGGTCCCTTCCTTCCTGGATTCTTCTGACGCTGACGTTGACCCCCCTGACTCCTCCCCGTCTTTTCGGCGGGCTTTGGGACCTGGCTCCCTATCCGGGCTGCCAACTGCACCGCCCTCCTGTACATTTGAACTTGGCGTGCGCGCCCAGCCTTCAACCTTCCTCTCGACCGTTTCCTCGCTCCCTGATGGAGGCGTGGCCAATCCTGACTCATGTCCTCCCACTGGCAGTGCGCCGCCTGATCCCGATGCCTGGGACTCCTCCCCCCTACTGCACTCTGGTGTGGACGCTGGTCCTGATTTCCAACTGCTTCTCTCTGAGTCCCCTCTGGCCCCTTCTTCCTGGGGTGTCCCCCTCGGCACCCCCCTTGCTCTGACCATGGGAGCCCCTTTCTGTGAATCTTCCGATTCGCTGGAAAGACTCAGAGACCTCGGACCGCTGTCATCGCTAACATTACCTTCGGACTCCTCCCCCTCGCTCTCTATTTCCTCCCTTTCCTGTGCCTCTGCTCCTGAACCCCTGACATCCATCCCCCCCTCGAAGCCCCCCCTTCCCCCCTCCCCTCCTTCAGGTGTGGGTACTGGGTGCTCCGTCGTTGTGGGGGTGAGTGCCGGATACAGTTCGTCCCCCGTGGCGTGCATCCAGCCGGATAAGTCCGGCTCGTCCTCCCTGCTCTCGCCGACCTCGATTTCCTCTGCTTCCATCTCTTTGCCGCCGTGCTCGAACCCAAGGTCCTCCCCCAACACGTCCATGTCCGTCTCTCCCCCGGTCTCCTCCGGGGACGTTGCCTGCCAAGGACCCCCCAGCCACTTCCTGCGCCACTGCTCCTCTGGTCGATCGTCCCACCAATAGGAACGGTCTGAGGCCGACCCCGAGGGTGATCCCTCCGGGGAACGTGTTTCTAGTGCCGGTTCCTCGTCCGAGGTGAACCCCTGGAATGTGCTGGCTGAAAATGTGGGTGTGAAAAGCCAGTCGTCGAAATACTCGGCTGGCATGGGCCTGTGTGGGAAAAGGGCATGAAACTCGTCCTTGAGAAGAGGCTCGTCCAAGGCATAGTCCGGCACCCAACTGTTGGCGCTGGCCGGGGTACCTTCTCTGGCGAGAAAATATTCTACACCCTCTTCCCCCCATCTCGAGTCTAAAATCTCTGTGACCTCGTTGATGGGTTCCCCCCTTGGCGACCCCCTCCTTGGGGGCGTCTCCCTGAGCGGGTCTGGTGCCGTGCCCGGCTCCTGAAATCTGTGAGGTGCTTTGTAGGGCGTGAGCACTGATCTATGGAACACTGGGTGCATTCTGGATCCCTCCGGAAGTGTCAACCGGAAGGCCACTGGATTGACCTGTGCCTCGACTTGGTAAGGGCCTAGCTGCTTATGTCCGAGCTTCTTCTTCGCTAACGATCTGGCCGGCACCGCCTGGGCTGCTAACCAAACCCAGTCTCCCACCTGTATGTCTTCCCCAACCCTTCTGTGCTTGTCAGCCTGCAGTTTGTATGCGTGCTTTGCTAGTTCTAACTGCCTCCGAAGCTGTTCGTGAACCTCCTGCAACTCTGACGCTAAGGCTTCCGCTGCCTGTGGCTCCCCCTCCCCCAGTCTCTCTAATCCCGGGAAGGTTCTGGGATGCCTCCCGTTGTTGGCGAAGAACGGTGTCACCCCCGTGGACACGTGCTTCGTGTTGTTGTAGGCGAACTCAGCGAGCGGCAGGTAGTCCACCCATGTTGCCGGCTGCTGATTTGCGTAGCATCTCAGGTACTGCTGCATGATGGCGTTGACTCGCTCCGCTTGTCCGTTGGTCTGCGGGTGTCTTGCCGACGCTAGGTTGATCTTGACGTTCAGGAAACCCATCAGCTTCTGCCAGAAGTTCGAGATGAACTGTCGCCCCCGGTCGGACAGGATAGACCGTGGCAGACCGTGAACCCTGAACACGTGGTCTATGAACAGTTTGGCGGTCTGTTCCGCTGTGGCCACCTTTGCGCACGGAATGAAGTGGGCCATTTTGGTGAACATGTCCACCACCACTAGCACTGCCGTCTTGCCCCTCGAGCTGGGCAGATCCGTGGCAAAGTCCAGGGCCACTCTCTCCCATGGTTCGAACGGAGTTTGCAGCGGTTCCAGCAGTCCGGCCGGCGGTCTGTGCACTGGTTTGGCCCTCTGGCAGGTGTCACACCTCGCCACGTAGTCCGCGACTTCCCCTCTCATTCCGGGCCACCAGAAGTCTCTGGCGACTAATTCCACCGTCTTCTCCTTGCCAAAGTGCCCGGCAGTGGGCGCGTCGTGCAGCTGCTGCAGTACCTTGGCGCGAAGTTCGTCTCCCGGCACGTAGATGGCCCCTTTACGGATGAGCAATCCATCTCGCAGCTGGAACTCGTTGGTCGCTGCCGTGCCCTTGCGCACCTCTGCCATCTTTGCTTGCGCGAAGGAGTCATCCTGCAACGCTCGTCGCACCGCCTCCAGGTCAACTGTTGCAGCAGCGCACGCCCACACTGTCGGTGCGAAGATGTGCATGGCGGCCGCTGGCGTTGCCTCCTCCAGATACTGTGGCTTACGGGAGAGAGCATCCGCCATGATGTTGGTGTCCCCCGGGACATACTCTATTCGGAAGTCGAAGTTCGCAAAGAACTCAGCCCAACGTATCTGCCTCTGGTTCAGGAACTGTGCCGTGCGCCAGTGCTCTAGATTCTTGTGGTCCGTGCAGACCTGCACCGTGTGCTTGGCGCCGATCAGGAAGTGCCTCCACGCTTTGAATGCTGCATGAATGGCCAGCAACTCCCTGTCCCAGATGGTGTAGTTCCGTTCAGACTTGCTGAGCTTCCTGGAGTAAAACGCTCCCGGCCTCCAAGCCCCCTGCGGGTCTTTCTGCAGCAGGACTGCTCCCACGGCTCTGTCCGAAGCGTCTGTCTCCACCCTCATCGGCCTGCTGGGGTTGACATGAAGCAGCTGCTCTTCCGACGCGAAGAGACGCTTGAGTGCCTGAAAGGACTGCTCCGCCTGCTCTGTCCAGATGAACTTCTTTTTCTTGGAGCTGAGCGTGTCCGTGATGGCCGCTGTCTGCATGGCAAAGCCTTTGATAAACTTGCGATAGAAGTTCGCGAAGCCGACAAACCGTTGGACCTCCTTCCGGTTGCGTGGGCTTTTCCAATCCAACACTGCTCGAACCTTGGCGCTGTCCATGGCGAGCCCCTTGTCAGACAACTTGTAGCCCAGGAAATCCACCTCGGTCACGTCGAATTGGCACTTCTCCAGCTTGGCGTAAAGCCTATGTTGCTGTAGCCTGCTCAGCACTTCCTTGACGTGTCTGTCATGCTCCTGCTGCGATTCTGAAAAGATCAGGATGTCATCCAAGAAACAGACGCACGTCTTGTAGAGGAGCCCCGCCAACACGTGATGCATGAAAGCTTGAAAAACGTGGGAACCATTTTGCAATCCAAAAGGCATAACTCTATATTCGTAGGTGCCCAGGGGCGTGAACATGGCTGTCTTCCACTCATCTCCTTCCCGCATGCGAATGAGGTTGTACGCCCCTCGCAGGTCCAACTTGGTGAACACTCTGCCCTTCCGTACCTTTGCGAGGAGGTCGTCGATTCGGGGCATGGGGAAGTCTGATGGCTTGGTCACACTGTTCAAAATGCGATAGTCCACTACAAGTCTTTTTTGGGGCGTGTCCCGCTTCTTAACAAAGAATACCGGACTGCCCCCCGCTGCCTTGGACTCTCGGATGAAACCGCGCTCCAAATTATGATCTATGAACTCTTTGAGTTCCTGCAGTTCGTCCTCAGACATGGAATACAGCTTCCCTTTGGGCAGCGCCGCCCCCGGCAGCAGGTCAATTTTGCAGTCATATGGTCTGTGGGGGGGTAGCCTGTCTGCCTCCTTCTCGCAGAAAACCTCCAAAAATTCTGCGTACTTGTGGGGAACCGCTTGCAGCGTGCCTAGCTGCCGCTGTGACTCCTCTTCCTCTCCTTCCTGCCGGGGCACGATGCAGTGTTCAGCGCAAAAGGAAGAGCCGAAGGTCAGCTGCCTCTGGTACCAAGCCAGCGTCGGGCTGTGCTTGTCCAGCCAACTCATGCCCAATACAATGGGCGTGTCCGATAGTTGAGTGACATTGAAGCTGATGATTTCCCTGTGATTTCCAAGTCGCATCACCATTGGTGGCGTCTGCTTCACCACTTGCCCCCCTAGCAGCTCCCTGCCATCCACCGTGACAACCTGCAGGGGCAGCGTGGCAGGCAGCAACTGTATAGCGTGCCGGTCGACAAAGTCCTGCCCTATAAAGTCCGCATTGCTTCCGGAGTCAATCGTGATTGGCACGTCCATGGTGATTCCATTGGGCAGCTGGAGCGACGCGGTGAGCCTCACTACTGGTTTGGGCGGGAGAGGGTCCATGGGCTGTAAAATCTCTGGGGACTGCTTCACTGACACGTCTAGCTGGGGCCCAGTGCCTCTTTCTCCAGCCAGACTCCGTCGTTTCCCTGCTGTGGTTGTCCTTGCTGCGTTGCTGCAGTTACCATTGCTGAGGCTGCAGTGTGCTTGTGGAGCCTCTGGGGACACTCTTTCGCCATATGCTGTGGATCATCGCAGATGTAACACTTCCTGTTCCCTCTAGGAGGCTTCGCTTTCACTGCTGCCGGTGCTAGGGCTCTGGCTGCTGACTGAGCCCTTGCACCTCCAACCTCCATAGGTTCCGCTCCTCCTCCTGGCGGAGGCGTGGATTGCGCACGCGCTGCTTCTCTGGGAAGGAAGGAGGAGCCCCTGGCTGGTTCGCGCCCTCCACGCCCTTCGTCCCTGCTCCACGGACGTTCTTCCAGCCGCACCCCCACCGCCAGCGCCCTCTGAACGATCTCCTGCGTGGTCCGGGGTCTCTCCCCCCTCGCAATTTCATCTTTAACCGAGCCGTGCAATCCCTCCCAAAACAGGTCTCTTACAGGAGCCGAATCTCTGTCCCATTCCAGAGCACTGACCAAAGCGAAAAAGCGGGCATGGTACTGCCTTACGCTGGCCCTCCCTTGCTTCAGTCCATGTATCTGCTGCCGAGCAAGATCCACGTCAATGCTTGATAAAAAGCACCCATCCATCGCTTTAATAAAGGCATCCGCATTTTGGAGCGCCGGATCCTTATCTCTCCACAAATTGCGCAGCCATGCTTTAGCATCTCCATGCAAATGGGACATGATGAATCCCACCTTCTCTTGCTCATCTCTAAAGTCTTTGTTCAGCAGTTGCAGTGCACACATTACATCTGCTCTAAAGTTGGGGTACTGTTGCAAATTCCCATCGAAGTGAGAGACCAGACCGCCTGTTCGTCTCCCCAACCCAATCCCCTCCGGTTTGGGTGTCAGTTGCCCTTGCTTCGTAAGCACTTCCAACCTGACCTGGAGATCCCTGTAGGCGGCAGCTGCGTCCTCCTCTCTCTTCCTGGATGCAAGAGCCTCGGCATTCAGTCGTGACACTGCTTCTCTGAGTTCCGCTATCTGCTGTTCGGCCGTCATATTGTCTGCCGTTCGTGAGCTCGCTAGTAGGCACCCGCTTTCCCTCCTCTCCGCGAGGCCGTAGATGCCCACAATTTAAGGGATGGAGCTTACTGTCAGAGCTGCTTCCTAGCTCACAGAGGATCACGCTAGCCAGCGATCATTAAATAAAAGTCTTTATTGAGTTACAGTTTCCATTCTCAAGCTGCTGCGTGCAACTCTACGTCTCATGGTTAGATCGGCGAAGCTCCATCTGAGTCTCCGCCCCCTGTACACCAGTTTAAGATTCTAGCCTTACTCCACCTCTTCCGTCTCTCCTTTCTCCTCTGGGTCCTGCTACCCCCCGGGGTCCCTTCCTTCCTGGATTCTTCTGACGCTGACGTTGACCCCCCTGACTCCTCCCCGTCTTTTCGGCGGGCTTTGGGACCTGGCTCCCTATCCGGGCTGCCAACTGCACCGCCCTCCTGTACATTTGAACTTGGCGCGCGCGCCCAGCCTTCAACCTTCCTCTCGACCGTTTCCTCGCTCCCTGATGGAGGCGTGGCCAATCCTGACTCATGTCCTCCCACTGGCAGTGCGCCGCCTGATCCCGATGCCTGGGACTCCTCCCCCCTACTGCACTCTGGTGTGGACGCTGGTCCTGATTTCCAACTGCTTCTCTCTGAGTCCCCTCTGGCCCCTTCTTCCTGGGGTGTCCCCCTCGGCACCCCCCTTGCTCTGACCATGGGAGCCCCTTTCTGTGAATCTTCCGATTCGCTGGAAAGACTCAGAGACCTCGGACCGCTGTCATCGCTAACATTACCTTCGGACTCCTCCCCCTCGCTCTCTATTTCCTCCCTTTCCTGTGCCTCTGCTCCTGAACAGTATGCAATTATTTTTGTAATAATACCTGCCACCGTTGTTGTAATAACTGTAACCGTTATTGTAATTGTCAGAGTTGCTTCCAGATCCTAGCTCACAGAGGATCACGCTAGCCAGCGATCATTAAATAAAAGTCTTTATTGAGTTACAGTTTCCATTCTCAAGCTGCTGCGTGCAACCCTACGTCTAATGGTTAGATCGGCGAAGCTCCATCTGAGTCTCCGCCCCTTGTACACCAACTTAATATCCTAGCCTTGCTCCACCTTTTCCGCCTGACTGTTCTTCTCTGGGTCCCTCTGCCCCCCGGGGTCTCTTCCTTCCGGGATTCCTCTGACGCTGACGCTGACCCCCCTGACTCTTCTCCCTCCTTTCGGCGGGCTTTAGGACCTGGCTCCCTTTCCGGGCTGCCTACTGCGCCACCTTCCTGTGCATTTGAACTTGGCGCGCGCGCCCAACCTTCCACCTTCCGTCTGACCGTTTCTTCGCTCCCCAATGGAGGTGTGGCCACTCCTGACTCGTGCCCTCCCCCCTGTTGTGAGCTGCCAGCGCTTGATCCCTGGCGCCCTTCCTCTTCCCTGCTCTCTGGCGGTGACGCTGGTCCCGATTTCCAACTGCTCCCCTCTGAGTCCCCTCTGGCTCTATCTTCCTGGGGTGTCCCCCTAGGCTCCCCCCTTGCCCTGGCCACTGGTGCTCCTTTCTGTGAATCTTCTGATTCACTGGAAAGACTCGGAGATCTCGGGTCGTCGTCATCACTCATCTTTTCTTCTGCCTCCTCCCCCTCGCTCTCTGTTTCCTCCCTTGCCCTTGCCTCTGCTCCTGAACCCCTGACATCCATCCCCCCCTCGAAGCCCCCTCTTCCCCCCTCCCCTCCTTCCGGTGCGGGATCTGGGTGCTGCCGTGTCAGGGGGACGAATGTCGGATACAGTTCGCTTCCCGTGGCGGGCCGCCATCCGAAGTCTTCCGGTTCTTCCTCCCTGCTCTCGTTGACAACGGTCACCTCCGCTTCCATCTCTGTGCCGCCGTGCTCGAAACCCGGGTCGTCCCCGAAAACGTCCATGTCCGTCTCTCCCTCGTTGCCTTCTGGAGACGTTGCTCGTCCTGGACCCTCCAGCCACCTTCTGCGGAACTGCTCCTCTGGTCGATCATCCCACCAATACGAGGGTTCTGAAGCAGATCCCGAGGGTGACCCCTCCGGGGAACGGGCGTCTCGTGTCGGTTCCTCGTCCGAGTCGAACCCCCGGAACGTGCTGGCTGAAAGCGTGGGCGTGAAAAGCCAGTCGTCGAAAAAGTCTGCTGGCATTGGCCTATGTGGGAAGAGGGCATGAAACTCTTCTTTGAGCAGAGGTTCGTCTAAAGCGTAGCCCGGCACCCAGCTGTTGGCACTGGCCGGGGTGCCCTCCTTGGCGAGAAGGTATTCTACCCCCTCTTCCCCCCATCTGGAGTCCAAAATCTCCGTGACTTCGTTGATGCGCTCCTCCTGTGCCACTCCCCCTTGCCCGGTTCTCTCTCGGAGCGGACCCGGTGCCGTTCCTGGTTCCTGAAACCTGTGAGGTGCCTTGTAGGGAGTAAGCACCGATCTGTGGAACACCGGATGCATTCTGGAACCCTCCGGAAGAGCCAGCCTGAAAGCCACCGGGTTGACCTGTTCTTCGACTTGGTAGGGCCCCAGTTGTTTATGCCCTAGTTTCTTCTTCGCCAACGACCTGGCCGGCACTGCGTGGGCTGCTAACCAGACCCAGTCTCCCACATGGATCTCTTCGCCAACCCTTCTGTGTTTGTCCGCTTGTACCTTGTATGCGTGTTTAGCCAGCTCCAGGTGCCGCCGCAGCTGATCGTGGACCTCCTGCAACTCCGACGCGAACGCATCTGCTGTCTGCGGCTCCCCCTCCCCCATTCTTTCCAGTCCCGGGAAGGTTCTGGGGTGCCTCCCGTTGTTGGCGAAGAACGGCGTGACCCCCGTGGACACGTGCTTCGTGTTGTTGTAGGCGAACTCGGCGAGAGGCAGGTAATCCACCCACGTCGCAGGCTGTTGATTCGCATAACATCTCAGGTACTGCTGCATGATGGCATTGACCCGCTCCGCTTGCCCGTTGGTCTGCGGGTGTCTAGCCGACGCCAGGTTGATCTTGACGTTCAGGAAGCCCATCAGCCTCTGCCAGAAGTTCGAGATGAACTGTCGCCCTCGGTCGGACAGAATAGACCGCGGCAGACCGTGAACCTTGAACACGTGGTCTATGAACAGTTTGGCGGTTTGTTCCGCCGTGGCCACCTTCGCACACGGAATGAAATGTGCCATCTTGGAGAACAAGTCCACCACCACCAGCACAGCCGTCTTGCCCCTCGAGCTGGGCAGATCCGTGACAAAGTCCAGGGCCACTCTCTCCCATGGTTCGAACGGAGTTTGCAGCGGTTCCAGCAGTCCGGCCGGCGGTCTGTGCACTGGTTTGGCCCTCTGGCAGGTGTCACACCTCGCCACGTAGTCCGCGACTTCCCCTCTCATTCCGGGCCACCAGAAGTCTCTGGCTACTAATTCCACCGTCTTCTCCTTGCCAAAGTGCCCGGCAGTGGGCGCGTCGTGCAGCTGCTGCAGTACCTTGGCGCGAAGTTCGTCTCCCGGCACGTAGATGGCCCCTTTACGGATGAGCAAACCATCTCGCAGCTGGAACTCGTCGGTCGCTGCCGTGCCCCTGTGCACCTCTGCCATCTTTGCTTGCGCGAAGGAGTCATCCTGCAACGCTCGTCGCACCGCATCCAGGTCAACTGTTGCCGCCGCGCACGCCCACACTGTCGGTGCGAAGATGTGCATGGCGGCCGCTGGCGTTGCCTCCTCCAGATACTGTGGCTTACGGGAGAGAGCATCCGCCATGATGTTGGTGTCCCCCGGGACATACTCTATTCGGAAGTCGAAGTTCGCAAAGAACTCAGCCCAACGTATCTGCCTCTGGTTCAGGAACTGTGCCGTGCGCCAGTGCTCCAGATTCTTGTGGTCCGTGCAGACCTGCACCGTGTGCTTGGCGCCGATCAGGAAGTGCCTCCACGCTTTGAACGCTGCATGAATGGCCAGCAACTCCCTGTCCCAGATGGTGTAGTTCTGTTCGGACTTGCTGAGCTTCCTTGAGTAAAACGCTCCCGGCCTCCAAACCCCCTGCGGGTCTTTCTGCAGCAGGACTGCTCCCACGGCTCTGTCCGAAGCGTCTGTCTCCACCCTCATCGGCCTGCTGGGGTTGACATGAAGCAGCTGCTCTTCCAACGCGAAGAGACGCTTGAGTGCCTGAAAGGACTGCTCCGCCTGCTCTGTCCAGATGAACTTCTTTTTCTTGGAGCTGAGCGTGTCCGTGATGGCCGCTGTCTGCATGGCAAAGCCTTTGATAAACTTGCGATAGAAGTTCGCGAAGCCGACAAACCGTTGGACCTCCTTCCGGTTGCGTGGGCTTTTCCAATCCAACACTGCTCGGACCTTGGCGCTGTCCATGGCGAGCCCTTTATCAGACAACTTGTAGCCCAGGAAATCCACCTCCGTCACGTCGAATTGGCACTTCTCCAGCTTGGCGTAAAGCCTATGTTGCTGTAGCCTGCTCAGCACTTCCTTGACGTGTCTGTCATGCTCCTGCTGCGATTCCGAAAAGATCAGGATGTCATCCAAGAAACAGACGCACGTCTTGTAGAGGAGCCCCGCCAACACGTGATGCATGAAAGCTTGAAAAACGTGGGAGCCATTTTGCAATCCAAAAGGCATAACTCTATATTCGTAGGTGCCCAAGGGCGTGAACATGGCTGTCTTCCACTCATCTCCTTCCCGCATGCGAATGAGGTTGTATGCCCCTCGCAGGTCCAACTTGGTGAACACTCTGCCCTTCCGTACCTTTGCGAGGAGGTCGTCGATTCGGGGCATGGGGAAGTCCGATGGCTTGGTCACACTGTTCAAGATGCGAAAGTCCACTACAAGTCTTTTTTGGGGCGTGTCCCGCTTCTTAACAAAGAATACCGGACTGCCCCCCGCTGCCTTGGACTCTCGGATGAAACCGCGCTCCAAATTATGATCTATGAACTCTTTGAGTTCCTGCAGTTCGTCCTCAGACATGGAATACAGCTTCCCTTTGGGCAGCGCCGCCCCCGGCAGCAGGTCAATTTTGCAGTCATATGGTCTGTGGGGGGGTAGCCTGTCTGCCTCCTTCTCGCAGAAAACCTCCAAAAATTCTGCGTACTTGTGGGGAACCGCTTGCAGCGTGCCTAGCTGCCGCTGTGACTCCTCTTCCTCTCCTTCCTGCCTGGGCACGATGCAGTGTTCAGCGCAAAAGGAAGAGCCGAAGGTCAGCTGCCTCTGGTACCAAGCCAGCGTCGGGCTGTGCTTGTCCAGCCAACTCATGCCCAATACAATGGGCGTGTCCGATAGTTGAGTGACATTGAAGCTGATGATTTCCCTGTGATTCCCAAGTCGCATCACCATTGGTGGCGTCTGCTTCACCACTTGCCCCCCTAGCAGCTCCCTGCCATCCACCGTGACAACCTGCAGGGGCAGCGTGGCAGGCAGCAACTGCATAGCGTGCCGGTCGACAAAGTCCTGCCCTATAAAGTCCGCATTGCTTCCGGAGTCAATGGTGATTGGCACGTCCATGGTGATTCCATTGGGCAGCTGGAGCGACGCGGTGAGCCTCACTACTGGTTTGGGCGGGAGGGGGTCCATGGGCTGTAAAATCTCTGGGGACTGCTTCACTGACACGTCTGGCTGGGCCCCAGTGCCTCTTTCTCCAGCCAGACTCCGTCGTTTCCCTGCTGTGGTTCTCCTTGCTGCGTTGCTGCAGTTACCATTGCTGAGGCTGCAGTGTGCTTGTGGAGCCTCTGGGGACACTCTTTCGCCATATGCTGTGGATCTTCGCAGATGTAACACTTCCTGTTCCCTCTAGGAGGCTTCGCTTTCACTGCTGCCGGTGCTAGGGCTCTGGCTGCTGACTGAGCCCTTGCACCTCCAACCTCCATAGGTTCCGCTCCTCCTCCTGGCGGAGGCGTGGATTGCGCACGCGCTGCTTCTCTGGGAAGGAAGGAGGAGCCCCTGGCTGGTTCGCGCCCTCCACGCCCTTCGTCCCTGCTCCACGGACGTTCTTCCAGCCGCACCCCCACCGCCAGCGCCCTCTGAACGATCTCCTGCGTGGTCCGGGGTCTCTCCCCCCTCGCAATTTCATCTTTAACCGAGCCGTGCAATCCCTCCCAAAACAGGTCTCTTACAGGAGCCGAATCTCTGTCCCATTCCAGAGCACTGACCAAAGCGAAAAAGCGGGCATGGTACTGCCTTACGCTGGCCCTCCCTTGCTTCAGTCCATGTATCTGCTGCCGAGCAAGATCCACGTCAATGCTTGATAAAAAGCACCCATCCATCGCTTTAATAAAGGCATCCGCATTTTGGAGCGCCGGATCCTTATCTCTCCACAAATTGCGCAGCCATGCTTTAGCATCTCCATGCAAATGGGACATGATGAATCCCACCTTCTCTTGCTCATCTCTAAAGTCTTTGTTCAGCAGTTGCAGTGCACACATTACATCTGCTCTAAAGTTGGGGTACTGTTGCAAATTCCCATCGAAGTGAGAGACCAGACCGCCTGTTCGTCTCCCCAACCCAATCCCCTCCGGTTTGGGTGTCAGTTGCCCTTGCTTCGTAAGCACTTCCAACCTGACCTGGAGATCCCTGTAGGCGGCAGCTGCGTTCTCCTCTCTCTTCCTGGATGCAAGAGCCTCGGCATTCAGGCGCGACACTGCTTCTCTGAGTTCCGCTATCTGCTGTTCGGCCGTCATGTTGTCTGCCGTTCGTGAGCTCGCTAGTAGGCACCCGCTTTCTCTCCTCTCCGCGAGGCTGTAGATGCCCACAATTTAAGAGATGGAGCTTACTGTCAGAGTTGCTTCCAGATCCTAGCTCACAGAGGATCACGCTAGCCAGCGATCATTAAATAAAAGTCTTTATTGAGTTACAGTTTCCATTCTCAAGCTGCTACGTGCAACCCTACGTCTAATGGTTAGATCGGCAAAGCTCCATCTGAGTCTCCGCCCCTTGTACACCAACTTAATATCCTAGCCTTGCTCCACCTTTTCCGCCTGACTGTTCTTCTCTGGGTCCCTCTGCCCCCCGGGGTCTCTTCCTTCCGGGATTCCTCTGACGCTGACGCTGACCCCCCTGACTCTTCTCCCTCCTTTCGGCGGGCTTTAGGACCTGGCTCCCTTTCCGGGCTGCCTACTGCGCCACCTTCCTGTGCATTTGAACTTGGCGCGCGCGCCCAACCTTCCACCTTCCGTCTGACCGTTTCTTCGCTCCCCAATGGAGGTGTGGCCACTCCTGACTCGTGCCCTCCCCCCTGTTGTGAGCTGCCAGCGCTTGATCCCTGGCGCCCTTCCTCTTCCCTGCTCTCTGGCGGTGACGCTGGTCCCGATTTCCAACTGCTCCCCTCTGAGTCCCCTCTGGCTCTATCTTCCTGGGGTGTCCCCCTAGGCTCCCCCCTTGCCCTGGCCACTGGTGCTCCTTTCTGTGAATCTTCTGATTCACTGGAAAGACTCGGAGATCTCGGGTCGTCGTCATCACTCATCTTTTCTTCTGCCTCCTCCCCCTCGCTCTCTGTTTCCTCCCTTGCCCTTGCCTCTGCTCCTGAACCCCTGACAGTAATAATAATTGAAATTATTTTTCCAAGGGCCAAGTAGGAGCCGGCCCCAAATGTTACCAGGCGGAAATAAGAATAAAGCCACTCAAGAGAAGAGGAGCCCCAGAGCCACATTGCAAGATGCTTTTATTGGCGAAAAATAATTCTGCTTTCCTCATTCCTCCGCACACGTCTTCATCCGCTGCTCTGTTTGGCTGCCAGCCACTTGTCTTGCTCCTTGGCGATAGTGAGGCGGATGCCTTTCCCGCGAGGCAGCGAGATCCACGGCTTGTTGCCCTGGAAGGAGCGATAAGAGGCACTTGTTATTATTATTATTGGATTGATTAGCCCAATCTTTTTCAACCTGCACTCTCATTGAAACAAACTGAGTGCAATTTAAACCAAATCCAAATTTCACGCCCCAAAGGGACTCCAGCTCAGTGCACTCTTAACGTGCTCAGGAGAACCCCAAACTTGATGAAATCGTAGTTACAGGTATGTAGCCGTGTTGGTCTGCCGTATTCAAAACAAAATTTAAAAAAGTAACTTAGTTAGTCTCTACGGTGCTACTGGAAGGATTTTTTTTATTTTGATGAAGTTGGTTCTCCTTGGTGTCGCATCACATTCCCCCCGCTAATATCAGGTCATGCCTCACAAGTATCCTTGCATTATAGTATACTTGCTTAAAAAAAACAAAAAAGAATTACATGCAAGAACAGAAATGGCACTGAATCAATTGGGTGGTGATTTATTTGGAATAGCTGTGGAAACAAATCCTTGAAAAATAAAAACAACAGGAGAATAATAAAAGTAAGAATATTTTAAAATGGAAATATAATTTTTTAATAAAAAAATGCAGAGGAGAGAATGAATTAAAATAATTTCAAAAATGGAAATAATATGGCCAGTGCCCACCTTGCCAATGACGAAGATGTTGGTGGCGAAGCTGTTGCCATTGGTGTCCTTGACGTGGACCACGTCAAAGGAACCGGGGTGCCTCTCGCGGTTGGTGATTACCCCGATGCGCCCCAAGTTGGCACCCCCCGTCACCATGCAGTTGCCTGTCAGAGAGAAGAGGGAGGGAAAGGGTCAGAAGGTGCCTGGGCAACAATGGTCCTGCGAGGTGGAATTGGGACTGGCAGGGGGGACAGATGATAGATAGATAGATAGATAGATAGATAGACATATGCATGTATATGGAAATAATAAAATAAAACTGCTTCAAAAAATATGGGTGCTCTGGAAGGGAGCCTCCAGGGCCAGAGGCAGTCTCCCCCCCATTGGGGAAGGATTCCGGCGCTCTCGATGCGCTCACTACCTGTGTCAAACTTGATGAAGTCGGTGATCATGCCCGTCTGCAGGTCGACCTGGACGGTATCGTTGACCTTGACCAGGGGGTCTGGGTAGCGGATGGTGCAGGCGTCGTGCGTCACCAGGCGGGGGTGCCCTTGGTGCCCACCAGGATACGGCGCACCTTGCACAGCTTGTACTGCCAGGAGGAATGAGAGAAATCTGTCCTTTTGTCAATATTAAGAAAAGGCTCCCTCAACCTTGCCCCTCTAGATGTTTTTGAGACTACAATTCCCATCACCCCTGACCACTGGTCCTGCTATCTAGTGATCATGGGAGTTGTAGGCCAAAAACATCTGGAGGGCAGAAGTTGAGGAAGCCTGATTAAGAGGATACCAGAAAGGTGAGTCTTTCTGTAAAAACGGTATTTGAATCTGGTCTAACTCATGAGGGATTTAAATCACAAAAGCACTCCGAGCACTGATCATTCCTTCCTCTGGTTGTCCATCTTAAGCCAGCAAGGCTGAGTCTTTCGGTAAGAAAAGGATTCAAATCGAGTCCCCCAATTCTCACCTTGGCCTCGGGGCTGATGCAGTGCACGGCAAAGCGCCCCTTGGTGTCATAAACCAGGCGGAAGTGCTCGCCCGTCTTCTCGATGCTGATCACGTCTGCGGGGAGAGAGGGCGGTCGTTACAGTGGGATGCCAGTTGTCAGGGGTTCAGGAGCAGAGGCAAGGGCAAGGGAGGAAACAGAGAGCGAGGGAGAGGAGGCAGAAGAAAAGATGAGTGATGACGACGACCCGAGATCTCCGAGTCTTTCCAGTGAATCAGAAGATTCACAGAAAGGAGCACCAGTGGCCAGGGCAAGGGGGGAGCCTAGGGGGACACCCCAGGAAGATAGAGCCAGAGGGGACTCAGAGGGGAGCAGTTGGAAATCGGGACCAGCGTCACCGCCAGAGAGCAGGGAAGAGGAAGGGCGCCAGGGATCAAGCGCTGGCAGCTCACAACAGGGGGGAGGGCACGAGTCAGGAGTGGCCACACCTCCATCGGGGAGCGAAGAAACGGTCAGACGGAAAGTGGAAGGTTGGGCGCGCGCGCCAAGTTCAAATGCACAGGAAGGTGGCGCAGTAGGCAGCCCGGAAAGGGAGCCAGGTCCTAAAGCGCGCCGAAAGGAGGGAGAAGAGTCAGGGGGGTCAGCGTCAGCGTCAGAGGAATCCCGGAAGGAAGAGACCCCGGGGGGCAGAGGGACCCAGAGAAGAACAGTCAGGCGGAAAAGGTGGAGCAGGGCTAGGATATTAAGTTGGTGTACAAGGGGCGGAGACTCAGACGGAGCTTCGCCGATCTAACCATGAGACGTAGGGTTGCACGCAGCAGCTTGAGAATGGAAACTGTAACTCAATAAAGACTTTTATTTAATGATCGCTGGCTAGCGTGATCCTCTGTGAGCTAGGATCTGGAAGCAACTCTGACACCAGTGTGGTGCAATTGTCACGTAAACCCAGTTTTCCGCCCTGCAGAATGTCCCACCGCTGGAAATCGAGCATTTCAAACCCCGCTACTGAAACCTAGGGCCTCACCCATGAAGCCCGCCGGGTAGGTGATGGTGCGAACCTTGCCATCAATCTTGACAAAGCGCTGCATGCAAATCTTCTTGACCTCGTCGCCCGTCAGGGCATATTTGAGCTGGTTGCGGAGGAAAATCACGAGCGGGAGGCACTCGCGCAACTTGTGGGGTCCTGTCGACGGGCGCGGTGCCTAGAACTCCAAAAAGAAAAGGGAAGGTTACAGGGCGGCAAACCTAGAGCGCCTGAAACTGCAACTCCCAGAATCCGGTTGGCCTTGTTGCTATTATTATGATGCAACCATGAGAAAATATGTGAAGTCAGCTGTCAGACTTGCTTCCAGATCCTAGCTCACAGAGGATCACGCTAGCCAGCGATCATTAAATAAAAGTCTTTATTGAGTTACAGTTTCCATTCTCAAGCTGCTGCGTGCAACCCTACGTCTAATGGTTAGATCGGCGAAGCTCCATCTGAGTCTCCGCCCCTTGTACACCAACTTAATATCCTAGCCTTGCTCCACCTTTTCCGCCTGACTGTTCTTCTCTGGGTCCCTCTGCCCCCCGGGGTCTCTTCCTTCCGGGATTCCTCTGACGCTGACGCTGACCCCCCTGACTCTTCTCCCTCCTTTCGGCGGGCTTTAGGACCTGGCTCCCTTTCCGGGCTGCCTACTGCGCCACCTTCCTGTGCATTTGAACTTGGCGCGCGCGCCCAACCTTCCACCTTCCGTCTGACCGTTTCTTCGCTCCCCGATGGAGGTGTGGCCACTCCTGACTCGTGCCCTCCCCCCTGTTGTGAGCTGCCAGCGCTTGATCCCTGGCGCCCTTCCTCTTCCCTGCTCTCTGGCGGTGACGCTGGTCCTGATTTCCAACTGCTCCCCTCTGAGTCCCCTCTGGCTCTATCTTCCTGGGGTGTCCCCCTAGGCTCCCCCCTTGCCCTGGCCACTGGTGCTCCTTTCTGTGAATCTTCTGATTCACTGGAAAGACTCGGAGATCTCGGGTCGTCGTCATCACTCATCTTTTCTTCTGCCTCCTCTCCCTCGCTCTCTGTTTCCTCCCTTGCCCTTGCCTCTGCTCCTGAACCCCTGACATCAGCCATCTCTAGGGAAGCTTTTTCATGTGTATTATTTTTTTAAAAATCTATTTATAAAATATAGACAGACTTCCACTGGTCATGGAAGCTCAATAATCTATGTATTTATTTTAGTGTTTTATTCATGCATTTTCCCAGATGTTATTTTACATCCCTTCATTGTTTCGTCAGAATGTTCGACCGACTCACTAACCCCAGGATCCTTTGTTTTTCTACATATTGTTATTTTGATCTATAATGTTGTGTTAGTTTCTCTATAACTTATTATGCATTGTGTTCTAATTTTGCATTTTTCTGCTATAAACTATCCCGGGATGAACGGCGGGATTTAATAAGAAACCACAAAGAATTTATAGATTTAATTTATACTTAATAAGAAACCACAAGAAATTTATAGATTTAATAAACAACCACAAGGAATTGAATATGTAAATAAGGGAAAAAAATTAAGGGTAAGGCGTTTAATAAAGAAGGTAAAACGAAGAAGCCCAGGAAAGGAGCAGCCAAGCATACTAGGACTCAATTTCTTGACTTTAAGAAACCCGACTTCATAAAACTTAGGGAAGTGCTGGGTGAGATCCCATGGACAGTAATACTAAAAGGAAAGGGAGTTCATGATGGCTGGGAGTTTGTTAAGAGGGAGATAGTAAAAGCACAACTTCAGGCAATACCAATAAGACAGAAACATGGAAGGTGCCTAAAGAAGCCAGGGTGGCTATCTAAAGAACTTTTAACTGAGTTATCTAAAGAACTTTTAACTGAGTTAAGATTAAAAAAGGATGTGTACGAAAAATGGAAAAGGGGGGAAACCACCAAAGAGGAATTCAAACAAATAGCCAGCACGTGTAGACACAAAGTCAGAAAAGCTAAAGCACAGAATGAACTCAGGCTTGCTAGAGAGGTTAAAAGCAACAAAAAAGGCTTTTATGGGTATGTTTGTAGCAAAAGGAAGAACAAAGAAACAGTGGGGTCACTCAGAGGAGAAGATGGTGAAATGCAAACAGGGGACACAGAAAGGGCTGAACTCCTCAATGCCTTCTTTGCCTCACTCTTCTCCGATAAAGAAAACAATGCCTGACCTGAAGAATTTGGAGCAAATGATTCAGCAGAGTAAACACAGCCCAGAATAACTAAGGAGATAGTACAAGAATACTTGGCTAGTTTAGATGTATTCAAGTCTCCAGGGCCAGATGAACTGCATCCAAGAGTATTAAAAGAACTGGCAGATGTGATCTCAGAACCACTGGCAGTCATCTTTGAGAATTCCTGGAGAACAGGCGAAGTCCCGGCAGACTGGAGGAGGGCAAATGTTGTCCCTATTTTCAAAAAGGGGAAAAGAGAGGACCCAAATAATTACCGCCCAGTCAGTCTGACATCAATACCAGGGAAGATTCTGGAGCAGATCATTAAGCAAACAGCACCTAGAAAGGAATGCTGTTGTCAGGGGTTCAGGAGCAGAGGCAAGGGCAAGGGAGGAAACAGAGAGCGAGGGAGAGGAGGCAGAAGAAAAGATGAGTGATGACGACGACCCGAGATCTCCGAGTCTTTCCAGTGAATCAGAAGATTCACAGAAAGGAGCACCAGTGGCCAGGGCAAGGGGGGAGCCTAGGGGGACACCCCAGGAAGATAGAGCCAGAGGGGACTCAGAGGGGAGCAGTTGGAAATCAGGACCAGCGTCACCGCCAGAGAGCAGGGAAGAGGAAGGGCGCCAGGGATCAAGCGCTGGCAGCTCACAACAGGGGGGAGGGCACGAGTCAGGAGTGGCCACACCTCCATCGGGGAGCGAAGAAACGGTCAGACGGAAGGTGGAAGGTTGGGCGCGCGTGCCAAGTTCAAATGCACAGGAAGGTGGCGCAGTAGGCAGCCCGGAAAGGGAGCCAGGTCCTAAAGCCCGCCGAAAGGAGGGAGAAGAGTCAGGGGGGTCAGCGTCAGAGGAATCCCGGAAGGAAGAGACCCCGGGGGGCAGAGGGACCCAGAGAAGAACAGTCAGGCGGAAAAGGTGGAGCAAGGCTAGGATATTAAGTTGGTGTACAAGGGGCGGAGACTCAGATGGAGCTTCGCCGATCTAACCATGAGACGTAGAGTTGCACGCAGCAGCTTGAGAATGGAAACTGTAACTCAATAAAGACTTTTATTTAATGATCGCTGGCTAGCGTGATCCTCTGTGAGCTAGGATCTGGAAGCAGCTCTGACAGTAAGCTCCATCTCTAGATTGTGGGCATCTACGTCCTCGCGGAGAGGAGAGAAAGCGGGTGCCTACTAGCGAGCTCACGAACGGCAGACAACATGACGGCCGAACAGCAGATAGTGGAACTCAGAGAAGCAGTGACACGACTGAATGCCGAGGCTCTTGCATCCAGGAAGAGAGAGGAGGACGCAGCTGCCGCCTACAGGGATCTCCAGGTCAGGTTGGAAGTGCTTACGAAGCAAGGGCAACTGACACCCAAACCGGAGGGGATTGGGTTGGGGAGACGAACAGGCGGTCTGGTCTCTCACTTCGATGGGAATTTGCAACAGTACCCCAACTTTAGAGCAGATGTAATGTGTGCACTGCAACTGCTGAACAAAGACTTTAGAGATGAGCAAGAGAAGGTGGGATTCATCATGTCCCATTTGCATGGAGATGCTAAAGCATGGCTGCGCAATTTGTGGAGAGATAAGGATCCGGCGCTCCAAAATGCGGATGCCTTTATTAAAGCGATGGATGGGTGCTTTTTATCAAGCATTGACGTGGATCTTGCTCGGCAGCAGATACATGGACTGAAGCAAGGGAGGGCCAGCGTAAGGCAGTACCATGCCCGCTTTTTCGCTTTGGTCAGTGCCCTGGAATGGGACAGAGATTCGGCTCCTGTAAGAGACCTGTTTTGGGAGGGATTGCACGGCTCGGTTAAAGATGAAATTGCGAGGGGGGAGAGACCCCGGACCACGCAGGAGATCGTTCAGAGGGCGCTGGCGGTGGGGGTGCGGCTGGAAGGACGTCCGTGGAGCAGGGACGAAGGGCGTGGAGGGCGCGAACCAGCCAGGGGCTCCTCCTTCCTTCCCAGAGAAGCAGCGCGTGCGCAATCCACGCCTCCGCCAGGAGGAGGAGCGGAACCTATGGAGGTTGGAGGTGCAAGGGCTCAGTCAGCAGCCAGAGCCCTAGCACCGGCAGCAGTGAAAGCGAAGCCTCCTAGAGGGAACAGGAAGTGTTACATCTGCGATGATCCACAGCATATGGCGAAAGAGTGTCCCCAGAGGCTCCACAAGCACACTGCAGCCTCAGCAATGGTAACTGCAGCAACGCAGCAAGGACAACCACAGCAGGGAAACGACGGAGTCTGGTTGGAGGAAGAGGCACTGGGGCCCAGCCAGACGTGTCAGTGAAGCAGTCCCCAGAGATTTTACAGCCCATGGACCCCCTCCCGCCCAAACCGGTAGTGAGGCTCACCGCGTCGCTCCAGCTGCCCAATGGAATCACCATGGACGTGCCAATCACCATTGACTCCGGAAGCAATGCGGACTTTATAGGGCAGGACTTTGTCGACCGGCACGCTATACAGTTGCTGCCTGCCACGCTGCCCCTGCAGGTTGTCACGGTGGATGGCAGGGAGCTGCTAGGGGGGCAAGTGGTGAAGCAGACGCCACCAATGGTGATGCGACTTGGGAATCACAGGGAAATCATCAGCTTCAATGTCACTCAACTATCGGACACGCCCATTGTATTGGGCATGAGTTGGCTGGACAAGCACAGCCCGACGCTGGCTTGGTACCAGAGGCAGCTGACCTTCGGCTCTTCCTTTTGCGCTGAACACTGCATCGTGCCCAGGCAGGAAGGAGAGGAAGAGGAGTCACAGCTGCAGCTAGGCACGCTGCAAGCGGTTCCCCACAAGTACGCAGAATTTTTGGAGGTTTTCTGCGAGAAGGAGGCAGACAGGCTACCCCCCCACAGACCATATGACTGCAAAATTGACCTGCTGCCGGGGGCGGCGCTGCCCAAAGGGAAGCTGTATTCCATGTCTGAGGACGAACTGCAGGAACTCAAAGAGTTCATAGATCATAATTTGGAGCGCGGTTTCATCCGAGAGTCCAAGGCAGCGGGGGGCAGTCCGGTATTCTTTGTTAAGAAGCGGGACACGCCCCAAAAAAGACTTGTAGTGGACTTTCGCATCTTGAACAGTGTGACCAAGCCATCGGACTTCCCCATGCCCCGAATCGACGACCTCCTTGCAAAGGTACGGAAGGGCAGAGTGTTCACCAAGTTGGACCTGCGAGGGGCATACAACCTCATTCGCATGCGGGAGGGAGATGAGTGGAAGACAGCCATGTTCACGCCCCTGGGCACCTACAAATATAGAGTTATGCCTTTTGGATTGCAAAATGGCTCCCACGTTTTTCAAGCTTTCATGCATCACGTGTTGGCGGGGCTCCTCTACAAGACGTGCGTCTGTTTCTTGGATGACATCCTGATCTTTTCGGAATCGCAGCAGGAGCATGACAGACACGTCAAGGAAGTGCTGAGCAGGCTACAGCAACATAGGCTTTACGCCAAGCTGGAGAAGTGCCAATTCGACGTGACCGAGGTGGATTTCCTGGGCTACAAGTTGTCTGATAAAGGGCTCGCCATGGACAGCGCCAAGGTCCGAGCAGTGTTGGATTGGAAAAGCCCACGCAACCGGAAGGAGGTCCAACGGTTTGTCGGCTTCGCGAACTTCTATCGCAAGTTTATCAAAGGCTTTGCGATGCAGACAGCGGCCATCACGGACACGCTCAGCTCCAAGAAAAAGAAGTTCATCTGGACAGAGCAGGCGGAGCAGTCCTTTCAGGCACTCAAGCGTCTCTTCGCGTCGGAAGAGCAGCTGCTTCATGTCAACCCCAGCAGGCCGATGAGGGTGGAGACAGACGCTTCGGACAGAGCCGTGGGAGCAGTCCTGCTGCAGAAAGACCCGCAGGGGGTTTGGAGGCCGGGAGCGTTTTACTCAAGGAAGCTCAGCAAGTCCGAACAGAACTACACCATCTGGGACAGGGAGTTGCTGGCCATTCATGCAGCGTTCAAAGCTTGGAGGCACTTCCTGATCGGCGCCAAGCACACGGTGCCGGTCTGCACGGACCACAAGAATCTGGAGCACTGGCGCACGGCACAGTTCCTGAACCAGAGGCAGATACGTTGGGCTGAGTTCTTTGCGAATTTCGACTTCCGAATAGAGTATGTCCCGGGGGACACCAACATCATGGCGGATGCTCTCTCCCGTAAGCCACAGTATCTGGAGGAGGCAACGCCAGCGGCCGCCATGCACATCTTCGCACCGACAGTGTGGGCGTGCGCGGCGGCGACAGTTGACCTGGATGCGGTGCGACGAGCGTTGCAGGATGACTCCTTCGCGCAAGCAAAGATGGCAGAGGTGCACAGGGGCACGGCAGCGACCGACGAGTTCCAGCTGCGAGATGGTTTGCTCATCCGTAAAGGGGCCATCTACGTGCCGGGAGACGAACTTCGCGCCAAGGTACTGCAGCAGCTGCACGACGCGCCCACTGCCGGGCACTTTGGCAAGGAGAAGACGGTGGAATTAGTAGCCAGAGACTTCTGGTGGCCCGGAATGAGAGGGGAAGTCGCGGACTACGTGGCGAGGTGTGACACCTGCCAGAGGTCCAAACCAGTGCACAGACCGCCGGCCGGACTGCTGGAACCGCTGCAAACTCCGTTCGAGCCATGGGAGAGAGTGGCCCTGGACTTTGTCACGGATCTGCCCAGCTCGAGGGGCAAGACGGCTGTGCTGGTGGTGGTGGATTTGTTCTCCAAGATGGCACATTTCATTCCGTGTGCGAAGGTGGCCACGGCGGAACAAACCGCCAAACTGTTCATAGACCACGTGTTCAAGGTTCACGGTCTGCCGCGGTCTATTCTGTCCGACCGAGGGCGACAGTTCATCTCAAACTTCTGGCAGAGGCTGATGGGCTTCCTGAACGTCAAGATCAACCTGGCGTCGGCTAGACACCCGCAGACCAACGGGCAAGCGGAGCGGGTCAATGCCATCATGCAGCAGTACCTGAGATGTTATGCGAATCAACAGCCTGCGACGTGGGTGGATTACCTGCCTCTCGCCGAGTTCGCCTACAACAACACGAAGCACGTGTCCACGGGGGTCACGCCGTTCTTCGCCAACAACGGGAGGCACCCTAGAACCTTCCCGGGACTGGAAAGAATGGGGGAGGGGGAGCCGCAGACAGCAGATGCGTTCGCGTCGGAGTTGCAGGAGGTCCACGATCAGCTGCGGCGGCACCTGGAGCTGGCTAAACACGCATACAAGGTACAAGCGGACAAACACAGAAGGGTTGGCGAAGAGATCCATGTGGGAGACTGGGTCTGGTTAGCAGCCCACGCAGTGCCGGCCAGGTCGTTGGCGAAGAAGAAACTAGGGCATAAACAACTGGGGCCCTACCAAGTTGACGAACAGGTCAACCCGGTGGCTTTCCGGCTGGTTCTTCCGGAGGGTTCCAGAATGCATCCGGTGTTCCACAGATCGGTGCTCACTCCCTACAAGGCACCTCACAGGTTTCAGGAACCAGGAACGGCACCGGGTCCGCTCCGAGAGAGAACCGGGCAAGGGGGAGTGGCACAGGAGGAGCGCATCAACGAAGTCACGGAGATTTTGGACTCCAGATGGGGGGAAGAGGGGGTAGAATACCTTCTCGCCAAGGAGGGCACCCCGGCCAGTGCCAACAACTGGGTGCCGGGCTACGCTTTAGACGAACCTCTGCTCAAAGAAGAGTTTTATGCCCTCTTCCCACATAGGCCAATGCCAGCAGACTTTTTCGACGACTGGCTTTTCACGCCCACGCTTTCAGCCAGCACGTTCCGGGGGTTCGACTCGGACGAGGAACCGACACGAGACGCCCGTTCCCCGGAGGGGTCACCCTCGGGATCTGCTTCAGAACCCTCGTATTGGTGGGATGATCGACCAGAGGAGCAGTTCCGCAGAAGGTGGCTGGAGGGTCCAGGACGAGCAACGTCTCCAGAAGGCAACGAGGGAGAGACGGACATGGACGTTTTCGGGGACGACCCGGGTTTCGAGCACGGCGGCACAGAGATGGAAGCGGAGGTGACCGTCGTCAACGAGAGCAGGGAGGAAGAACCGGAAGACTTCGGATGGCGGCCCGCCACGGGAAGCGAACTGTATCCGACATTCGTCCCCCTGACACGGCAGCACCCAGATCCCGCACCGGAAGGAGGGGAGGGGGGAAGAGGGGGCTTCGAGGGGGGGATGGATGTCAGGGGTTCAGGAGCAGAGGCAAGGGCAAGGGAGGAAACAGAGAGCGAGGGGGAGGAGGCAGAAGAAAAGATGAGTGATGACGACGACCCGAGATCTCCGAGTCTTTCCAGTGAATCAGAAGATTCACAGAAAGGAGCACCAGTGGCCAGGGCAAGGGGGGAGCCTAGGGGGACACCCCAGGAAGATAGAGCCAGAGGGGACTCAGAGGGGAGCAGTTGGAAATCAGGACCAGCGTCACCGCCAGAGAGCAGGGAAGAGGAAGGGCGCCAGGGATCAAGCGCTGGCAGCTCACAACAGGGGGGAGGGCACGAGTCAGGAGTGGCCACACCTCCATCGGGGAGCGAAGAAACGGTCAGACGGAAGGTGGAAGGTTGGGTGCGCGTGCCAAGTTCAAATGCACAGGAAGGTGGCGCAGTAGGCAGCCCGGAAAGGGAGCCAGGTCCTAAAGCCCGCCGAAAGGAGGGAGAAGAGTCAGGGGGGTCAGCGTCAGAGGAATCCCGGAAGGAAGAGACCCCGGGGGGCAGAGGGACCCAGAGAAGAACAGTCAGGCGGAAAAGGTGGAGCAAGGCTAGGATATTAAGTTGGTGTACAAGGGGCGGAGACTCAGATGGAGCTTCGCCGATCTAACCATGAGACGTAGAGTTGCACGCAGCAGCTTGAGAATGGAAACTGTAACTCAATAAAGACTTTTATTTAATGATCGCTGGCTAGCGTGATCCTCTGTGAGCTAGGATCTGGAAGCAACTCTGACAGCTGTGATCACCAATAGTCAGCATGGATTTCTGAAAAATAAGTCATGTCAGACTAACCCGATCTCGTTTTTTGACAGAATTACAAGCCTGGTAGATGAAGGGAACGCAGTGGATGTAGCCTACCTTGATTTCAGCAAGGCATTTGACAAGGTGCCCCATGATATTCTTGTAAAGAAGCTGGTAAAATGCGGTCTTGACTATGCTACCACTCAGTGGATTTGTAACTGGCTGACTGACCGAACCCAAAGGGTGCTCATCAATGGTTCCTCTTCATCCTGGAGAAGAGTAACTAGTGGGGTGCCACAGGGTTCTGTCTTGGGTCCGGTCTTATTCAACATCTTTATCAACGACTTGGATGATGGACTCAAGGGCATCCTGATCAAATTTGCAGATGACACCAAACTGGGAGGGGTGGCTAACACCGCAGAGGACAGGATCACACTTCAAAACGACCTGACAGATTAGAGAACTGGGCCAAAACAAACAAGATGAATTTTAACAGGGAGAAATGTAAAGTATTGCACTTGGGCAAAATAAAAATAAAAATGAGAGGCACAAATACCAGATGGGTGACACCTGGCTTGAGAGCAGTACATGTGAAAAGGATCTAGGAGTCTTGGTTGACCACAAACTTGACATGAGCCAACAGTGTGACGCGGCAGCTTAAAAAGCCAATGCAATTCTGGGCTGCATCAATAGGAGTATAGCATCTAGATCAAGGGAAGTAATAGTGCCACTGTATTCTGCTCTGGTCAGACCTCACCTGGAGTACTGTGTCCAGTTCTGGGCACCACGGTTCAAGAAGGACACTGACAAACTGGAACGTGTCCAGAGGAGGGCAACCAAAATGGTCAAAGGCCTGGAAACGATGTCTTATGAGGAACGGCTAAGGGAGCTGGGCATGTTTAGCCTGGAGAAGAGGAGGTTAAGGGGTGATATGATAGCCATGTTCAAATATATAAAAGGATGTCACATAGAGGAGGGAGAAAGGTTGTTTTCTGCTGCTCCAGAGAAGCGGACACGGAGCAATGGATCCAAACTACAAGAAAGAAGATTCCACCTCAACATTAGGAAGAACTTCCTGACAGTAAGAGCTGTTGGACAGTGGAATTTGCTGCCCAGGAGTGTGGTGGAGTCTCCTTCTTTGGAGGTCTTTAAGCAGAGGCTTGACAACCATATGTCAGGAGTTCTCTGATGGTGTTTCCTGCTTGGCAGGGGGTTGGACTCGATGGCCCTTGTGGTCTCATCCAACTATGATTCTATGAGCATCTAGCTGTGCTGTAGACACAAAGGTTGTGGGGTTGATCCCCGTAAGGGACACCTGCAAATTCCTGCCTTGTAGTGTAGCCTTTTCAGGCTTTGTCTTCGGGTGGGAAGAGCATTGCGCCCAGGACAGGGCAGTGGGAGTCAAGCAGACACTCAAGGGTTGATCCAGAGAAAGAGCTTTATTACTACCTTGGTAGAAGGAGCAAGCATAATAACTCACAAGCTTAGCACAAGTTCACAGCCATGTGCACAGAGCATATATTCCCCTCCAGTTCAGTTCCCTCCCCCTTCTCCCCCTCCTCAGGAGTCTTCTCATGAGTTTCCCTGAGCATGAACAGAAAGCTCCTGTCTTGGGACTCTTGGGACTCTTGGTGCCCTTCCCAGGAAAGGGGAATGAGAAGCCAAGGGGGTTGAGGAGCCTTGCGTTTCAGCATGTCCAAGATGTGTTGCAACTGGATGAGATAAGACTCAGTTCCCAGGCCTGCTTATTCTTTGCATTGGTAGTCTATTCATTAGCTTCTTGAACTTGTACTGATAAAAATAACGTTTTGCCTATGCAGCAGCATCTTGTGAGAAAGCAGAGAAGAGCAGAGCAAAGCTGAAGCTCTGGATTTTTAGATGCGAGAAAGGGAAAATTTGGTTTTGAGGCCTGGTGTGAAGTCTTGAGGCCTGGGGTGACTTCGGGCCTAGGTGGGGTCACCTGTCCTCACCTCCTTCAGTAGCAGGTTGGACTAGATGACCCTTGGGGTCCCTTCCCAATATATACTCACCCACCATCTTTGGAAAGTGCTTCAGAAAGAAGAAAGAGAAATAGCATTCCTTTAAGTTAGTTGTAGTTGTTGGCATGCAGAGGGTCGCAAGGCCCGCTGGGTAGCCCCAGCTGGGTCGTCTCCTTCCAGCCGTCCTGCTGCGAAGACCCATCTGCCTCTGCTCCAATGTAAATCAGAGACCCAGGCTTCAAAGCCAGGGTACACTATATCAGCCGTGAACTGCGCACACAGAATAGGTGTGAGGCTTGTGGAAGCATACTATAACTATGGATTTATTAATCATAAATCAGGACAAAGAAACATGTCATCTCTCTCTTTGTCCTCTCAGAGAGACAGAGAAGCAAAAGCTATGCAGTGGTACTTCGGGTTACAGACGCTAACCCAGAAATAGTACCGGGTTAAGAACTTTGCTTCAGGATGAGAACAGAAATCGTGCTGTGGTGCCAGCGGGAGGTCCCATTAGCTAAAGTGGTACCTCAGGTTAAGAACAGTTTCAGGTTAAGAACGGACCTTCAGAACGAATTAAGTTCCTAACCTGAGGTACCAGTGTATTTATTATTAGGTTGAAAATTGTAACTAAGGACAAGCAAGTAAGTGTCCTCACAGGCCTTGGGATCTAGCTCCTGACTTTAGGAGATACAATCTTTTATCTTATCTAAATAATGTTCCTTGCCTATCATGGTGATAGAAAATCATTTAGCAGAAAATCAGCTAAATGAAAGTGTTGGAGTGTGCAGCTTTGTGACAAAACCCACACTGGTTCTCCTTTGTTCCCTTTTGCCACTCCTGTCTTTGTGCCCTTCTAGCAAGCCCTTCCCTATTTCTGGAACAAGCTGCTCCTTTCTATTTGCCCTTGCTTACTTACTTCCTCATTCTGTTTCAAATCCTTCATTAAGCTTTCATTCACTCGTTCATAAAATGTGTGCTTCCTCCAAACTTGAAGACTCAGGACTAAAAATGGATTTAAGTATATTCAGTGTGAAAGTTCTCACCTTGGCTACCTTAGCCTTCACCAAGTAAAAAAATGAAATGAGTATTTGTAACTTTTCAGAATGATACTCAGGCTTGTGCTTCAGTTAACGGACAGCCTTTCTGTTCATTACTTGCATCAGAACATAGTTCGTGGATGGCATTGTTAAATACCAATTTGTTGATCTTGGCGTTCACAAGAGAAGGAGGCAATCTCCCTTGTATTCAAGGTTTCTCAGTCAAGCCCAGGACCTTGAATTGTACCTAGAAAATATTCCAGTCTTTTGAGAGGTGCTACATCAGAGAAAGCTTCCAGGCAGTGTTCAGTGGCAGCTACAATCAGAGTGCACTACAGTAATATAGCTTCTCTTGGAAAGTCTTTCCATATCTGTATTGGCATTTGTACAACTTCTGCTGCCTTCAGCATCCTTTCCAACGCTCCTGGGCTCCTTTTACCTTTGCCCAGCTGTATTGTGTAGTCTATGGCCACACTCGCTTTGTGATCATGATCTCAGCAGCAGCTTTGGAAATTTGCCATGTGCCTGACACCTTTTGCACCTGCCTATCAACTACTACAACTCTTGGGAGAAAAGCAATGACAAACCTAGACAGCATCTTAAAAAGCAGAGACATCACCTTGCCAACAAAGGTCCGTATGGTTAAAGTTATGGTATTCCCAGTAGTGATGTATGGAAGTGAGAGCTGGACCATAAAGAAGGCTGATCGCCGAACAATTGATGCTTTTGAATTATGGTGCTGGAGGAGACTCTTGAGAGTCCCATGGACTGAAAGAAGATCAAATGTATCCATTTTTAAGGAAATCAGCCCTGGAAGGACAGATCCTGAAGCTGAGACTCCAATACTTTGGCCACAGCATGAGAAGAGAAGACTCCCTGTGTTAAGTTGTGGGTGAACATATCAGACAAGCTCTTGTTTATTCACAGGCCAGAACAGAACTGAAATGAAGGGTTCAGTCAGCCTGCTTATATAGAGCTCCAGTACAACGTAACAACTTTCTGTAACTATCCAATCACTGAGTGTCACTTTCGATCCCATATTTGCATAACTACAGTATCCCCCTGCTGGCCCAGGGTGAGAACTTCAGTACATAACACCCGTCGCCACCGAGATAAGGCGTTAGTTAGAATCGTAATGGTTTCCTTATATACAGCACTACACGTAATGGTTCATTTAGGCACAAAAGCATATTGGTTACATTTTACCTACTTCCATTAGACCGGCAGTATTACATGTCCAACAACATAGTCCTTTAAATAAGTTGGGCGCTTGGAAACTCTGCCAGACCGCCAGGGACTGGTACCCAAGCCCGGGGGGCCGCCCAATTCTTGCTGAGGCTGTTGCGTGACCCTAGGTGGCGTTGAAACCAAGTCCCTGCATCCGCTGCTGTGGGTCGAACCTCCGGAAGTGGAGTTGGCGGAATGTCAGGCACGGCAGTCTGAGTCTGTGGGAAGTCCAGCAGACCCTCTGAAGCAGCATGGTTCGGCTCCACGCCTGCAGTTTGCGAGAGAGGTGTAGGTGGAGCCTCGCCATCTGTAAGTGTCTGTTCCGGAGCCATGAGCGCAGTTGGGGGCACCACGGTAGTGTCCAAGTCCCCAACCCTGCGCCTAAGCTGGTCTATGTGCCGGTGCCACAAACGTCTGTTTTCGAGTGCCACCTGGTACGAGCAAGGTCCAGTGACTCCCACTCCTGTGGCTGGCACCCAAGGAATGTCCCCCACAAAGTTCTGGGCAAAGTTTCCTGGAACAAATGACCGTGGTGCGTTGGCACAGCCTGGGGGTTCGGCCACAGCAAAGTCAGCCGGTCGAGGGGGACCTGGCGGAGGCCCATAAGCAGTTCGGCAGGACTCTGCCCTGTGGCCGCATGAGGGGTGATGTGTTGCACGAACAAGTATTCGGCGACCCGCTTGTGCCGGTCTCCCTGGTCCAGGCGTCCCAGTGCCTCATTTGCCGAGCACACCATTCTCTCCGCTTGCCCATTGCTGGATGGATGAAATGGTGCCGTTAGGATATGGCGGATGCCCAGTCCCAAAAGGTATCGCTCAAAAGTGCCTGACGTGAACTGCGGTCCGTTGTCGGAGACAAGGACATCAGGACACCAATGCGTCGCAAAGAGGCCTCGCAGCACTCAGATGACGGCCTCGGTAGTGGTGGAGGGCATCAGGGCCACCTCCAGCCATTTGGATTAGGCGTCCACCACTACCATAAAGGTTTGGCCGCGAAAGGGGCCGGCCAGATTGATGTGCACCCTCGACCAGGGTGTCTTGGGCGTCTCCTAGGTGTGTCCCTTCGCTGCCTGTGGTGCAGGCCTGATGTTGGGAAAGATGGAGGGCACAAGGAGAAGGGGACGACAGAGGATGAGATGGTTGGATAGTGTTCTCGAAGCTACCAGCATGAGTTTGACCACACTGCGGGAGGCAGTGGAAGACAGGAGTGCCTGGCGTGCTCTGGTCCATGGCGTCACGAAGTCGGACACGACTTAGCGACTAAACAAGTTGTGCCCAGGTGCCAGGATGGTGCCCAACGTCTCCACCATCTGGAGGTGCGTGCCTGGGGATCCTTGCATCTTGACTATTTCATACAGGAGCAACACATCCTGTAGAATTATATCTGTTATCTACACCAGCAGAATAAATTTCAGGAACCAAAAAGTAATTGAGCCATCTGGCCCCAAAATGGCAACCAGGCATTCCATTTAGGCGAGGGTCATGCCACATCAAATCAACGCAAAAAAAAAAAAAAGGTTTCGCCACCCACCATCTCGGATTTTAATGAAACTTGGTGTACAACCTTCCCTTGGGGTTGAAAGAAACCGCCTTAATTTTTTCCCCTATATCTCAAACGCTTTTAATTTTATAGCACTTCAAAGTTTCGTGAAATCTGTGTTTCTGTCCCTCTTGAGATCCTCAGCCTTGTGTGCATTCCCCCCCCCCATAACCAATTGTGGCGTTTGCCCTCCTAGGTGGGTCATAAGGAAAGGGTTAAATGTGTGAAGTGATTGGCCAGTGGGAACCCAAGGGGAGGAGTCAGTTGGAGTTGTGTGGTAGTCAGTTGGGAGTTGGAGAAGGTAGAGGGAGGATAAGTGTGGGTTGGTCGAGTTGTATTGTGAGAGTGAGAGAAACTGATAGGAGGAGTCAAATAGACAGTTGGGATAATCAGTTAGCAGTTATTAGGCAAGGTGTAAGCCGGTATAGAAACTAAGATTGCTTTCCCACTGCCACCAACCCACCAACTGACAAGAAAAATTATCTGAAACCATAAACTTGTTAAGGCTTATAAAATAAACTTGTTTATTTGATTTAATATTAACAACTGTCTGGATTCTGTGTGTACCCGAGGGAAATGGGTTGTTGGCAGTGGGAAAGCAATCACAGTGGTGGCACAGGGATCAATAGACCGTCAAACGTCCGGGGACCCTGTGTGATCGCCACACCAATGATCAGATCTCTTCGAAATTTTACACAGAGATCAATAACATGATGAAGATTTCAGGAAAAAATACACCAGCACTCAAAAGATTTTATAAATGCCTAAAAAAATGTAGTTTTTTTGGTGGAAAAACTAGGTTTAGGAAACCTAAATTTTCAGCATTAGGGCATGATGCAATCAAAATTTTCGATGGTGAAAATTATTGCAAAGACATGCTCTTTCTCAACAAAGAATAAAATTTATGGGTCTCATGTAGTGTAACAACAACACTGCAATACTACAAATTAGTGTTTTTTGGACATCGTGGAAGGGAAATGGCTGCTGGGTACAACTTTCCTACAATCCATTGCTGCAAAAGAAAAAAATTAATGAAACAAAGTTTATCTTAAAATCTAAAATAATATTGGTTATTACAGGGTTGTTGTTTTTCAAAAGTGCAGACGTTTTTCAGTATGGGGGCATCTAAAACTATGAAAATTGGCTTATATAGTTTGAGTTTCTGACTGCTCAAATAAAATGTTGATGCAAAACAAATGAACTTAGTGGTTAACACTGAAGCCTATCTCTTTCTCTAGAATGCGTATGATTGGCGTTTGCACTGCCTTGCTTGGTTCTCTTGGCTTGATGCATTTTTTTGGCTTGGCCTGGTCATGGAGTATTGTCTGGGCATTTACATTGGCATTGGTGGCTGGCCATTGCTCTGGATCATCTTTAAAACAGCCTTGAGAGATCTCCTGTAAGTACCACTTCCTCTTGCATTGTAATGTGCTAGTTTGTTGTTTACATCAATCAGGGGTGGCCAACTTGTGGCCCAGATCTGGCCCCTCACGCCATGAGAAGTGGCTCACCAGCCCTGAGCAGCTTTATTTCCTGATTGATCAGGAAATAAGACAAAAGCGCACATAGAGGGTTGGGGTTGGGTTAGGGTTGGGGTTAGGGGTTGGGGTTGTCTCTATTAAAAAATACGGGCTATCATTATTTTGTGTGCTCCCCCTCTGGTCATTCGCGGAACAATCACCTGCTTCCTTATGTATCAGTAAAAATGGCCAGAGAATTCATAAGATCCTTAACATTCTTAGTCATTTCAGCCATACCATTTGTAGACAAAATTTTCTGCCCTTTATTTACAGGGATGGTCAAGGCTCATTCTGCTTGATTATGAATTTGTATATGCTTAAACCTTTGAATAGTCTGATTTTTAAATAATAGACAAAATGATAAAAACTGTTAGAGAATCACTCAGATGCTTGATATCACCAGCTCTGCTTCAAAAACATCACGGCTTTCACCTCTCACCTTTTAAAACTTTATTTATTTAGACTCTAAAAACCAATCTTTCCATCTTTCTGTATCAAAAGCAAAGCTGGGCTGAACTTCAACTCATCACCATACACCAGAATTTAAAAATTACCCTCCAATGCTTTGCAGACACATCGCCTTCCACAGAGCCACAAATTGGGACAGTTGAAAGGGACCCTGGGGCCATCTAGTCGAACCCTCCGAAATATAGGGTTCACTGCAAGACGTACTACCAAACACACACATTTAAGATGCACAACTGGGAAAGGAAACACAGCTATGCTCCTATCATGCAAGCACACACATGTACTAAGGAAGAGGAAAATAAAAGTACCCAACTTTATACAGAACCCTTTTAGCAGATCTTGAAGCTAGTTTGAGAGTTTACTTCCTTAGACTGGTGCAAGTTCCTAGAAAAATGATCTTTAAAGGAAGATACGTGAACAGTTTTCCTAAGATGATAGGAAGAGAATCTTTTATATATTTTTAAAAAATAATATTTATTGATCTTCCAACCATTTAAACACAATAAAACAGAAAAAAAAGAAAAAGAAAAAGCAAAACAGAAAAAAACATGATTAACAAAATAAGACGCAAACCATTTAAAACACAAAACAATTTCAATATCAACTTTCATTCCCTCATTTCCACGACCTCCTCACACCTCCCTTTTTGTATTCCACTTCTATTAATTGTTTCAGCAATACCTTTCCATCTTCCTCTGTTTTCTATCCTATAATTATCTTAACATTCTAATCTTATTTTTCCCTTTAATACTCTATTAGTCTTATACTTAATTCCTTATAGCATTTCTACTAAAGCCATATAACTTCATTCCAACATTTTTCTAACATTCATTATTTTTACAATATTTCTATAAATAGTCTTAAACTTTTTCCAGTCTTCTTCCACCGACTCTTCTCCCTGGTCTCGGATTTCTGCCAGTCGTTTCCGTCAATTCCATATAGTCCATCAACTTCATCTGCCATTCTTCCCGGATAGATAAATCTTGCGTCTTCCAGTACTTCACAATGAGTATACTTGCTGCTATTGTTACATACGTGAAAAGAGTTCTATCCTTCTTTAACACCAATTGGCCGACCATGCCCAGGAGAAAGGCCTCTGGTTTCTTCAAACAGGTATATTTAAATACCTTTTTCATTTCATTATGAATCATCTCCCAAAGTGTCTTAATCCTTGGGCATGTCCACCAAAGGTGAACTCTAATCCTCAAATTCGTCTTTCTTTAAGTTCATAGAAATTATATTCATCAAGTTGCTTCTGTAGGGCTGGGGCTCTCTTGCTCTTTCTCTCCAGTTGTGTTTCTTTACATTCAGCAACAACAGCTTTTCCCCTGGCCTCCTCCGCAGTTTGCCGTATCGAAATAGGTTCCTGTGTCAGCTTCTGGGTAGTTTCGATATTAGTATTATTTGTACTTTCTATATTTAAGTTAGTTTTAATGATTGAAACATCCACTTTCGCATTTATCGTGTCCATTTTCCTGTGAAGCTGATCCAATGAATCATTTAATCATTAATGCAGCCACTAGAGCCTCTTCTGTCAACATTTCTCTTGGTTTTACATATACTGGTACAAAGGCTGCAACAAAAAAAGCAGGGGGGGCCTGATGGTAAAGCCTGATGGATTGTTGCCAAGTCCTCCCAGACCTTAATGTTTTGTCAGCAGTTGACTGGTCTGTTTTTCCTCTTCCATTAACCATAACACTTAAAAGATTCAAGGTCAGTCCCAGAGTCTCACGGTTTTTAACTTGCAGCTGGAAATTTCCCTAACCCAACTCTTGTAAAGCAACCGGTTTCAAAGGCTACCACTAGGGGGAAACAGTTTCTATTTGTAATAGGCAATAGTATCCTCTTTTAAACAATCCGAAAATTAGTTTCAAGTTAGTTTCAATTTTCAGTTACTTTTACTCCTTTTTAAAGCAGCCGGAAACAGTAGAAACAATGTGTTTCTCTTGTTTAACTAGCTGTCAATGAACGTACTAAACGCTGTCAATGAACATTCCAAAATACGTCAGTCCTACTAGCAGCCCGTTTCCAGGGTCAGAGCGGTGGTGTTTTAGATTCTTCGCTCTCTCCTGCAGGCATATTCAGTCCACAACTCCCCCCCCCTCTTCTCCTGCCTCCAAAGGGGGGTTTTGTTCTTTACCGATGGAAATTTAATCTTTTACACAACTTTCCAGGACTCCAGCTTGCAACTTCATTGCCTCAGTCTATTTACAAAAGGGGGAGGCGGACTTCCTGTTTTGAACCTCCCTGCTTCGATACCAAATTATACTTTTAAAAATCCAATTCTCCCGTTTCAGCTCTACTCATGGGTAATGACTTTAAAGTCAAATCGTCCACAGGAAGAGGTCAGCACTCTCCGGCAACGGCTGTGCGGCTTTGCTCCATGGAAGAAGCAGACGATTCGAAGCACCGCGCCACTCACCCCACGTCGCTCTGGAGCCCCGAAAACGGGTTTCCCCACGAGTAGGGGAGGCACAAACCGAGGGGCATTCCGTTGCCGCCGTTTGCAGTTCGGGGTGAATGTGGCTCCTGGCATCTTCCAAAGCCTTATGGAGCGTCTCCTGCAAGGGCTTCCAGGATTGGTACCATATTTCGACAATGTCTTGGTGTCCGCACTCACACCAGCAGCTGTTCGAGCGCCTCCGCACCATGCTGACCAGGTTCCAGGAGGCCGGGCTCAAGGTAAAGAGGGAGAAGTGCCAGATCGCCGTTCCACAAGTGGGGTTCCTGGGCTATCTTATCAACGCCTCCGGCCTTCACCCAACCACATCCAAGATCCGCGCTATCCAGCAGGCCCCCATCCCAAAGAACCAGACGGAGTTGCAGGCGTTCCTGGGACTGCTGAGCTTTTATAACGTGTTACTGCCCCACAAAGCCACGGTGGCTGAGCCTCTTCACCGACTCCTCAGCATGAAGACACCTTGGTCCTGGGGTTATCGGGAGACGGCAGCCTTCAACACGGTCAAAGCTCTCCTTTCATCGGACAGTGTGCTGCTACAGTAGTGAAGCCAGGCAGCTGGTCCTTGCCTGCGACACCTCACCTTTTGGCATTGGCGCTGTCCTTAGTTACCGTTTTCCAGACAGAAAAGAAGCACCGCTCGCCTACTTTTCCAGGACGCTATCACCGACTGAACGGAATTACAGCCAGCTCAACAAGGAGGCACTGGCACGTGGCTGGAGTGAAGAGGTTCCATGAATACCTCTACAGCAGGACTTTCGACCTCATCACCGACCACAAGCCGCTCCTGGGCCTCCTCGCCGGTGACCGACCAACACCGGTCCTCTCGCCGCGCATGCTGAGATGCACTGTTTTCCTGGCTGCCTACCACTACCGTCTCGTCCATCGCCCGGGGAAATAGATGGGCCATGCCAACGCCCTCAGCATTTTCCAAAACCTTGCCCCAGCCTTTTGCCTCGCAGCCATGCTCAGCTCCATGCCCCTCTGTCTATGGAGCGCAACCTTCTTCCACTTCAGTCAGGCCTTATATCTCATGATGGTTGCTTAAGAACAGGATAAGGGTCAAGCCAATGACCTATCTAGTCCAGCCTCCTGTTCTCATAGTGACCAACCGGATGGCCGTGGGAAACCACCAAGCAGCACCCGAGCGCATGAGCCCTCTCCTCTCCCGAGGTTTCCAGCAACTTGGATTCAGAAGCATGGAGGCAGAGCAAAGCATTTCGCATGCGCAGAGGTATTTGCTTGCGCATGTGAGGAAACACTTGTTTAGGGTGGTCCGCCAGAAACAAAAGGGTCTCCTTGTGCTCAGGTCAGGAGCAAATGCAAGGAGCAGGTGTGGCAACAAGAGAGCACTCAAACCCCCCCCCCCAAATCCCCAGGGGTAGACTTTGGTGATATGGCGCCATACAGCAGGGCTTGAGCTGACCTCTTTGAATTCCGAGGTGCCAGAAGAGAGCCCAGCTTCCATCTGCCGTAAGGCCTATTATAGGCTGGAATTGAAGTCACAGTGGCCTCTGCCAAAGCTGGCTTCTTCAAAGTACATTTACAAGCCATTCTGAGGCTACCTGAGGAATATAATTGATATTTTGGAAAAATTAGAAGTGACTATAAACACTAAAGCAGTGCTGATATTTGTAGATGCGGAGAAAGCCTTTGACAATATTTCTTGGAATTTTATGAAGAAGAATCTACAGCATATGAGGGTAGGCCAAGGTTTTAAGAATGGTATGTGCAATTTACTCAGAACAAAAGGCTAAATTAATTGTAAATAATGTTGTGACGGAAGAACTCAAAATTGAAAAAGGGACACGACAAGGTTGCCCAATTTCCCCACTTCTTTTTATTTCGGTCCTGGAGGTATTGCTGAATATGATTAGGAGGGACCAGTTGGTTAAAGGTATACAGGTCGGAACTAAACAGTACAAACTGAGAGCATTTGCAGATGACTTAGTATTGACGTTACAGGAGCCAGAATCTAGTACTAAAAGGGTTTTAGAACTGATTCAAGAATTTGGTCGTGGCAGGATATAAATTGAATGTCAAAAACCAAGGTTTTAGAGAAAAATTTAACACCGATTGAGAGAGAGAGGTTTCAGAATGAGATAGGTTTAACAGTGGTTAAGAAAGTTAAATACGGGGATTAACATGACAGCAAAAAATGGGTATTTAAAGACAATTATGAAAAATGTTGGTCTGAAGTGAAAAAAGATTTAGAAATTTGGTCAATTTTGAAGCTTTCACTGCTGGGCCGTATTGCTGCGATAAAAATGAATGTATTGCCTAGAATGTTGTTTTTGTTCCAAACTTTGTGGACAAAATGGATTGTTTCAAGAGGTGGCAGAAAGATATTTCTAAATTTGTCTGGCAGGGCAAGAAGCCCAGAATAAAATTTAAAATACTAACAGACGCAAAGGAAAGAGGTGGATTTGCCCTGCCAGACCTCAAACTTTATTATGAATCAGCAGCTTTTTGCTGGTTGAAAGAATGGCTACTTCTTGAAAACACTGACATTTTGGAAGGTTTTAATAATGTTTTTGGATGGCATGCATATCTATGGTATGATAAGGTCAAAGCACATAAAGCATTTGTCAGGGGTTCAGGAGCAGAGGCAAGGGCAAGGGAGGAAACAGAGAGCGAGGGGGAGGAGGCAGAAGAAAAGATGAGTGATGACGACGACCCGAGATCTCCGAGTCTTTCCAGTGAATCAGAAGATTCACAGAAAGGAGCACCAGTGGCCAGGGCAAGGGGGGAGCCTAGGGGGACACCCCAGGAAGATAGAGCCAGAGGGGACTCAGAGGGGAGCAGTTGGAAATCGGGACCAGCGTCACCGCCAGAGAGCAGGGAAGAGGAAGGGCGCCAGGGATCAAGCGCTGGCAGCTCACAACAGGGGGGAGGGCACGAGTCAGGAGTGGCCACACCTCCATCGGGGAGCGAAGAAACGGTCAGACGGAAGGTGGAAGGTTTGGCGCGCGCGCCAAGTTCAAATGCACAGGAAGGTGGCGCAGTAGGCAGCCCGGAAAGGGAGCCAGGTCCTAAAGCCCGGCGCAAGGAGACAGGAGGGTCCGGGGGGTCGGCGTCAGAAGAATCCCGGAAGGAAGAGACCCCGGGGGGCAGAGGGACCCAGAGAAGAACAGTCAGGCGGAAAAGGTGGAGCAGGGCTAGGATATTAAGTTGGTGTACAAGGGGCGGAGACTCAGACGGAGCTTCGCCGATCTAACCATGAGACGTAGAGTTGCACGCAGCAGATTGAGAATGGAAACTGTAACTCAATAAAGACTTTTATTTAATGATCGCTGGCTAGCGTGATCCTCTGTGAGCTAGGATCTGGAAGCAGCTCTGACAGCATTTAAAAACCAAATTGTCAGGAAAGCGCTATTCAATGTTTGGTTAAGATATAAGGATTTGTTAGAAAACAAAACCCCAAGGTGGCTGTCACCAATGGAAGCGAAAGCCTTGAAAAAGGTCAATATGGAGGTCAAATGGCCGAAATATTGGAAAATTTTGGAACAAGATGGAGATAGACTAAAACTGCAGAGTTTTGAAAAATTAAAAAACAAAGTGCGAGACTGGCTCCACTATTATCAGATAATGGAGGCATTTAAATTGGACAGGAAAATTGGCTTCCAGGTGGAAAGATCAAAATTAGAAACAGAACTGTTAGAATCCAAAACTAAGAATTTGTCAAGAATGTATAACTTGCTGCTGAAATGGAATACTCAGGATGAAACGGTAAAATCGGCTATGATTAAATGGGCACAGGACATTGGACATAACATTATGTTTGCTGACTGGGAACAGTTGTGGACCACAGGTATGAAATTTACGGCATGTAATGCCTTAAGAGAGAATATTATGAAAATGATATACAGGTGGTACATAACGACAGTCAAGCTTGCTAAAATTTATCACTTGCCCGATAACAAATGTTGGAAATGTAAAGAAACTGAAGGTACATTTTTTCACCTTTGGTGGACGTGCCCAAAGATTAAAGCTTTCTGGGAAATGATATATAATGAATTAAAAAAGGTATTTAAGTATACCTTCCCTAAGAAACCAGAGGCCTTTCTCCTGGGCATAGTCGGCCAAATGGTGTTAAAAAAGGATAGAACTTTCTTTATGGTATGCCAGCAAGAATACTCATCGCAAAGTATTGGAAGACACAAGAACTTCCCACGCTGGAGGAATGGCAGATGAAACATGGACTATATGGAATTGGCAGAAATGACTGGTAGAATCCGTGACCAGGGAGAAGAGTCGATGGAGGAAGATTGGAAGAAATTTAAAGACTATCTTCAGAAACAATGCTAGTGATATTGGACTGAAAATAAGCGGTTTCCAGCTGTACAGTTAATGATAGATTAGGATTAAAGATTAGGGATAAAGATGTTTAAAGAAATGGAAATTTGATACTGAGGAAAAATTTTAATGTTATATGACGCCAAGACTAAAGATCAGGTTTAAAGAAGTTGAAGTTATATATTTTAATATCTTATTAAAGTTAAAGATTGGGATTAAAAAAGTGGAAAAGAAATTGCTTTATAAACAATTTGGATTGGAATACAAAAGAGGGAGGTATGAGGAAGTCCAGAAAATAAGTAACTAAAAAATGGATAGGGAAAAGAGATATTGTTTTTAACTGTTATGCTTTGTTTTTTTTGTTTTTTTTTTGTTGTGTTTTTTGTGTCTGTTGTTATATGTATTGTGGAGGTTTTTCTTTTTTCTTTCTTTGTCGTTTAAAATTTTAATAAAATTATTTTAAAAAAACCACAAAAACAAAAATTATTAGAATTCGGACTAAGAAACAGGAGTGTTCTGGAAAGAAGGATATTTTTAAAAGACCAGAAGATCGGTGTCAGAGCTGCTTCCAGATCCTAGCTCACAGAGGATCACGCTAGCCAGCGATCATTAAATAAAAGTCTTTATTGAGTTACAGTTTCCATTCTCAAGCTGCTGCGTGCAACTCTACGTCTCATGGTTAGATCGGCGAAGCTCCATCTGAGTCTCCGCCCCTTGTACACCAACTTAATATCCTAGCCTTGCTCCACCTTTTCCGCCTGACTGTTCTTCTCTGGGTCCCTCTGCCCCCCGGGGTCTCTTCCTTCCGGGATTCCTCTGACGCTGACGCTGACCCCCCTGACTCTTCTCCCTCCTTTCGGCGGGCTTTAGGACCTGGCTCCCTTTCCGGGCTGCCTACTGCGCCACCTTCCTGTGCATTTGAACTTGGCTCGCGCGCCCAACCTTCCACCTTCCGTCTGACCGTTTCTTCGCTCCCCGATGGAGGTGTGGCCACTCCTGACTCGTGCCCTCCCCCCTGTTGTGAGCTGCCAGCGCTTGATCCCTGGCGCCCTTCCTTTTCCCTGCTCTCTGGCGGTGACGCTGGTCCCGATTTCCAACTGCTCCCCTCTGAGTCCCCTCTGGCTCTATCTTCCTGGGGTGTCCCCCTAGGCTCCCCCCTTGCCCTGGCCACTGGTGCTCCTTTCTGTGAATCTTCTGATTCACTGGAAAGACTCGGAGATCTCGGGTCGTCGTCATCACTCATCTTTTCTTCTGCCTCCTCTCCCTCGCTCTCTGTTTCCTCCCTTGCCCTTGCCTCTGCTCCTGAACCCCTGACATCCATCCCCCCCTCGAAGCCCCCTCTTCCCCCCTCCCCTCCTTCCGGTGCGGGATCTGGGTGCTGCTGTGTCAGGGGAACGAATGTCGGATACAGTTCGCTTCCCGTGGCGGGCCGCCATCCGAAGTCTTCCGGTTCTTCCTCCCTGCTCTCGTTGACGACGGTCACCTCCGCTTCCATCTCTGTGCCGCCGTGCTCGAAACCCGGGTCGTCCCCGAAAACGTCCATGTCCGTCTCTCCCTCGTTGCCTTCTGGAGACGTTGCTCGTCCTGGACCCTCCAGCCACCTTCTGCGGAACTGCTCCTCTGGTCGATCATCCCACCAATACGAGGGTTCTGAAGCAGATCCCGAGGGTGACCCCTCTGGGGAACGGGCGTCTCGTGTCGGTTCCTCGTCCGAGTCGAACCCCCGGAACGTGCTGGCTGAAAGCGTGGGCGTGAAAAGCCAGTCGTCGAAAAAGTCTGCTGGCATTGGCCTATGTGGGAAGAGGGCATGAAACTCTTCTTTGAGCAGAGGTTCGTCTAAAGCGTAGCCCGGCACCCAGCTGTTGGCACTGGCCGGGGTGCCCTCCTTGGCGAGAAGGTATTCTACCCCCTCTTCCCCCCATCTGGAGTCCAAAATCTCCGTGACTTCGTTGATGCGCTCCTCCTGTGCCACTCCCCCTTGCCCGGTTCTCTCTCGGAGCGGACCCGGTGCCGTTCCTGGTTCCTGAAACCTGTGAGGTGCCTTGTAGGGAGTGAGCACCGATCTGTGGAACACCGGATGCATTCTGGAACCCTCCGGAAAAGCCAGCCTGAAAGCCACCGGGTTGACCTGTTCTTCGACTTGGTAGGGCCCCAGTTGTTTATGCCCTAGTTTCTTCTTCGCCAACGACCTGGCCGGCACTGCGTGGGCTGCTAACCAGACCCAGTCTCCCACATGGATCTCTTCGCCAACCCTTCTGTGTTTGTCCGCTTGTACCTTGTATGCGTGTTTAGCCAGCTCCAGGTGCCGCCGCAGCTGATCGTGGACCTCCTGCAACTCCGACGCGAACGCATCTGCTGTCTGCGGCTCCCCCTCCCCCATTCTTTCCAGTCCCGGGAAGGTTCTAGGGTGCCTCCCGTTGTTGGCGAAGAACGGCGTGACCCCCGTGGACACGTGCTTCGTGTTGTTGTAGGCGAACTCGGCGAGAGGCAGGTAATCCACCCACGTCGCAGGCTGTTGATTCGCATAACATCTCAGGTACTGCTGCATGATGGCATTGACCCGCTCCGCTTGCCCGTTGGTCTGCGGGTGTCTAGCCGACGCCAGGTTGATCTTGACGTTCAGGAAGCCCATCAGCCTCTGCCAGAAATTTGAGATGAACTGTCGCCCTCGGTCGGACAGAATAGACCGCGGCAGACCGTGAACCTTGAACACGTGGTCTATGAACAGTTTGGCGGTTTGTTCCGCCGTGGCCACCTTCGCACACGGAATGAAATGTGCCATCTTGGAGAACAAATCCACCACCACCAGCACAGCCGTCTTGCCCCTCGAGCTGGGCAGATCCGTGACAAAGTCCAGGGCCACTCTCTCCCATGGCTCGAACGGAGTTTGCAGCGGTTCCAGCAGTCCGGCCGGCGGTCTGTGCACTGGTTTGGACCTCTGGCAGGTGTCACACCTCGCCACGTAGTCCGCGACTTCCCCTCTCATTCCGGGCCACCAGAAGTCTCTGGCTACTAATTCCACCGTCTTCTCCTTGCCAAAGTGCCCGGCAGTGGGCGCGTCGTGCAGCTGCTGCAGTACCTTGGCGCGAAGTTCGTCTCCCGGCACGTAGATGGCCCCTTTACGGATGAGCAAACCATCTCGCATCTGGAACTCGTCGGTCGCTGCCGTGCCCCTGTGCACCTCTGCCATCTTTGCTTGCGCGAAGGAGTCATCCTGCAACGCTCGTCGCACCGCATCCAGGTCAACTGTTGCCGCCGCGCACGCCCACACTGTCGGTGCAAAGATGTGCATGGCGGCCGCTGGCGTTGCCTCCTCCAGATACTGTGGCTTACGGGAGAGAGCATCCGCCATGATGTTGGTGTCCCCCGGGACATACTCTATTCGGAAGTCGAAATTCGCAAAGAACTCAGCCCAACGTATCTGCCTCTGGTTCAGGAACTGTGCCGTGCGCCAGTGCTCTAGATTCTTGTGGTCCGTGCAGACCTGCACCGTGTGCTTGGCGCCTGTCAGGGGTTCAGGAGCAGAGGCAAGGGCAAGGGAGGAAACAGAGAGCGAGGGAGAGGAGGCAGAAGAAAAGATGAGTGATGACGACGACCCGAGATCTCCGAGTCTTTCCAGTGAATCAGAAGATTCACAGAAAGGAGCACCAGTGGCCAGGGCAAGGGGGGAGCCTAGGGGGACACCCCAGGAAGATAGAGCCAGAGGGGACTCAGAGGGGAGCAGTTGGAAATCAGGACCAGCGTCACCGCCAGAGAGCAGGGAAGAGGAAGGGCGCCAGGGATCAAGCGCTGGCAGCTCACAACAGGGGGGAGGGCACGAGTCAGGAGTGGCCACACCTCCATCGGGGAGCGAAGAAACGGTCAGACGGAAGGTGGAAGGTTGGGCGCGCGCGCCAAGTTCAAATGCACAGGAAGGTGGCGCAGTAGGCAGCCCGGAAAGGGAGCCAGGTCCTAAAGCCCGCCGAAAGGAGGGAGAAGAGTCAGGGGGGTCAGCGTCAGCGTCAGAGGAATCCCGGAAGGAAGAGACCCCGGGGGGCAGAGGGACCCAGAGAAGAACAGTCAGGCGGAAAAGGTGGAGCAAGGCTAGGATATTAAGTTGGTGTACAAGGGGCGGAGACTCAGATGGAGCTTCGCCGATCTAACCATGAGACGTAGAGTTGCACGCAGCAGCTTGAGAATGGAAACTGTAACTCAATAAAGACTTTTATTTAATGATCGCTGGCTAGCGTGATCCTCTGTGAGCTAGGATCTGGAAGCAGCTCTGACAGTAAGCTCCATCCCTAGATTGTGGGCATCTACGTCCTCGCGGAGAGGAGAGAAAGCGGGTGCCTACTAGCGAGCTCACGAACGGCAGACAACATGACGGCCGAACAGCAGATAGTGGAACTCAGAGAAGCAGTGACACGACTGAATGCCGAGGCTCTTGCATCCAGGAAGAGAGAGGAGGACGCAGCTGCCGCCTACAGGGATCTCCAGGTCAGGTTGGAAGTGCTTACGAAGCAAGGGCAACTGACACCCAAACCGGAGGGGATTGGGTTGGGGAGACGAACAGGCGGTCTGGTCTCTCACTTCGATGGGAATTTGCAACAGTACCCCAACTTTAGAGCAGATGTAATGTGTGCACTGCAACTGCTGAACAAAGACTTTAGAGATGAGCAAGAGAAGGTGGGATTCATCATGTCCCATTTGCATGGAGATGCTAAAGCATGGCTGCGCAATTTGTGGAGAGATAAGGATCCGGCGCTCCAAAATGCGGATGCCTTTATTAAAGCGATGGATGGGTGCTTTTTATCAAGCATTGACGTGGATCTTGCTCGGCAGGAGATACATGGACTGAAGCAAGGGAGGGCCAGCGTAAGGCAGTACCATGCCCGCTTTTTCGCTTTGGTCAGTGCCCTGGAATGGGACAGAGATTCGGCTCCTGTAAGAGACCTGTTTTGGGAGGGATTGCACGGCTCGGTTAAAGATGAAATTGCGAGGGGGGAGAGACCCCGGACCACGCAGGAGATCGTTCAGAGGGCGCTGGCGGTGGGGGTGCGGCTGGAAGGACGTCCGTGGAGCAGGGACGAAGGGCGTGGAGGGCGCGAACCAGCCAGGGGCTCCTCCTTCCTTCCCAGAGAAGCAGCGCGTGCGCAATCCACGCCTCCGCCAGGAGGAGGAGCGGAACCTATGGAGGTTGGAGGTGCAAGGGCTCAGTCAGCAGCCAGAGCCCTAGCACCGGCAGCAGTGAAAGCGAAGCCTCCTAGAGGGAACAGGAAGTGTTACATCTGCGATGATCCACAGCATATGGCGAAAGAGTGTCCCCAGAGGCTCCACAAGCACACTGCAGCCTCAGCAATGGTAACTGCAGCAACGCAGCAAGGACAACCACAGCAGGGAAACGAAGGAGTCTGGTTGGCGGAAGAGGCACTGGGGCCCAGCCAGACGTGTCAGTGAAGCAGTCCCCAGAGATTTTACAGCCCATGGACCCCCTCCCGCCCAAACCGGTAGTGAAGCTCACCGCGTCGCTCCAGCTGCCCAATGGAATCACCATGGACGTGCCAATCACCATTGACTCCGGAAGCAATGCGGACTTTATAGGGCAGGACTTTGTCGACCGGCACGCTATACAGTTGCTGCCTGCCACGCTGCCCCTGCAGGTTGTCACGGTGGATGGCAGGGAGCTGCTAGGGGGGCAAGTGGTGAAGCAGACGCCACCAATGGTGATGCGACTTGGGAATCACAGGGAAATCATCAGCTTCAATGTCACTCAACTATCGGACACGCCCATTGTATTGGGCATGAGTTGGCTGGACAAGCACAGCCCGACGCTGGCTTGGTACCAGAGGCAGCTGACCTTCGGCTCTTCCTTTTGCGCTGAACACTGCATCGTGCCCAGGCAGGAAGGAGGGGAAGAGGAGTCACAGCTGCAGCTAGGCACGCTGCAAGCGGTTCCCCACAAGTACGCAGAATTTTTGGAGGTTTTCTGCGAGAAAGAGGCAGACAGGCTACCCCCCCACAGACCATATGACTGCAAAATTGACCTGCTGCCGGGGGCGGCGCTGCCCAAAGGGAAGCTGTATTCCATGTCTGAGGACGAACTGCAGGAACTCAAAGAGTTCATAGATCATAATTTGGAGCGCGGTTTCATCCGAGAGTCCAAGGCAGCGGGGGGCAGTTCTTTGTTAAGAAGCGGGACACGCCCCAAAAAAGACTTGTAGTGGACTTTCGCATCTTGAACAGTGTGACCAAGCCATCGGACTTCCCCATGCCCCGAATCGACGACCTCCTCGCAAAGGTACGGAAGGGCAGAGTGTTCACCAAGTTGGACCTGCGAGGGGCATACAACCTCATTCGCATGCGGGAGGGAGATGAGTGGAAGACAGCCATGTTCACGCCCCTGGGCACCTACGAATATAGAGTTATGCCTTTTGGATTGCAAAATGGCTCCCACGTTTTTCAAGCTTTCATGCATCACGTGTTGGCGGGGCTCCTCTACAAGTCGTGCGTCTGTTTCTTGGATGACATCCTGATCTTTTCGGAATCGCAGCAGGAGCATGACAGACACGTCAAGGAAGTGCTGAGCAGGCTACAGCAACATAGGCTTTACGCCAAGCTGGAGAAGTGCCAATTCGACGTGACCGAGGTGGATTTCCTGGGCTACAAGTTGTCTGATAAAGGGCTCGCCATGGACAGCGCCAAGGTCCGAGCAGTGTTGGATTGGAAAAGCCCACGCAACCGGAAGGAGGTCCAACGGTTTGTCGGCTTCGCGAACTTCTATCGCAAGTTTATCAAAGGCTTTGCGATGCAGACAGCGGCCATCACGGACACGCTCAGCTCCAAGAAAAAGAAGTTCATCTGGACAGAGCAGGCGGAGCAGTCCTTTCAGGCACTCAAGCGTCTCTTCGCGTCGGAAGAGCAGCTGTGTCAGGGGTTCAGGAGCAGAGGCAAGGGCAAGGGAGGAAACAGAGAGCGAGGGAGAGGAGGCAGAAGAAAAGATGAGTGATGACGACGACCCGAGATCTCCGAGTCTTTCCAGTGAATCAGAAGATTCACAGAAAGGAGCACCAGTGGCCAGGGCAAGGGGGGAGCCTAGGGGGACACCCCAGGAAGATAGAGCCAGAGGGGACTCAGAGGGGAGCAGTTGGAAATCAGGACCAGCGTCACCGCCAGAGAGCAGGGAAGAGGAAGGGCGCCAGGGATCAAGCGCTGGCAGCTCACAACAGGGGGGAGGGCACGAGTCAGGAGTGGCCACACCTCCATCGGGGAGCGAAGAAACGGTCAGACGGAAGGTGGAAGGTTGGGCGCGCGTGCCAAGTTCAAATGCACAGGAAGGTGGCGCAGTAGGCAGCCCGGAAAGGGAGCCAGGTCCTAAAGCCCGCCGAAAGGAGGGAGAAGAGTCAGGGGGGTCAGCGTCAGCGTCAGAGGAATCCCGGAAGGAAGAGACCCCGGGGGGCAGAGGGACCCAGAGAAGAACAGTCAGGCGGAAAAGGTGGAGCAAGGCTAGGATACTAAGTTGGTGTACAAGGGGCGGAGACTCAGATGGAGCTTCGCCGATCTAACCATGAGACGTAGAGTTGCACGCAGCAGCTTGAGAATGGAAACTGTAACTCAATAAAGACTTTTATTTAATGATCGCTGGCTAGCGTGATCCTCTGTGAGCTAGGATCTGGAAGCAGCTCTGACAGTAAGCCCCATCTGAGTCTCCGCCCCTTGTACACCAACTTAATATCCTAGCCTTGCTCCACCTTTTCCGCCTGACTGTTCTTCTCTGGGTCCCTCTGCCCCCCGGGGTCTCTTCCTTCCTGGATTCCTCTGACGCTGACGCTGACCCCCCTGACTCTTCTCCCTCCTTTCGGCGGGCTTTAGGACCTGGCTCCCTTTCCGGGCTGCCTACTGCGCCACCTTCCTGTGCATTTGAACTTGGCACGCGCGCCCAACCTTCCACCTTCCGTCTGACCGTTTCTTCGCTCCCCGATGGAGGTGTGGCCACTCCTGACTCGTGCCCTCCCCCCTGTTGTGAGCTGCCAGCGCTTGATCCCTGGCGCCCTTCCTCTTCCCTGCTCTCTGGCGGTGACGCTGGTCCTGATTTCCAACTGCTCCCCTCTGAGTCCCCTCTGGCTCTATCTTCCTGGGGTGTCCCCCTAGGCTCCCCCCTTGCCCTGGCCACTGGTGCTCCTTTCTGTGAATCTTCTGATTCACTGGAAAGACTCGGAGATCTCGGGTCGTCGTCATCACTCATCTTTTCTTCTGCCTCCTCTCCCTCGCTCTCTGTTTCCTCCCTTGCCCTTGCCTCTGCTCCTGAACCCCTGACAACGTGTTGGCGGGGCTCCTCTACAAGACGTGCGTCTGTTTCTTGGATGACATCCTGATCTTTTCGGAATCGCAGCAGGAGCATGACAGACACGTCAAGGAAGTGCTGAGCAGGCTACAGCAACATAGGCTTTACGCCAAGCTGGAGAAGTGCCAATTCGACGTGACCGAGGTGGATTTCCTGGGCTACAAGTTGTCTGATAAAGGGCTCGCCATGGACAGCGCCAAGGTCCGAGCAGTGTTGGATTGGAAAAGCCCACGCAACCGGAAGGAGGTCCAACGGTTTGTCGGCTTCGCGAACTTCTATCGCAAGTTTATCAAAGGCTTTGCGATGCAGACAGCGGCCATCACGGACACGCTCAGCTCCAAGAAAAAGAAGTTCATCTGGACAGAGCAGGCGGAGCAGTCCTTTCAGGCACTCAAGCGTCTCTTCGCGTCGGAAGAGCAGCTGCTTCATGTCAACCCCAGCAGGCCGATGAGGGTGGAGACAGACGCTTCGGACAGAGCCGTGGGAGCAGTCCTGCTGCAGAAAGACCCGCAGGGGGTTTGGAGGCCGGGAGCGTTTTACTCAAGGAAGCTCAGCAAGTCCGAACAGAACTACACCATCTGGGACAGGGAGTTGCTGGCCATTCATGCAGCGTTCAAAGCGTGGAGGCACTTCCTGATCGGCGCCAAGCACACGGTGCAGGTCTGCACGGACCACAAGAATCTAGAGCACTGGCGCACGGCACAGTTCCTGAACCAGAGGCAGATACGTTGGGCTGAGTTCTTTGCGAATTTCGACTTCCGAATAGAGTATGTCCCGGGGGACACCAACATCATGGCGGATGCTCTCTCCCGTAAGCCACAGTATCTGGAGGAGGCAACGCCAGCGGCCGCCATGCACATCTTCGCACCGACAGTGTGGGCGTGCGCGGCGGCAACAGTTGACCTGGATGCGGTGCGACGAGCGTTGCAGGATGACTCCTTCGCGCAAGCAAAGATGGCAGAGGTGCACAGGGGCACGGCAGCGACCGACGAGTTCCAGCTGCGAGATGGTTTGCTCATCCGTAAAGGGGCCATCTACGTGCCGGGAGACGAACTTCGCGCCAAGGTACTGCAGCAGCTGCACGACGCGCCCACTGCCGGGCACTTTGGCAAGGAGAAGACGGTGGAATTAGTAGCCAGAGACTTCTGGTGGCCCGGAATGAGAGGGGAAGTCGCGGACTACGTGGCGAGGTGTGACACCTGCCAGAGGGCCAAACCAGTGCACAGACCGCCGGCCGGACTGCTGGAACCGCTGCAAACTCCGTTCGAGCCATGGGAGAGAGTGGCCCTGGACTTTGTCACGGATCTGCCCAGCTCGAGGGGCAAGACGGCTGTGCTGGTGGTGGTGGATTTGTTCTCCAAGATGGCACATTTCATTCCGTGTGCGAAGGTGGCCACGGCGGAACAAACAGCCAAACTGTTCATAGACCACGTGTTCAAGGTTCACGGTCTGCCGCGGTCTATTCTGTCCGACCGAGGGCGACAGTTCATCTCGAACTTCTGGCAGAGGCTGATGGGCTTCCTGAACGTCAAGATCAACCTGGCGTCGGCTAGACACCCGCAGACCAACGGGCAAGCGGAGCGGGTCAATGCCATCATGCAGCAGTACCTGAGATGTTATGCGAATCAACAGCCTGCGACGTGGGTGGATTACCTGCCTCTCGCCGAGTTCGCCTACAACAACACGAAGCACGTGTCCACGGGGGTCACGCCGTTCTTCGCCAACAACGGGAGGCACCCTAGAACCTTCCCGGGACTGGAAAGAATGGGGGAGGGGGAGCCGCAGACAGCAGATGCGTTCGCGTCGGAGTTGCAGGAGGTCCACGATCAGCTGCGGCGGCACCTGGAGCTGGCTAAACACGCATACAAGGTACAAGCGGACAAACACAGAAGGGTTGGCGAAGAGATCCATGTGGGAGACTGGGTCTGGTTAGCAGCCCACGCAGTGCCGGCCAGGTCGTTGGCGAAGAAGAAACTAGGGCATAAACAACTGGGGCCCTACCAAGTCGACGAACAGGTCAACCCGGTGGCTTTCAGGCTGGCTCTTCCGGAGGGTTCCAGAATGCATCCGGTGTTCCACAGATCGGTGCTCACTCCCTACAAGGCACCTCACAGGTTTCAGGAACCAGGAACGGCACCGGGTCCGCTCCGAGAGAGAACCGGGCAAGGGGGAGTGGCACAGGAGGAGCGCATCAACGAAGTCACGGAGATTTTGGACTCCAGATGGGGGGAAGAGGGGGTAGAATACCTTCTCGCCAAGGAGGGCACCCCGGCCAGTGCCAACAGCTGGGTGCCGGGCTACGCTTTAGACGAACCTCTGCTCAAAGAAGAGTTTCATGCCCTCTTCCCACATAGGCCAATGCCAGCAGACTTTTTCGACGACTGGCTTTTCACGCCCACGCTTTCAGCCAGCACGTTCCGGGGGTTCGACTCGGACGAGGAACCGACACGAGACGCCCGTTCCCCAGAGGGGTCACCCTCGGGATCTGCTTCAGAACCCTCGTATTGGTGGGATGATCGACCAGAGGAGCAGTTCCGCAGAAGGTGGCTGGAGGGTCCAGGACGAGCAACGTCTCCAGAAGGCAACGAGGGAGAGACGGACATGGACGTTTTCGGGGACGACCCGGGTTTCGAGCACGGCGGCACAGAGATGGAAGCGGAGGTGACCGTCGTCAACGAGAGCAGGGAGGAAGAACCGGAAGACTTCGGATGGCGGCCCGCCACGGGAAGCGAACTGTATCCGACATTCGTCCCCCTGACACGGCAGCACCCAGATCCCGCACCGGAAGGAGGGGAGGGGGGAAGAGGGGGCTTCGAGGGGGGGATGGATGTCAGGGGTTCAGGAGCAGAGGCAAGGGCAAGGGAGGAAACAGAGAGCGAGGGAGAGGAGGCAGAAGAAAAGATGAGTGATGACGACGACCCGAGATCTCCGAGTCTTTCCAGTGAATCAGAAGATTCACAGAAAGGAGCACCAGTGGCCAGGGCAAGGGGGGAGCCTAGGGGGACACCCCAGGAAGATAGAGCCAGAGGGGACTCAGAGGGGAGCAGTTGGAAATCAGGACCAGCGTCACCGCCAGAGAGCAGGGAAGAGGAAGGGCGCCAGGGATCAAGCGCTGGCAGCTCACAACAGGGGGGAGGGCACGAGTCAGGAGTGGCCACACCTCCATCGGGGAGCGAAGAAACGGTCAGACGGAAGGTGGAAGGTTGGGCGCGCGCGCCAAGTTCAAATGCACAGGAAGGTGGCGCAGTAGGCAGCCCGGAAAGGGAGCCAGGTCCTAAAGCCCGCCGAAAGGAGGGAGAAGAGTCAGGGGGGTCAGCGTCAGCGTCAGAGGAATCCCGGAAGGAAGAGACCCCGGGGGGCAGAGGGACCCAGAGAAGAACAGTCAGGCGGAAAAGGTGGAGCAAGGCTAGGATATTAAGTTGGTGTACAAGGGGCGGAGACTCAGATGGAGCTTCGCCGATCTAACCATGAGACGTAGAGTTGCACGCAGCAGCTTGAGAATGGAAACTGTAACTCAATAAAGACTTTTATTTAATGATCGCTGGCTAGCGTGATCCTCTGTGAGCTAGGATCTGGAAGCAGCTCTGACAGCGCCGATCAGGAAGTGCCTCCACGCTTTGAACGCTGCATGAATGGCCAGCAACTCCCTGTCCCAGATGGTGTAGTTCTCTTCGGACTTGCTGAGCTTCCTTGAGTAAAACGCTCCCGGCCTCCAAACCCCCTGCGGGTCTTTCTGCAGCAGGACTGCTCCCACGGCTCTGTCCGAAGCGTCTGTCTCCACCCTCATCGGCCTGCTGGGGTTGACATGAAGCAGCTGCTCTTCCGACGCGAAGAGACGCTTGAGTGCCTGAAAGGACTGCTCCGCCTGCTCTGTCCAGATGAACTTCTTTTTCTTGGAGCTGAGCGTGTCCGTGATGGCCGCTGTCAGAGCTGCTTCCAGATCCTAGCTCACAGAGGATCACGCTAGCCAGCGATCATTAAATAAAAGTCTTTATTGAGTTACAGTTTCCATTCTCAAGCTGCTGCGTGCAACTCTACGTCTCATGGTTAGATCGGCGAAGCTCCATCTGAGTCTCCGCCCCTTGTACACCAACTTAATATCCTAGCCTTGCTCCACCTTTTCCGCCTGACTGTTCTTCTCTGGGTCCCTCTGCCCCCCGGGGTCTCTTCCTTCCGGGATTCCTCTGACGCTGACGCTGACCCCCCTGACTCTTCTCCCTCCTTTCGGCGGGCTTTAGGACCTGGCTCCCTTTCCGGGCTGCCTACTGCGCCACCTTCCTGTGCATTTGAACTTGGCTCGCGCGCCCAACCTTCCACCTTCCGTCTGACCGTTTCTTCGCTCCCCGATGGAGGTGTGGCCACTCCTGACTCGTGCCCTCCCCCCTGTTGTGAGCTGCCAGCGCTTGATCCCTGGCGCCCTTCCTTTTCCCTGCTCTCTGGCGGTGACGCTGGTCCCGATTTCCAACTGCTCCCCTCTGAGTCCCCTCTGGCTCTATCTTCCTGGGGTGTCCCCCTAGGCTCCCCCCTTGCCCTGGCCACTGGTGCTCCTTTCTGTGAATCTTCTGATTCACTGGAAAGACTCGGAGATCTCGGGTCGTCGTCATCACTCATCTTTTCTTCTGCCTCCTCCCCCTCGCTCTCTGTTTCCTCCCTTGCCCTTGCCTCTGCTCCTGAACCCCTGACATCCATCCCCCCCTCGAAGCCCCCTCTTCCCCCCTCCCCTCCTTCCGGTGCGGGATCTGGGTGCTGCTGTGTCAGGGGAACGAATGTCGGATACAGTTCGCTTCCCGTGGCGGGCCGCCATCCGAAGTCTTCCGGTTCTTCCTCCCTGCTCTCGTTGACGACGGTCACCTCCGCTTCCATCTCTGTGCCGCCGTGCTCGAAACCCGGGTCGTCCCCGAAAACGTCCATGTCCGTCTCTCCCTCGTTGCCTTCTGGAGACGTTGCTCGTCCTGGACCCTCCAGCCACCTTCTGCGGAACTGCTCCTCTGGTCGATCATCCCACCAATACGAGGGTTCTGAAGCAGATCCCGAGGGTGACCCCTCTGGGGAACGGGCGTCTCGTGTCGGTTCCTCGTCCGAGTCGAACCCCCGGAACGTGCTGGCTGAAAGCGTGGGCGTGAAAAGCCAGTCGTCGAAAAAGTCTGCTGGCATTGGCCTATGTGGGAAGAGGGCATGAAACTCTTCTTTGAGCAGAGGTTCGTCTAAAGCGTAGCCCGGCACCCAGCTGTTGGCACTGGCCGGGGTGCCCTCCTTGGCGAGAAGGTATTCTACCCCCTCTTCCCCCCATCTGGAGTCCAAAATCTCCGTGACTTCGTTGATGCGCTCCTCCTGTGCCACTCCCCCTTGCCCGGTTCTCTCTCGGAGCGGACCCGGTGCCGTTCCTGGTTCCTGAAACCTGTGAGGTGCCTTGTAGGGAGTGAGCACCGATCTGTGGAACACCGGATGCATTCTGGAACCCTCCGGAAGAGCCAGCCTGAAAGCCACCGGGTTGACCTGTTCTTCGACTTGGTAGGGCCCCAGTTGTTTATGCCCTAGTTTCTTCTTCGCCAACGACCTGGCCGGCACTGCGTGGGCTGCTAACCAGACCCAGTCTCCCACATGGATCTCTTCGCCAACCCTTCTGTGTTTGTCCGCTTGTACCTTGTATGCGTGTTTAGCCAGCTCCAGGTGCCGCCGCAGCTGATCGTGGACCTCCTGCAACTCCGACGCGAACGCATCTGCTGTCTGCGGCTCCCCCTCCCCCATTCTTTCCAGTCCCGGGAAGGTTCTAGGGTGCCTCCCGTTGTTGGCGAAGAACGGCGTGACCCCCGTGGACACGTGCTTCGTGTTGTTGTAGGCGAACTCGGCGAGAGGCAGGTAATCCACCCACGTCGCAGGCTGTTGATTCGCATAACATCTCAGGTACTGCTGCATGATGGCATTGACCCGCTCCGCTTGCCCGTTGGTCTGCGGGTGTCTAGCCGACGCCAGGTTGATCTTGACGTTCAGGAAGCCCATCAGCCTCTGCCAGAAGTTTGAGATGAACTGTCGCCCTCGGTCGGACAGAATAGACCGCGGCAGACCGTGAACCTTGAACACGTGGTCTATGAACAGTTTGGCGGTTTGTTCCGCCGTGGCCACCTTCGCACACGGAATGAAATGTGCCATCTTGGAGAACAAATCCACCACCACCAGCACAGCCGTCTTGCCCCTCGAGCTGGGCAGATCCGTGACAAAGTCCAGGGCCACTCTCTCCCATGGCTCGAACGGAGTTTGCAGCGGTTCCAGCAGTCCGGCCGGCGGTCTGTGCACTGGTTTGGACCTCTGGCAGGTGTCACACCTCGCCACGTAGTCCGCGACTTCCCCTCTCATTCCGGGCCACCAGAAGTCTCTGGCTACTAATTCCACCGTCTTCTCCTTGCCAAAGTGCCCGGCAGTGGGCGCGTCGTGCAGCTGCTGCAGTACCTTGGCGCGAAGTTCGTCTCCCGGCACGTAGATGGCCCCTTTACGGATGAGCAAACCATCTCGCAGCTGGAACTCTTCGGTCGCTGCCGTGCCCCTGTGCACCTCTGCCATCTTTGCTTGCGCGAAGGAGTCATCCTGCAACGCTCGTCGCACCGCATCCAGGTCAACTGTTGCCGCCGCGCACGCCCACACTGTCGGTGCGAAGATGTGCATGGCGGCCGCTGGCGTTGCCTCCTCCAGATACTGTGGCTTACGGGAGAGAGCATCCGCCATGATGTTGGTGTCCCCCGGGACATACTCTATTCGGAAGTCGAAATTCGCAAAGAACTCAGCCCAACGTATCTGCCTCTGGTTCAGGAACTGTGCCGTGCGCCAGTGCTCTAGATTCTTGTGGTCCGTGCAGACCTGCACCGTGTGCTTGGCGCCGATCAGGAAGTGCCTCCACGCTTTGAACGCTGCATGAATGGCCAGCAACTCCCTGTCCCAGATGGTGTAGTTCTGTTCGGACTTGCTGAGCTTCCTTGAGTAAAACGCTCCCGGCCTCCAAACCCCCTGCGGGTCTTTCTGCAGCAGGACTGCTCCCACGGCTCTGTCCGAAGCGTCTGTCTCCACCCTCATCGGCCTGCTGGGGTTGACATGAAGCAGCTGCTCTTCCGACGCGAAGAGACGCTTGAGTGCCTGAAAGGACTGCTCCGCCTGCTCTGTCCAGATGAACTTCTTTTTCTTGGAGCTGAGCGTGTCCGTGATGGCCGCTGTCTGCATCGCAAAGCCTTTGATAAACTTGCGATAGAAGTTCGCGAAGCCGACAAACCGTTGGACCTCCTTCCGGTTGCGTGGGCTTTTCCAATCCAACACTGCTCGGACCTTGGCGCTGTCCATGGCGAGCCCTTTATCAGACAACTGGTAGCCCAGGAAATCCACCTCGGTCACGTCGAATTGGCACTTCTCCAGCTTGGCGTAAAGCCTATGTTGCTGTAGCCTGCTCAGCACTTCCTTGACGTGTCTGTCATGCTCCTGCTGCGATTCCGAAAAGATCAGGATGTCATCCAAGAAACAGACGCACGTCTTGTAGAGGAGCCCCGCCAACACGTGATGCATGAAAGCTTGAAAAACGTGGGAGCCATTTTGCAATCCAAAAGGCATAACTCTATATTCGTAGGTGCCCAGGGGCGTGAACATGGCTGTCTTCCACTCATCTCCCTCCCGCATGCGAATGAGGTTGTATGCCCCTCGCAGGTCCAACTTGGTGAACACTCTGCCCTTCCGTACCTTTGCGAGGAGGTCGTCGATTCGGGGCATGGGGAAGTCCGATGGCTTGGTCACACTGTTCAAGATGCGAAAGTCCACTACAAGTCTTTTTTGGGGCGTGTCCCGCTTCTTAACAAAGAATACCGGACTGCCCCCCGCTGCCTTGGACTCTCGGATGAAACCGCGCTCCAAATTATGATCTATGAACTCTTTGAGTTCCTGCAGTTCGTCCTCAGACATGGAATACAGCTTCCCTTTGGGCAGCGCCGCCCCCGGCAGCAGGTCAATTTTGCAGTCATATGGTCTGTGGGGGGGTAGCCTGTCTGCCTCCTTCTCGCAGAAAACCTCCAAAAATTCTGCGTACTTGTGGGGAACCGCTTGCAGCGTGCCTAGCTGCAGCTGTGACTCCTCTTCCCCTCCTTCCTGCCTGGGCACGATGCAGTGTTCAGCGCAAAAGGAAGAGCCGAAGGTCAGCTGCCTCTGGTACCAAGCCAGCGTCGGGCTGTGCTTGTCCAGCCAACTCATGCCCAATACAATGGGCGTGTCCGATAGTTGAGTGACATTGAAGCTGATGATTTCCCTGTGATTCCCAAGTCGCATCACCATTGGTGGCGTCTGCTTCACCACTTGCCCCCCTAGCAGCTCCCTGCCATCCACCGTGACAACCTGCAGGGGCAGCGTGGCAGGCAGCAACTGTATAGCGTGCCGGTCGACAAAGTCCTGCCCTATAAAGTCCGCATTGCTTCCGGAGTCAATGGTGATTGGCACGTCCATGGTGATTCCATTGGGCAGCTGGAGCGAGGCGGTGAGCTTCACTACCGGTTTGGGCGGGAGGGGGTCCATGGGCTGTAAAATCTCTGGGGACTGCTTCACTGACACGTCTGGCTGGGCCCCAGTGCCTCTTCTTCCAACCAGACTCCTTCGTTTCCCTGCTGTGGTTGTCCTTGCTGCGTTGCTGCAGTTACCATTGCTGAGGCTGCAGTGTGCTTGTGGAGCCTCTGGGGACACTCTTTCGCCATATGCTGTGGATCATCGCAGATGTAACACTTCCTGTTCCCTCTAGGAGGCTTCGCTTTCACTGCTGCCGGTGCTAGGGCTCTGGCTGCTGACTGAGCCCTTGCACCTCCAACCTCCATAGGTTCCGCTCCTCCTCCTGGCGGAGGCGTGGATTGCGCACGCGCTGCTTCTCTGGGAAGGAAGGAGGAGCCCCTGGCTGGTTCGCGCCCTCCACGCCCTTCGTCCCTGCTCCACGGACGTCCTTCCAGCCGCACCCCCACCGCCAGCGCCCTCTGAACGATCTCCTGCGTGGTCCGGGGTCTCTCCCCCCTCGCAATTTCATCTTTAACCGAGCCGTGCAATCCCTCCCAAAACAGGTCTCTTACAGGAGCCGAATCTCTGTCCCATTCCAGGGCACTGACCAAAGCGAAAAAGCGGGCATGGTACTGCCTTACGCTGGCCCTCCCTTGCTTCAGTCCATGTATCTCCTGCCGAGCAAGATCCACGTCAATGCTTGATAAAAAGCACCCATCCATCGCTTTAATAAAGGCATCCGCATTTTGGAGCGCCGGATCCTTATCTCTCCACAAATTGCGCAGCCATGCTTTAGCATCTCCATGCAAATGGGACATGATGAATCCCACCTTCTCTTGCTCATCTCTAAAGTCTTTGTTCAGCAGTTGCAGTGCACACATTACATCTGCTCTAAAGTTGGGGTACTGTTGCAAATTCCCATCGAAGTGAGAGACCAGACCGCCTGTTCGTCTCCCCAACCCAATCCCCTCCGGTTTGGGTGTCAGTTGCCCTTGCTTCGTAAGCACTTCCAACCTGACCTGGAGATCCCTGTAGGCGGCAGCTGCGTCCTCCTCTCTCTTCCTGGATGCAAGAGCCTCGGCATTCAGTCGTGTCACTGCTTCTCTGAGTTCCACTATCTGCTGTTCGGCCGTCATGTTGTCTGCCGTTCGTGAGCTCGCTAGTAGGCACCCGCTTTCTCTCCTCTCCGCGAGGACGTAGATGCCCACAATCTAGGGATGGAGCTTACTGTCAGAGCTGCTTCCAGATCCTAGCTCACAGAGGATCACGCTAGCCAGCGATCATTAAATAAAAGTCTTTATTGAGTTACAGTTTCCATTCTCAAGCTGCTGCGTGCAACTCTACGTCTCATGGTTAGATCGGCGAAGCTCCATCTGAGTCTCCGCCCCTTGTACACCAACTTAATATCCTAGCCTTGCTCCACCTTTTCCGCCTGACTGTTCTTCTCTGGGTCCCTCTGCCCCCCGGGGTCTCTTCCTTCCGGGATTCCTCTGACGCTGACGCTGACCCCCCTGACTCTTCTCCCTCCTTTCGGCGGGCTTTAGGACCTGGCTCCCTTTCCGGGCTGCCTACTGCGCCACCTTCCTGTGCATTTGAACTTGGCTCGCGCGCCCAACCTTCCACCTTCCGTCTGACCGTTTCTTCGCTCCCCGATGGAGGTGTGGCCACTCCTGACTCGTGCCCTCCCCCCTGTTGTGAGCTGCCAGCGCTTGATCCCTGGCGCCCTTCCTTTTCCCTGCTCTCTGGCGGTGACGCTGGTCCCGATTTCCAACTGCTCCCCTCTGAGTCCCCTCTGGCTCTATCTTCCTGGGGTGTCCCCCTAGGCTCCCCCCTTGCCCTGGCCACTGGTGCTCCTTTCTGTGAATCTTCTGATTCACTGGAAAGACTCGGAGATCTCGGGTCGTCGTCATCACTCATCTTTTCTTCTGCCTCCTCCCCCTCGCTCTCTGTTTCCTCCCTTGCCCTTGCCTCTGCTCCTGAACCCCTGACAGCCGCTGTCTGCATCGCAAAGCCTTTGATAAACTTGCGATAGAAGTTCGCGAAGCCGACAAACCGTTGGACCTCCTTCCAGTTGCATGGGCTTTTCCAATCCAACACTGCTCGGACCTTGGCGCTGTCCATGGCGAGCCCTTTATCAGACAACTTGTAGCCCAGGAAATCCACCTCGGTCACGTCGAATTGGCACTTCTCCAGCTTGGCGTAAAGCCTATGTTGCTGTAGCCTGCTCAGCACTTCCTTGACGTGTCTGTCATGCTCCTGCTGCGATTCCGAAAAGATCAGGATGTCATCCAAGAAACAGACGCACGTCTTGTAGAGGAGCCCCGCCAACACGTGATGCATGAAAGCTTGAAAAACGTGGGAGCCATTTTGCAATCCAAAAGGCATAACTCTATATTCGTAGGTGCCCAGGGGCGTGAACATGGCTGTCTTCCACTCATCTCCCTCCCGCATGCGAATGAGGTTGTATGCCCCTCGCAGGTCCAACTTGGTGAACACTCTGCCCTTCCGTACCTTTGCGAGGAGGTCGTCGATTCGGGGCATGGGGAAGTCCGATGGCTTGGTCACACTGTTCAAGATGCGAAAGTCCACTACAAGTCTTTTTTGGGGCGTGTCCCGCTTCTTAACAAAGAATACCGGACTGCCCCCCGCTGCCTTGGACTCTCGGATGAAACCGCGCTCCAAATTATGATCTATGAACTCTTTGAGTTCCTGCAGTTCGTCCTCAGACATGGAATACAGCTTCCCTTTGGGCAGCGCCGCCCCCGGCAGCAGGTCAATTTTGCAGTCATATGGTCTGTGGGGGGGTAGCCTGTCTGCCTCTTTCTCGCAGAAAACCTCCAAAAATTCTGCGTACTTGTGGGGAACCGCTTGCAGCGTGCCTAGCTGCAGCTGTGACTCCTCTTCCCCTCCTTCCTGCCTGGGCACGATGCAGTGTTCAGCGCAAAAGGAAGAGCCGAAGGTCAGCTGCCTCTGGTACCAAGCCAGCGTCGGGCTGTGCTTGTCCAGCCAACTCATGCCCAATACAATGGGCGTGTCCGATAGTTGAGTGACATTGAAGCTGATGATTTCCCTGTGATTCCCAAGTCGCATCACCATTGGTGGCGTCTGCTTCACCACTTGCCCCCCTAGCAGCTCCCTGCCATCCACCGTGACAACCTGCAGGGGCAGCGTGGCAGGCAGCAACTGTATAGCGTGCCGGTCGACAAAGTCCTGCCCTATAAAGTCCGCATTGCTTCCGGAGTCAATGGTGATTGGCACGTCCATGGTGATTCCATTGGGCAGCTGGAGCGACGCGGTGAGCTTCACTACCGGTTTGGGCGGGAGGGGGTCCATGGGCTGTAAAATCTCTGGGGACTGCTTCACTGACACGTCTGGCTGGGCCCCAGTGCCTCTTCCGCCAACCAGACTCCTTCGTTTCCCTGCTGTGGTTGTCCTTGCTGCGTTGCTGCAGTTACCATTGCTGAGGCTGCAGTGTGCTTGTGGAGCCTCTGGGGACACTCTTTCGCCATATGCTGTGGATCATCGCAGATGTAACACTTCCTGTTCCCTCTAGGAGGCTTCGCTTTCACTGCTGCCGGTGCTAGGGCTCTGGCTGCTGACTGAGCCCTTGCACCTCCAACCTCCATAGGTTCCGCTCCTCCTCCTGGCGGAGGCGTGGATTGCGCACGCGCTGCTTCTCTGGGAAGGAAGGAGGAGCCCCTGGCTGGTTCGCGCCCTCCACGCCCTTCGTCCCTGCTCCACGGACGTCCTTCCAGCCGCACCCCCACCGCCAGCGCCCTCTGAACGATCTCCTGCGTGGTCCGGGGTCTCTCCCCCCTCGCAATTTCATCTTTAACCGAGCCGTGCAATCCCTCCCAAAACAGGTCTCTTACAGGAGCCGAATCTCTGTCCCATTCCAGGGCACTGACCAAAGCGAAAAAGCGGGCATGGTACTGCCTTACGCTGGCCCTCCCTTGCTTCAGTCCATGTATCTCCTGCCGAGCAAGATCCACGTCAATGCTTGATAAAAAGCACCCATCCATCGCTTTAATAAAGGCATCCGCATTTTGGAGCGCCGGATCCTTATCTCTCCACAAATTGCGCAGCCATGCTTTAGCATCTCCATGCAAATGGGACATGATGAATCCCACCTTCTCTTGCTCATCTCTAAAGTCTTTGTTCAGCAGTTGCAGTGCACACATTACATCTGCTCTAAAGTTGGGGTACTGTTGCAAATTCCCATCGAAGTGAGAGACCAGACCGCCTGTTCGTCTCCCCAACCCAATCCCCTCCGGTTTGGGTGTCAGTTGCCCTTGCTTCGTAAGCACTTCCAACCTGACCTGGAGATCCCTGTAGGCGGCAGCTGCGTCCTCCTCTCTCTTCCTGGATGCAAGAGCCTCGGCATTCAGTCGTGTCACTGCTTCTCTGAGTTCCACTATCTGCTGTTCGGCCGTCATGTTGTCTGCCGTTCGTGAGCTCGCTAGTAGGCACCCGCTTTCTCTCCTCTCCGCGAGGACGTAGATGCCCACAATCTAGCAGATGGAGCTTACTGTCAGAGCTGCTTCCAGATCCTAGCTCACAGAGGATCACGCTAGCCAGCGATCATTAAATAAAAGTCTTTATTGAGTTACAGTTTCCATTCTCAAGCTGCTGCGTGCAACTCTACGTCTCATGGTTAGATCGGCGAAGCTCCATCTGAGTCTCCGCCCCTTGTACACCAACTTAATATCCTAGCCTTGCTCCACCTTTTCCGCCTGACTGTTCTTCTCTGGGTCCCTCTGCCCCCCGGGGTCTCTTCCTTCCGGGATTCCTCTGACGCTGACGCTGACCCCCCTGACTCTTCTCCCTCCTTTCGGCGGGCTTTAGGACCTGGCTCCCTTTCCGGGCTGCCTACTGCGCCACCTTCCTGTGCATTTGAACTTGGCTCGCGTGCCCAACCTTCCACCTTCCGTCTGACCGTTTCTTCGCTCCCCGATGGAGGTGTGGCCACTCCTGACTCGTGCCCTCCCCCCTGTTGTGAGCTGCCAGCGCTTGATCCCTGGCGCCCTTCCTTTTCCCTGCTCTCTGGCGGTGACGCTGGTCCCGATTTCCAACTGCTCCCCTCTGAGTCCCCTCTGGCTCTATCTTCCTGGGGTGTCCCCCTAGGCTCCCCCCTTGCCCTGGCCACTGGTGCTCCTTTCTGTGAATCTTCTGATTCACTGGAAAGACTCGGAGATCTCGGGTCGTCGTCATCACTCATCTTTTCTTCTGCCTCCTCCCCCTCGCTCTCTGTTTCCTCCCTTGCCCTTGCCTCTGCTCCTGAACCCCTGACAATCGGAATTACGAAATTGGGGAAAAACTTTTAAAAATTTATTTTTAAAACTCTTGCAAAAATCCCTTTAAAAGAATCGTCTTTAAAAAAGTCCTAAAAAAGTATTTAAAAGAATCCTTTCCAAAAAATTAAAAATTGTACAGTAGCCCCTTAGAGGTAGGTATTTGGTCTACCTAGCTGAATCTGGGGGGAAACAAGAGAGAAGAACGCAGAAACAAGTGAAAGAAACTTTCTCCCGACAGCCAGAACACGGATGTGGCAAGATCTGATCTGATTTGATTTGTTATCAACTGGAATGTTACTGATGGAGAATTAATATATATATTATATACACTCAATCCATTAATAAGTTCTTAGTTCATCTTCAGTGAAGGTTTGCCGGATCATAAATCAGCAAATATAATGTAAATATAAAAAGAGATGAGCAAGAGGTCTCCTTTCCACTGACACAATTTCATCATGTTGTCATAGTGCTGTGACCTCATGTCTCCAGGGGCTTGGGGGCCCTTAGCAACGCTGGTACAGAGGGACCTTCAACAAAAGTGAGTGTGTTTTCATTTCCCCCCAAATCAGTGTGACATATTTAGTTTTAATTTGGCATTTGTGTTTGTTCCCTTTTAATAAGAATAAGAATAAGAATAAGAATTTTTTTATTTGTATCTTGCCCTCCCCTGCTGAGGCCGGGCTCAGAGCGGCTAACATCATAAAAACAACACAGGAAGGACCTTTTAGGCAGAATTTTGTTACAAAGCCAGAACCATTCAGCTCTTTCAGGGGCTGGCCAGGGTAAAATGGAGAAATTAGAGGCCTGTTCAGAGCTATTTGTGGTGGTATCATTACAACCCATGTAATTCCTTACTAAATTAAACCTCTCCTTCCCTTTTTTCCTGATTTCACGAGGAATAACCATTCTCTGTATAGCTCATGTCTGGGAAAAGGTGGTATTTTCCCAAAGTTTTACCATGAGGGTGCAGTAAATGAGAATTAGCATCTAACAGCTTGTTTGGTTCACTCCCCTGTACGGTTTAGGCTCACATGCCCTTTTTCTTTGGGATGCGGTGCAGGCTGTGATTTGGGCTGACTTCCCAGAGAGCCATCACATGAGCGGTGTGAGTTGTTCAACCACATTCTAAATGACATTACAAAACCAATAAACAGAATATCCAGTAAATCTTCAGTACCTATAAAAGAACTTCAGAGATAGGACCAGAAGCATTAGCCTCATCCCTAGGATCAGAAGCGGAGGCTTCATCCTGGGCTCTGGGGTGGGGGCCTCCCACAGATTAGTTGTTGTTTTCAACACAACAAAAGGTATGGCGTTTCACTCCTGCATCTGCTGGAGAACCGCCCCCCCCTACCAACTAACTGAAAGTACAACCTGGGAATATATACAGAAGCCAAAATGATTATTTGGAGCGGAACAGGTACTGCTCGCAGCTGATGGGGTGCGGCTCTTCCCATGCGCCGGCTTCTTTAGAGTGGATCGATGTCGTGAAGTGATCGGGGCAATGATCGGGGCAATGACTGTCTGTTGTCTGCGTCCTGTTGTCCATGACTTCCCCTTTCTCCAGGTGGGGGGAAGGAGCCAGGGAATTGTTGCATCCTCAGGCACGGAGGTTTTCCAGGTAGCTAGTCACATTTCCAACTTCTGTAGGCAATGCGCCTCCACCCGCACACAAGCCGCCTACAGGAGTCGACTCCTGCAAAGTTGCACAGGAATGGGAGATACGACAATGACTGCAAGGCCTCTTCCAGTAAGGTTTCAGGGCAGACCTTCAGCCAGACCTTGTCACGAGGTAGGAACGGCCCTCAGGGAGATAGTTTGTCCTGGGATCCACCTATACTGAGAAAACTAAAACAAAACAAAACAGAACTATTCACACAAAAGGCAGGCCTTACACCCAGGCTTTTACTGACCGTACATTAAAAGACCTTTTCACAAGAGATATTGAAGATAATAAAACACAGCACCCAGAATTAGGAAGAGATAACCAGACTGGAATAGTAGATCATGTCAGATCATTTTCCTCCTCAAAATTTACAATATTCTTCCACGATGTCCACTTCCTCCCCCCTTTGATCTACATGAGCTTGCTATTTCCAGGACTGTCAAATATTTGGTCATCCTTCTCACTCTGAGTAAAAAGACTTACTCATTTAAATGTTTACAAATAAAAATAGAATACCAAATACTTTGAATCATTCCCAAATTCTGTCAGTATCCAGGATAATATTTCCAAATTGCTAAATTTCTAGCAATCAAAACTGGAATATCATATTCCAGTTTTAATAGATTACCTAAAAATGACAATTTCTTATCCAGAGATTCTATTTATTTAATAATTTTTTATTGGTTTTTCCATGTATACTTCTTCTAACAATATATCTTTAACAAGTTTTCATATTTCGACCCTCCTCCCCTGGACTTCCCTCATACTCACATTTTGTTTTATTTCCCTATTGTTCACCCTGTGTATTGTTTCCCCAAAATTTCCTCAATACATATAGTCTTGTTTTTTGTTGTATACAGTTGTGATTGTTCACTCAAACCCTGCCAATTTCTTTATGTTGCCTCTGCATATATGTAAATGGTTCCCATTCTCTTTTAAAGTCTTTGTTGTGCTTTTCATGTAATTTTTCTGTTAGTTTTGCCGGGTCTGCATATTCCATAAGTTTCCCCTGCCATTGTTCTTTCGTTGGTATTTCTTCCATCTTCCAAGTTTGTGCTAATAAAATTCTTGCCGCTGTTGTTGCATACATAAATAATTTCCAATTTTCTTTTTTTACATCTTGGGCTAAAATTCCTAGAAGGAATGTGTCAGGGGTTCAGGAGCAGAGGCAAGGGCAAGGGAGGAAACAGAGAGCGAGGGGGAGGAGGCAGAAGAAAAGATGAGTGATGACGACGACCCGAGATCTCCGAGTCTTTCCAGTGAATCAGAAGATTCACAGAAAGGAGCACCAGTGGCCAGGGCAAGGGGGGAGCCTAGGGGGACACCCCAGGAAGATAGAGCCAGAGGGGACTCAGAGGGGAGCAGTTGGAAATCGGGACCAGCGTCACCGCCAGAGAGCAGGGAAGAGGAAGGGCGCCAGGGATCAAGCGCTGGCAGCTCACAACAGGGGGGAGGGCACGAGTCAGGAGTGGCCACACCTCCATCGGGGAGCGAAGAAACGGTCAGACGGAAAGTGGAAGGTTGGGCGCGCGCGCCAAGTTCAAATGCACAGAAAGGTGGCGCAGTAGGCAGCCCGGAAAGGGAGCCAGGTCCTAAAGCCCGCCGAAAGGAGGGAGAAGAGTCAGGGGGGTCAGCGTCAGCGTCAGAGGAATCCCGGAAGGAAGAGACCCCGGGGGGCAGAGGGACCCAGAGAAGAACAGTCAGGCGGAAAAGGTGGAGCAGGGCTAGGATATTAAGTTGGTGTACAAGGGGCGGAGACTCAGACGGAGCTTCGCCGATCTAACCATTAGACGTAGGGTTGCACGCAGCAGCTTGAGAATGGAAACTGTAACTCAATAAAGACTTTTATTTAATGATCGCTGGCTAGCGTGATCCTCTGTGAGCTAGGATCTGGAAGCAACTCTGACAGTAAGCTCCGTCTGCTAAATTGTGGGCATCTACAGCCTCGCGGAGAGGAGAGAAAGCGGGTGCCTACTAGCGAGCTCACGAACGGCAGACAAAATGACGACCGAACAGCAGATAGCGGAACTCAGAGAAGCAGTGTCACGACTGAATGCCGAGGCTCTTGCATCCAGGAAGAGAGAGGAGGACGCAGCTGCCGCCTACAGGGATCTCCAGGTCAGGTTGGAAGTGCTTACGAAGCATGGGCAACTGACACCCAAACCGGAGGGGATTGGGTTGGGGAGACGAACAGGCGGTCTGGTCTCTCACTTCGATGGGAATTTGCAACAGTACCCCAACTTTAGAGCAGATGTAATGTGTGCACTGCAACTGCTGAACAATGACTTTAGAGATGAGCAAGAGAAGGTGGGATTCATCATGTCCCATTTGCATGGAGATGCTAAAGCATGGCTGCGCAATTTGTGGAGAGATAAGGATCCGGCGCTCCAAAATGCGGATGCCTTTATTAAAGCGATGGATGGGTGCTTTTTATCAAGCATTGACGTGGATCTTGCTCGGCAGCAGATACATGGACTGAAGCAAGGGAGGGCCAGCGTAAGGCAGTACCATGCCCGCTTTTTCGCTTTGGTCAGTGCCCTGGAATGGGACAGAGATTCGGCTCCTGTAAGAGACCTGTTTTGGGAGGGATTGCACGGCTCGGTTAAAGATGAAATTGCGAGGGGGGAGAGACCCCGGACCACGCAGGAGATCGTTCAGAGGGTGTTGGCGGTGGGGGTGAGGCTGGAAGAACGTCCGTGGAGCAGGGACGAAGGGCGCGGAGGGCGCGAACCAGCCAGGGGCTCCTCCTTCCTTCCCAGAGAAGCAGCGCGTGCGCAATCCACGCCTCCGCCAGGAGGAGGGGCGGAACCTATGCAGGTTGGAGGTGCAAGGGCTCAGTCAGCAGCCAGAGCCCTAGCACCGGCAACAGTGAAAGCGAAGCCTCCTAGAGGGAACAGGAGATGTTACATCTGCGATGATCCACAGCATATGGCGAAAGAGTGTCCCCAGAGGCTCCACAAGCACACTGCAGCCTCAGCAATGGTAACTGCAGCAACGCAGCAAGGAGAACCACAGCAGGGAAACGACGGAGTCTGGCTGGAGGAAGAGGCACTGGGGGCCAGCCAGACGTCTCAGTGAAGCAGTCCCCAGAGATTTTACAGCCCATGGACCCCCTCCCGCCCAAACCAGTAGTAAGGCTCACCGCATCTCTCCAGCTGCCCAATGGAATCACCATGGACGTGCCAATCACCATTGACTCAGGAAGCAATGCGGACTTTATAGGGCAGGACTTTGTCGACCGGCACGCTATGCAGTTGCTGCCTGCCACGCTGCCCCTGCAGGTTGTCACGGTGGATGGCAGGGAGCTGCTAGGGGGGCAAGTGGTGAAGCAGACGCCACCAATGGTGATGCGACTTGGGAATCACAGGGAAATCATCAGCTTCAATGTCACTCAACTATCGGACACGCCCATTGTATTGGGCATGAGTTGGCTGGACAAGCACAGCCCGACGCTGGCTTGGTACCAGAGGCAGCTGACCTTCGGCTCTTCCTTTTGCGCTGAACACTGCATCGTGCCCCGGCAGGAAGGAGAGGAAGAGGAGTCACAGCTGCAGCTAGGCACGCTGCAAGCGGTTCCCCACAAGTACGCAGAATTTTTGGAGGTTTTCTGCGAGAAGGAGGCAGACAGGCTACCCCCCCACAGACCATATGACTGCAAAATTGACCTGCTGCCGGGGGCGGCGCTGCCCAAAGGGAAGCTGTATTCCATGTCTGAGGACGAACTGCAGGAACTCAAAGAGTTCATAGATCATAATTTGGAGCGCGGTTTCATCCGAGAGTCCAAGGCAGCGGGGGGCAGTCCGGTATTCTTTGTTAAGAAGCGGGACACGCCCCAAAAAAGACTTGTAGTGGACTTTCGCATCTTGAACAGTGTGACCAAGCCATCGGACTTCCCCATGCCCTGAATCGACGACCTCCTCGCAAAGGTACGGAAGGGCAGAGTGTTCACCAAGTTGGACCTGCGAGGGGCATACAACCTCATTCGCATGCGGGAGGGAGATGAGTGGAAGACAGCCATGTTCACGCCCCTGGGCACCTACGAATATAGAGTTATGCCTTTTGGATTGCAAAATGGCTCCCACGTTTTTCAAGCTTTCATGCATCACGTGTTGGCGGGGCTCCTCTACAAGACGTGCGTCTGTTTCTTGGATGACATCCTGATCTTTTCGGAATCGCAGCAGGAGCATGACAGACACGTCAAGGAAGTGCTGAGCAGGCTACAGCAACATAGGCTTTACGCCAAGCTGGAGAAGTGCCAATTCGACGTGACCGAGGTGGATTTCCTGGGCTACAAGTTGTCTGATAAAGGGCTCGCCATGGACAGCGCCGAGGTCCGAGCAGTGTTGGATTGGAAAAGCCCACGCAACCGGAAGGAGGTCCAACGGTTTGTCGGCTTCGCGAACTTCTATCGCAAGTTTATCAAAGGCTTTGCGATGCAGACAGCGGCTGTCAGAGCTGCTTCCAGATCCTAGCTCACAGAGGATCACGCTAGCCAGCGATCATTAAATAAAAGTCTTTATTGAGTTACAGTTTCCATTCTCAAGCTGCTGCGTGCAACTCTACGTCTCATGGTTAGATCGGCGAAGCCCCATCTGAGTCTCCGCCCCTTGTACACCAACTTAATATCCTAGCCTTGCTCCACCTTTTCCGCCTGACTGTTCTTCTCTGGGTCCCTCTGCCCCCCGGGGTCTCTTCCTTCCGGGATTCCTCTGACGCTGACGCTGACCCCCCTGACTCTTCTCCCTCCTTTCGGCGGGCTTTAGGACCTGGCTCCCTTTCCGGGCTGCCTACTGCGCCACCTTCCTGTGCATTTGAACTTGGCACGCGCGCCCAACCTTCCACCTTCCGTCTGACCGTTTCTTCGCTCCCCGATGGAGGTGTGGCCACTCCTGACTCGTGCCCTCCCCCCTGTTGTGAGCTGCCAGCGCTTGATCCCTGGCGCCCTTCCTCTTCCCTGCTCTCTGGCGGTGACGCTGGTCCTGATTTCCAACTGCTCCCCTCTGAGTCCCCTCTGGCTCTATCTTCCTGGGGTGTCCCCCTAGGCTCCCCCCTTGCCCTGGCCACTGGTGCTCCTTTCTGTGAATCTTCTGATTCACTGGAAAGACTCGGAGATCTCGGGTCGTCGTCATCACTCATCTTTTCTTCTGCCTCCTCTCCCTCGCTCTCTGTTTCCTCCCTTGCCCTTGCCTCTGCTCCTGAACCCCTGACAGCGGCCATCACGGACACGCTCAGCTCCAAGAAAAAGAAGTTCATCTGGACAGAGCAGGCGGAGCAGTCCTTTCAGGCACTCAAGCGTCTCTTCGCGTCGGAAGAGCAGCTGCTTCATGTCAACCCCAGCAGGCCGATGAGGGTGGAGACAGACGCTTCGGACAGAGCCGTGGGAGCAGTCCTGCTGCAGAAAGACCCGCAGGGGGTTTGGAGGCCGGGAGCGTTTTACTCAAGGAAGCTCAGCAAGTCCGAACAGAACTACACCATCTGGGACAGGGAGTTGCTGGCCATTCATGCAGCGTTCAAAGCGTGGAGGCACTTCCTGATCGGCGCCAAGCACACGGTGCAGGTCTGCACGGACCACAAGAATCTAGAGCACTGGCGCACGGCACAGTTCCTGAACCAGAGGCAGATACGTTGGGCTGAGTTCTTTGCGAATTTCGACTTCCGAATAGAGTATGTCCCGGGGGACACCAACATCATGGCGGATGCTCTCTCCCGTAAGCCACAGTATCTGGAGGAGGCAACGCCAGTGGCCGCCATGCACATCTTCGCACCGACAGTGTGGGCGTGCGCGGCGGCGACAGTTGACCTGGATGCGGTGCGACGAGCGTTGCAGGATGACTCCTTCGCGCAAGCAAAGATGGCAGAGGTGCACAGGGGCACGGCAGCGACCGACGAGTTCCAGCTGCGAGATGGTTTGCTCATCCGTAAAGGGGCCATCTACGTGCCGGGAGACGAACTTCGCGCCAAGGTACTGCAGCAGCTGCACGACGCGCCCACTGCCGGGCACTTTGGCAAGGAGAAGACGGTGGAATTAGTAGCCAGAGACTTCTGGTGGCCCGGAATGAGAGGGGAAGTCGCGGACTACGTGGCGAGGTGTGACACCTGCCAGAGGTCCAAACCAGTGCACAGACCGCCGGCCGGGCTGCTGGAACCGCTGCAAACTCCGTTCGAACCATGGGAGAGAGTGGCCCTGGACTTTGTCACGGATCTGCCCAGCTCGAGGGGCAAGACGGCTGTGCTGGTGGTGGTGGACTTGTTCTCCAAGATGGCACATTTCATTCCGTGTGCGAAGGTGGCCACGGCGGAACAAACCGCCAAACTGTTCATAGACCACGTGTTCAAGGTTCACGGTCTGCCGCGGTCTATTCTGTCCGACCGAGGGCGACAGTTCATCTCGAACTTCTGGCAGAGGCTGATGGGCTTCCTGAACGTCAAGATCAACCTGGCGTCGGCTAGACACCCGCAGACCAACGGGCAAGCGGAGCGGGTCAATGCCATCATGCAGCAGTACCTGAGATGTTATGCGAATCAACAGCCTGCGACGTGGGTGGATTACCTGCCTCTCGCCGAGTTCGCCTACAACAACACGAAGCACGTGTCCACGGGGGTCACGCCGTTCTTCGCCAACAACGGGAGGCACCCCAGAACCTTCCCGGGACTGGAAAGAATGGGGGAGGGGGAGCCGCAGACAGCAGATGCGTTCGCGTCGGAGTTGCAGGAGGTCCACGATCAGCTGCGGCGGCACCTGGAGCTGGCTAAACACGCATACAAGGTACAAGCGGACAAACACAGAAGGGTTGGCGAAGAGATCCATGTGGGAGACTGGGTCTGGTTAGCAGCCCACGCAGTGCCGGCCAGGTCGTTGGCGAAGAAGAAACTAGGGCATAAACAACTGGGGCCCTACCAAGTCGAAGAACAGGTCAACCCGGTGGCTTTCAGGCTGGCTCTTCCGGAGGGTTCCAGAATGCATCCGGTGTTCCACAGATCGGTGCTCACTCCCTACAAGGCACCTCACAGGTTTCAGGAACCGGGAACGGCACCGGGTCCGCTCCGAGAGAGAACCGGGCAAGGGGGAGTGGCACAGGAGGAGCGCATCAACGAAGTCACGGAGATTTTGGACTCCAGATGGGGGGAAGAGGGGGTAGAATACCTTCTCGCCAAGGAGGGCACCCCGGCCAGTGCCAACAGCTGGGTGCCGGGCTACGCTTTAGACGAACCTCTGCTCAAAGAAGAGTTTCATGCCCTCTTCCCACATAGGCCAATGCCAGCAGATTTTTTCGACGACTGGCTTTTCACGCCCACGCTTTCAGCCAGCACGTTCCGGGGGTTCGACTCGGACGAGGAACCGAAACGAGACGCCCGTTCCCCGGAGGGGTCACCCTCGGGATCTGCTTCAGAACCCTCGTATTGGTGGGATGATCGACCAGAGGAGCAGTTCCGCAGAAGGTGGCTGGAGGGTCCAGGACGAGCAACGTCTCCAGAAGGCAACGAGGGAGAGACGGACATGGACGTTTTCGGGGACGACCCGGGTTTCGAGCACGGCGGCACAGAGATGGAAGCGGAGGTGACCGTCGTCAACGAGAGCAGGGAGGAAGAACCGGAAGACTTCAGATGGCGGCCCGCCACGGGAAGCGAACTGTATCCGACATTCGTCCCCCTGACACGGCAGCACCCAGATCCCGCACCGGAAGGAGGGGAGGGGGGAAGAGGGGGCTTCGAGGGGGGGATGGATGTCAGGGGTTCAGGAGCAGAGGCAAGGGCAAGGGAGGAAACAGAGAGCGAGGGGGAGGAGGCAGAAGAAAAGATGAGTGATGACGACGACCCGAGATCTCCGAGTCTTTCCAGTGAATCAGAAGATTCACAGAAAGGAGCACCAGTGGCCAGGGCAAGGGGGGAGCCTAGGGGGACACCCCAGGAAGATAGAGCCAGAGGGGACTCAGAGGGGAGCAGTTGGAAATCGGGACCAGCGTCACCGCCAGAGAGCAGGGAAGAGGAAGGGCGCCAGGGATCAAGCGCTGGCAGCTCACAACAGGGGGGAGGGCACGAGTCAGGAGTGGCCACACCTCCATCGGGGAGCGAAGAAACGGTCAGACGGAAAGTGGAAGGTTGGGCGCGCGCGCCAAGTTCAAATGCACAGGAAGGTGGCGCAGTAGGCAGCCCGGAAAGGGAGCCAGGTCCTAAAGCCCGCCGAAAGGAGGGAGAAGAGTCAGGGGGGTCAGCGTCAGCGTCAGAGGAATCCCGGAAGGAAGAGACCCCGGGGGGCAGAGGGACCCAGAGAAGAACAGTCAGGCGGAAAAGGTGGAGCAGGGCTAGGATATTAAGTTGGTGTACAAGGGGCGGAGACTCAGACGGAGCTTCGCCGATCTAACCATTAGACGTAGGGTTGCACGCAGCAGCTTGAGAATGGAAACTGTAACTCAATAAAGACTTTTATTTAATGATCGCTGGCTAGCGTGATCCTCTGTGACTAGGATCTGGAAGCAACTCTGACAGAATGATTCTGGTTTCTTAACAAAAGTCTATTTAAACATTTTTTTCAATTCATTATATATCATTTCCCAATAATTCCTAATCTTTTTGCATTCCCCCCAGATGGCCCCATGGACCAGAGCACACCAGGCACTCCTGTCTTCCACTGCCTCCCACAGTTTGGTCAGACTCATGTTTGTAGCTTTGAGAACACTGTCCAATCATCTCATCTGTCGTCCCCTTCTCGTGCCCTCAATCTTTCCCAACATCAGGGTCTTTTCTCTTCTCATGTGGCCAAAGTATTGGAGCCTCAGCTTCACGATCTGTCCTTCCAGTGAGCACTCAGGGCTGATTCCTTAAGAATGGATACATTTGATCTTCTTGCAGTCCATGGGACTCTCAAGAGTCTCCTCCAGCACCATAATTCAAAAGCATCAATTGTGAAATGTGCAATTGTGCGGTAGTTGGAGCATTCTTTGGCACTGCCCTTCTTTGGGATTGGGATGTAGACTGATCTTCTCCAATCCTCTGGCCACTGCTGAGTTTTCCAAACTTGCTGGCATATTGAGTGTAGCACCTTAACAGCATTATCTTTTAAAATTTTAAATAGTTCAGCTGGAATACCATCACTTCCACTGGCCTTGTTATTTGCAGTGCTTTCTAAGGCCCATTTGACTTCACTCTCCAGGATGTCTGACTCAAGGTCAGCAACCACATTACCTGGAGTGTACTTTGCTTTCTTGCATTTCCTTTTCATTGGGATGGTTTTAGTTGCTGCCTCCTGTAATAATGCTATGAGCCTCCATCCATAGTTCTTCAGGCACTGTCCATCAAATCTAAATCCTTAAACCTGTTCCTCACTTCCACTGTGTATTCATAAGGGATTTGACTTATTGTATCTTACCGGCCCAGTGGTTTTTCCTACTTTCTTCAGTTTAAGCTTGCCTTTTGCTCTAAGAAGCTGATGATCTGAGCCACAGTCAGCTCCAGATCTTGTTTTTGCTGACTGTGTAGAGCTTCTCCATCTTTGGCTGCAGAGAATATAATCAATCTGATTTTGATGCTGCCCATCTGGTGATGTCCATGTGTAGAGTCGTCTCTTGTGTTGTTGGAAAAGAGTGTTTGTGATGAACAGCTTGTTCTCTTGGCAGAATATTAGCCTTTGCCCTGCTTCATTTTGAACTCCAAGGCCAAACTTGCCAGTTGTTCCTTTTCTCTCTTGACTTCCTACTTTAGCATTCCAATCCCCTATAATGAGAAGAACATCCTTCTTTGGTGTCATTTCCATAAGGTGTTGTAAGTCTTCATAGAATTGGTCAATTTCAGTTTCTTCAGCACCAGTAGTTGGTGCATAAACGGATTACTGTTTGCCTTGGATTCGTATCGAGATCATTCTATCATTTTTGAGATTGCATCCCAGTACAGCTTTTGCCACTCTTTTGTTGACTATGAGGGCCACTCCATTTCTTTTACGGGATTCTTGCCCACAGTAGTAGATAAGATGGTCATCCGAACAGAATTCGCCCATTCCCGTCCATTTTAGTTCTCCGATGCCCAGGATGTCAATATTTATTTTTGCCATCTCATTTTTGACCACATCCAACTTACCCAGGTTCATGGTTCTTACATTCCAGGTTCCTATGCAATATTTTTCTTTACAGCATTGGAATTTCCTTTCGCTTCCAGGCATATCCGCAACTGAGCATCCTTTCGGCTTTGGCCCAGCCGCTTCATCAGCTCTGAATCTACTTGTCCTCCGCTCTTCCTCAGTAGCATGACGCCTTCCGACCTGAGGGGCTCATCTTCCAGCGTCATAACTTTTATATGCCTGTTGTCTTTGTCCATGGAGTTTTCTTACTTTGTCCATGTTTTCTTTGTCCATGGAGTTTTCTTATTGGAGTGGCTTTCCGGTTCCTGCTCCAGGTGGATCACGTTTGGTCAAAACTCTCCACTATGACCTGTCCATCTTCGGTGGCCCTGCACGGCATAGCTCATAGCTTCTCTGAGTTATTCAAGCCCCTTTGCCACGGCAAGGCAGTGATCCATGAAGGGGCTTTCTTTACATTTCCAACAAGTTTTTGATCCCTTTTTATACATTTTGACCACTTTCTCTGGTCTTATATACCATCTATACATCATTTTCATATAATTTCCTATAATTTCATATCTTTCAATAAGATACAATCTGGAAATTTTAGGTTCACCTTCCACATCTTTTCCCAATCTTTAAGTTGTATATTATGACCTAAATCCTGAGCCCACTTTATTTGTGCTGACTTCACCATTTCATCTAACTTTACCCTATAAAGTAAAAGATTGTACGTTTTTAAAAATAATTTTGTATCACTCTCAACTATCTCTTTTTGAAAGTTTGAAACTGTATAGCTAAAACCTTTCTTATTATCTTCATTTAACTGTCTATGTAACCAGCTTTGTAAAAAGGTCTCATATCCTTTCAATCTTAACCCTTTTCCCGCCTCTATTAATAATTCTCTATATGTTGGCCAATTTCTTCCCTTACTGTGGTTTTAGTGCTAATGCTTCCACCGGCGAGAGCCACCATGGGGTTTTTGGTTCTAGACCTTATATTTATTCCAAACTTTTATAAGCGTTTTTCTTTTTATATATTATGAAAACCTTTATGTTTTTTATCTTTTCCGTACCATAAATATGAATGCCTGTTATACAGGGATTCTAAATCCTTGGCATAGATCCAAATTCTGCTCTTTTCCTCCCAAGAGGGTCTCAGTAAAAAGACCTTGTAAGCTAAATTAAATGTAAAATGTTGCTCATACTAGGGCTTGATCCTAAAAAGATATCTCATCAATGATATTTGGTTAGCTCTTAAATATCTTGAGTGACTCTTACTAGCTCAGCTTGTCTGATGGATTTGAAAAGACACTTTTTTTTCTCCCCTTGTAACAATCATTATGAAGTGCTCTCTGTGTTCGCAGAACATAAGCCAATAACCCTCCAGACAAGCCAGTGAAGTAGTGAAAACCTTTTCTCTTGACCAGGTTATCTTTTAGGAAGATAGGCTGAGCAGAGTCTAGTTCAAGTCCTGGGCTTGGACTGTATACAATAGCCCAGCTGGACATCATAAGAAGAGGATGCTGCATGTCGTGTGGCATTGTTTAGATGGAAATCCTTTAGAAGCAAAAACCTCAAATCACCGAGACACTTCCTTGCAGACACTTGCATTCCCTAGACTAGGTGTTTGGTTGGAAAGCAGGCAGGTGCAGACTGGAGATTAGGAAGGCAGTGCCCTGTTTGCACTAGTAGGCCAGGCTCTGCTGGGACCTGCCCCTCCTGATCTGGTGCAAAGTAGTCTGAGGACCCAAAGTTGGGGAAGCCTGGTCTGCATAACTAGCAGACTCTCTTCAGAGTTTCTCCTCGCCCTGCTTGGCTGAATCTGGTAAGGATTTTGTTTCCCCCTTGCCCTGACATGCTAGCTCTGGTGTGGAAGAATTCATACTTGGCATTGCAGAAGGCCTCACCTTCAGTGCCTGATGCTGCCAGTTAAGAGTCTCAGATAGCAAGCAAAGGGAGGGACCACTGCTTTCCAAGCCTTGTACCCTTCAGATGTTTGGGACTACAAATCTCATCGGTCCCAGTAAGAATGGGCCCAGGCTGGGGAAGGCCTACCAGAGAAATAGAAAGGACACAAGTGGCTCTGACCTCCTTGCACCTGGCAAAGGGGTTCAGGGCGAGAGACAGAAAGCCTCGTGCCTAATACTTCAACCATGTCCCCAGTTGCCATCGCAGCTTGAGCTGCAAACAGGATCATGTTCAGAACTTGACCTCACAGCCTGCAAACTTGCAATTTTATGCTGTTAAAACACACTCTTGCTTTTTATAGAATCATAGAATCATAGAGTTGGAAGAGACCACAAGGGCCATCGAGTCCAACCCCCTGCCAAGAAGGAAACACCATCAGAGAACTCCTGACATATGGTTGTCAAGCCTCTGCTTAAAGACCTCCAAAGGAGACTCCACCACACTCCTTGGCAGCAAATTCCACTGTCGAACAGCTCTTACTGTCAGGAAGTTCTTCCTAATGTTGAGGTGGAATCTTCTTTCTTGTAGTTTGGATCCATTGCTCCGTGTCCGCTTCTCTGGAGCAGCAGAAAACAACCTTTCTCCCTCTGTGACATCCTTTTATATATTTGAACATGGCTATCATATCACCCCTTAACCTCCTCTTCTCCAGGCTAAACATGCCCAGCTCCCTTAGCCGTTCCTCATGACATCGTTTCCAGGCCTTTGACCATTTTGGTTGCCCTCCTCTGGACACGTTCCAGTTTGTCAGTGTCCTTCTTGAACCGTGGTGCCCAGAACTGGACACAGTACTCCAGGTGAGGTCTGACCAGAGCAGAATACAGTGGCACTATTACTTCCCTTGATCTAGATGCTTCCCTCCTATTGATGCAGCCCAGAATTGCATTGGCTTTTTAAGCTGCCGCGTCACACTGTTGGCTCATGTCAAGTTTGTGGTCAACCAAGACTCCTAGATCCTTTTCACATGTACTGCTCTCAAGCCAGGTGTCACCCATCTGGTATTTGTGCCTCTCATTTTTATTTTTATTTTGCCCAAGTGCAATACTTTACATTTCTCCCTGTTAAAATTCATCTTGTTTGTTTTGGCCCAGTTTTCTAATCTGTCAAGGTCATTTTGAAGTGTCCTCTTATTTCACAGAAAATTATCTTTAGGCATAAAAAGAGCAATAATAGCCTGTAACTGACTGTAATCAATCAATTATAAGTATCACTGCAATCGGACCAGTCTTACTGGACGCAGATGTAGCTTGTCTGATCCATGACATGAAAACCCTTTGAGAGCCCAAGCCTGAACAAAAGTTCAAGACCCTCTGATAGTTGAAAAATGCATTAACTGCTTGTGATGAAGCTGTTTTCCTCTTAATTGTTCACTTATCCGTCCGACTACCAGTTGGAGAGAAAGGGTGGGCTCCCACAGGCTCTTCTGCTTCTTTCCCTGCCTGCTTTTTTAAGCAGGAAAGGAAAAGAACACTCAGACCACAGCACAAAAGAAAGGCCATTTGCATTTGAACTTGAGAGATCCCCTCCCCATTCTTGCATATTATGGGCACACTGATTCTGGATTAGTTGGCAACCCTACAGCTTTCCCCAAACTACATACAGTATCTGGGTAGCCTCATACATTTAGGTGAGAGGGGGTGATTTAATCAAAGCCAGCATATAGAGGGGGAGATAGGATTGGGGCAAATTTTCCAGCTGCCCGTAGAGAGAGCTTGCAGTGATGAGAACAAACCCACCCCCCCCCCGCTTCCTAGCTGCCTTTTCTCATCCAAGTCTCATGTTGCTATCTTGTTTTAAGTCTGTTACTTCTATTACAGCCCCCCCTTTTTTTCTGCTGCATTTTCAAGCCAGCAAGGGGGCGGGGGAAGAACCACACTAATCTAGGCTGGTCTCTCTACTTTTGAAAGCCAGCAGCCTGCCCATTTATCTGGGCTTTGTTTTTGTTTTCTAAATCGGGCAGGTGTTTTTTACTGCAAATTTTAAGTCTCAGCCACACTGATCTCCCCGCTCTTTTCATAATTTCTTCTAGGCTGGGGAATTTTCCAATTACCCACCCCCCGATCTCTTAATGAGGGATATAGTGATGGGATGGGGGAAGTCGTGGGACAGCCCCCTTACTTGAGGCCCCCCTTTCTCCCCTCTCACAGCCATGCTGGAAGTTTGGCAGCTGTCTTTTTGCTCATTCTGGGCTAGTCTCGGCAAACCTGCCTTTTTCTTTCCCCTCTCCTCAGCTGTAGAAAGGAAGGGGGGGGAAAGCTGTTTCGTTCCCTCGACACAGGTATTGTAAGGCTTAAAGTTTTTAAGCATCAATCCTTGGTGTCTTATAGCAGCCACATTTGGTAAGGGATTCTAATCATTCAAGGGATCTAGTAATTCCAATTTCTGCTGGTTTTGGTGGGTATTCCCCTTCTACCTTTTAACTGCTTGCTGGCCTTTTTCTTCAGCTTTGCAGGATTAATTTGAAAGGATTCATGGAACTTTTCTGCAGGACTTCTTCTAGTCTTCAAGAAATACCTATGCTATGCTAGCCTCATTTTTTCAATTTTTATTAAACTTTTTCCACATGTACCTTTCCAACAATTTTAATGCAGCTTATAAAGACAATAGCTGTCTCAAAAATGTGGGTCATCTTTTCTTTTCTTCCGGGTTGGCGCCTCCGGCAATGGCAGAGCTCCTCCGATCGGGAGGAACTAGCTCCGTGAAAACCAGGGTCTGACCGCCACGGCAAAGGCGGAGACCCACTGAAATCACAAGTGGGAGAAGCTTGTGAACTTGGGATCCTCGCGGTTTCGGGGATCCGGAGGGACGTGGGGTGAGTGGCGCGGTGCTTCGAATTGACTGCTTTTTTCGCGGAGTGAAGCCGCATTGCTGTTGCTGGAGAGCGCTGACTTTTTCCTGTGGACAATTGGACTTTAAACAACTACCCGTGAGTAGAACGTAAAATTGGATCTTCAAATAATTTAATTTGGCACCGAAACGGGGGTTTTAAACAGGAAGTCCACCTTCCCGTTTTTTGTAAATAGATTGAAGCAAAGACATAATAAGCTAAAGTCTTTGGAAGCTTTTGGCAAAGGATTGAATTTTCATCGGTTAAAGTTACAAAACCCCCCCTGGAAGCAGGAGAAGGGGGGGTTGGACAGCGAGCCTGCAGGAGGGAGTGAAAAATCAAATTATCACTGCTCCGAACCTGGAAAAGGGCTGCCAGAAAAAGGGAAATTTTGGGAGAGTTCATTGACTGTGAACAGAACATTTTTGACAACTAGTTATATAAGAGAAAGATACTGTTTCCATTGTCCTCTTCTGCGTTTAAAAAAGAGGAAAAGTAACTGGAAAGTGAAACTATTTTTATGGTCTGAATTGTGCTTGAAAGGACTGATACAAGTGGAGACTGTTTCCCTCTAGAGGGAGTTTTTGAAACTGTCACAGGACTGCACCAGCTGTATGATAAGTAAGTGTGAGAACTAGAGTTTGACCTTGGACCACTCAGAATGTTGATAGGAGAAACCATTGTGACGGTGTTATGTAAGATAAGCTATTCGCTGGAACAGCTCCATAAGAAGACAGATGTCACTTCTTTTAAAATTGACAATTTGGACCAAAAAGTAACTAATTGGAGTCAAAAAGTGAGCATTAATACAGGAACAATTCAGGACTTGGCACAAGAAACTACTTTGGTTGGACAGATTGCGGAGGAGAAAGAGAAAGCTGTGGTGGCTGAGCCTAAAGTAATACAAGTGGGATTTTCAGCCACACAGAAGCAAATTGAGGACTACAAGTTGAGGCCTTCTATGATTGAATCTAGAAAAAGTCAGATTTTGAAGATTGGATCCCGGCTTGGACAGAAGAAGGAAGGAAAGATCCTTCTATTCAGGGATTAACTGACTTTTGGGACATGGACTTGGGTTTGGAGGAGACTGGAGTTTTGGGGGCCTTGGGACTTGGAGGAATATTGAAATATGTCATGAAACATCTTATAGACCTCAGCCTTAACTATGGAAATTTGGCTGAATTGTCCGGAAGGAATAAAAGTATTGCTAGGTTGGAGTTTTCTCGAGATTTGCTTTTTGGCACTAAAGAATATGAAGAAGACCTGCAGAAGGGACCTGGAAAAGACTTAAGAGCCTCGGACATAAGATCTCCAGGTTGATGGACTATATGGATTTGACGGAAAGGACTGGCAGAATCCGAAACCAGGGAGAGATGGTGGATGAAGATTAGAGATTTTAAAGTTTATATATAGAAATATTGCAAAATTAATGAATGATAGAAAAATGGTGGAAAGAAATTTTATGGCTTTAGTAGAAATGTTATAAGGATCTATGAGTATTTAGTTTTTAATGATAAAAAATATGTTAAGATATTTATAATAAGACAGAAAATAGAGAAAGATGGAAAGGGTTTGCTGAAACAATTAATAGAAGTGGAATACAAAAAGGGAGGTGAGAGGAAGTAGAGGAAACAAGGGAATGAAAAATAGAGTATGGAAGGTGTGATTTATGTTTTTAAATGGTGATTGTTTTGTTTAGGGTTAGGGTTTTGTTTAGTTTAGTTCAATGTGATTAGGTTGTGTTTTGTATTGTTATATATTGTATTGTATTGTTCTTTTTTCCCCTTTCTTTGTTCTTTCTGTTTTGTTTCTTTTCTTTTCCTTTTCTGTAATTTTTAAAAGTAATATATATATATATATATATTTAAATCTTTTCCTTTCTTTTGCGTTTCCTGTGGTCATGGAACTTTCAGCCGCTTCCTTATTTATGGACAAAATGACGAGGTCAGGATTCATAAATTTTTATTATTTCGGCCATGAGCAAATTAAATTCTTGCCCTCTTTATGCACAGAGAATTGCCCAAAAGCTCATAAGATTTCATTTCGGCCAAGAGAAGACTAAACTCCCTGTCCCTCTTATGTACAAGAGACGGCCAAGGCCTGTAAAATTTCATCTTCATTTTTTTCAATAATTCTTGCCTTTTACCTTCAGCAAAATTTTTGCCCCCTTATTTACAGGTTCAGAAGGTTTTCAGGCTTATTTATCCTAATCATGAATTGTATGGGCTTAGACTTTTAATTGGGCCTTGCTTAATAGCATTTCAGATATCTACGGTAGTGAACCAGGTCAGCATTGTCCTCCTCTCACTATCCTTCTCTCAACTTGCATATACCTTCTGGGTATATGCATATACCAGCTGACTTATTCATCTCAGCAACCTTCAATTCAACAAGCCCTTATTACTTTTGCCCTCTTGAAACACATTCTCTGGCTTTTCCTGCTTCCTTCTCTTCAGTCTCCTACCTCAACACCTTCCTGCCTTTTGCAACTCCAATACTGCCTGTCCACAAGAACCAACATCCTCTACACAGACTCGAAAAATGGGGCTTATAGGAAAAAGTGGCATCTATCCTTTGTTGAAATTTTGCAATTTACGGTGGCATTAATTTTTCTACCAATTTTGGACTTTCTGAATGAGGCAATCCCTTTTTCATTGCCATGAACTGAGCATAGGGGGAAGAATTCTCTCCTCCGGTACCAAAGAGGATTGACTCCCCCACCCCTTAGCTCTTTGAGGGCTTATTTAGCATTACCAATTATTTGCAAGCCAAATTAATTTGCATCCTGCCTTTCAAGCCAATTTAAGAGCAATTCCATGCAATAAATCAATATGATTTTAAAACATGACTTTTAAAATGAAAAACCCACATCAAATTCAACAATTATTTGAACAATATGGAATAACATTATCTTTCAACATGTAGCGGAATAAAACAGAAATCCCTTCTTCAGCAAACTTCAATGTGTAAGCAGATATTGGAAGATGGTAAAAGAAGAAGAAAAATTCTGCTCCACCAACCACAGGCACTTTTACTCTGCATTTTGCTTAATAAAGTATGTTTCACCTCTCAGATATTCTTACTCATCCTCACACAATTTTTGAGCATGCTGTTTGCAGGTCCCTGTTGACCTGTACAACCTTTACCAGTAACCTAGGGGAATAGGCTTCTCATGGGCCCTGTTGCTGTGATCCTGAGTTGCCCTTGGAAGCTTGATCAAGGCTTCCCTTCTCTGGGGTTGTCCAGAGGCGTATAACTAATACCGGTATTTTTTAAAACACTCACTCATACTGTTAAATTCTCTCTCTCTCTCTCTCTCTCTCTCTCTCCACACACACACACACACACACACACACACACACACACATTATATGTAATTCCCTTTCTCCTGCTACTGCAGGGGCCCTTTGGACCTTACTCCTGTCATGGTCTTTTTCCTGGAACCGGTTGCCTTTAAAGTGTGGCCTCCCGGCGCCAGGAACGGGGAAGGATGACTCTCTTCGGAAATCCCCGAGTGTGCGCTTGAGTCAGGATTCGCTTCCTCAGCTAATAAGAATGATGCCAAATAAAATAAATTCAGATACAATCAATGAGACGATATACCAAAACAAAACAATAATACTTCACCAAAGAAGAGGTCTGAGAGGGTACCTAGGCTACAAATGGTTCAGTTTTCACTAAGTAGTGTAATTAGCTGATACTGTTAGTTAGTACAAAGTTGCATGATAAAGACCTCCAGCAGGTGAATTAGATGACATCTAGATTTCAAGGTACAGCACCTAATACACACAACACCAGCAATACAGATAACAGCAACACTTACAACTGCAAACCCAAACCTGGAATTACACAAAACAATTTAGGTCTAGTTCAGTGTTTAAACCTTTGGGGTGTAAGGCTTTAAAAAAGGAAAATCAACCTGGCTTCTTGCTGATGTAACAGTTTGACAAAGTCCCTCCTCGTCCCAGGTTTAATTTTTGTGCTAGCAATATCCTGGCCACAGTTGTAGCATACATGAAATGTTTTTTCTTTTCTTTTGGCAAATCTTGACCTGAAATGCCTAGCAAAAAAGCATCTGGATTTTTCACAAAGGTTATCTTAAATATTTTTTTCAATTCATTAGAAATTATTTCCCAATACTTTTAAATTAATTTACAATTCCACCACATATGAAAGAATGTACCCTCTTTTTCTTTACATTTCCAACACTTATTGGAGCCTGTTTTGAACATTTTTGCCATCTTCACAGGTGTAATATACCATCTATACATCATTTTCATATAATTCTCTTTTAGCAGTACATAGTGAATTTTAAATTCACTTTCCATAACTTCCCAGTCTTGTATGTTGTGTCCAATATCTTGTGCCACACTTAATCATTACACTTTTCACCTCCTCATCTTTAGTTTCCTATTCTAATAATAAATTATACATTTTCTTTAGGAGTTTGGTGTTCTCATCTATAATTTCTCTTTGGAATCTAGCTATGGTGCAACTGAATCCTTTTCTTGTTATCTTCTTTTAAAATCTCATTTATTTGATGATGTTGCAGCCAATCATAAACATCATCTTTTATTTCATTAAACTCCTTGAGTTTTAATTTCCCTTCTCTCTCTTCTATATGCCGGCCATTCTCTTTCCATATTTAATCTTTTTAATTGGGATACCAACCATTGAGTCTTTTGTTCTAATAGATATTTCCCCCATACTTTTAAGAGTGATTTCCTAATTGTGTGGTTAGGAAACCCTTTATGTACCTTCCCTTTATTATACCATAGATATGCATGCCATCCAAATCTGTTATCATGTCCTTCCAGATCTAACAAATATGTATTTTCTAATTTGATCCAATCCCGGAGCCAAGTAACACAAACCGCTTCATAATAAAGTTTAAAATCTGGAAGGGAGAATCCTGCTCTGTCTTTATGTCTGTATCGTATATTTTATACTTGGTTGCTTCCCTTTCCAGATGAATTTTGAAACATCTTTTTGCCATTTTTGAAAGCATATTGTGCTACTTATAACTGGAATTGTCTGGAATAGAAACAACATTTTTGGCAATGTGTTCATCTTTGTCAGAGTTGCTTCCAGATCCTAGCTCACAGAGGATCACGCTAGCCAGCGATCATTAAATAAAAGTCTTTATTGAGTTACAGTTTCCATTCTCAAGCTGCTGCGTGCAACCCTACGTCTAATGGTTAGATCGGCGAAGCTCCATCTGAGTCTCCGCCCCTTGTACACCAACTTAATATCCTAGCCTTGCTCCACCTTTTCCGCCTGACTGTTCTTCTCTGGGTCCCTCTGCCCCCCGGGGTCTCTTCCTTCCGGGATTCCTCTGACGCTGACGCTGACCCCCCTGACTCTTCTCCCTCCTTTCGGCGGGCTTTAGGACCTGGCTCCCTTTCCGGGCTGCCTACTGCGCCACCTTCCTGTGCATTTGAACTTGGCACGCGCGCCCAACCTTCCACCTTCCGTCTGACCGTTTCTTCGCTCCCCGATGGAGGTGTGGCCACTCCTGACTCGTGCCCTCCCCCCTGTTGTGAGCTGCCAGCGCTTGATCCCTGGCGCCCTTCCTCTTCCCTGCTCTCTGGCGGTGACGCTGGTCCTGATTTCCAACTGCTCCCCTCTGAGTCCCCTCTGGCTCTATCTTCCTGGGGTGTCCCCCTAGGCTCCCCCCTTGCCCTGGCCACTGGTGCTCCTTTCTGTGAATCTTCTGATTCACTGGAAAGACTCGGAGATCTCGGGTCGTCGTCATCACTCATCTTTTCTTCTGCCTCCTCTCCCTCGCTCTCTGTTTCCTCCCTTGCCCTTGCCTCTGCTCCTGAACCCCTGACATCCATCCCCCCCTCGAAGCCCCCTCTTCCCCCCTCCCCTCCTTCCGGTGCGGGATCTGGGTGCTGCCGTGTCAGGGGGACGAATGTCGGATACAGTTCGCTTCCCGTGGCGGGCCGCCATCCGAAGTCTTCCGGTTCTTCCTCCCTGCTCTCGTTGACGACGGTCACCTCCGCTTCCATCTCTGTGCCGCCGTGCTCGAAACCCGGGTCGTCCCCGAAAACGTCCATGTCCGTCTCTCCCTCGTTGCCTTCTGGAGACGTTGCTCGTCCTGGACCCTCCAGCCACCTTCTGCGGAACTGCTCCTCTGGTCGATCATCCCACCAATACGAGGGTTCTGAAGCAGATCCCGAGGGTGACCCCTCCGGGGAACGGGCGTCTCGTGTCGGTTCCTCGTCCGAGTCGAACCCCCGGAACGTGCTGGCTGAAAGCGTGGGCGTGAAAAGCCAGTCGTCGAAAAAGTCTGCTGGCATTGGCCTATGTGGGAAGAGGGCATGAAACTCTTCTTTGAGCAGAGGTTCGTCTAAAGCGTAGCCCGGCACCCAGCTGTTGGCACTGGCCGGGGTGCCCTCCTTGGCGAGAAGGTATTCTACCCCCTCTTCCCCCCATCTGGAGTCCAAAATCTCCGTGACTTCGTTGATGCGCTCCTCCTGTGCCACTCCCCCTTGCCCGGTTCTCTCTCGGAGCGGACCCGGTGCCGTTCCCGGTTCCTGAAACCTGTGAGGTGCCTTGTAGGGAGTGAGCACCGATCTGTGGAACACCGGATGCATTCTGGAACCCTCCGGAAGAGCCAGCCTGAAAGCCACCGGGTTGACCTGTTCTTCGACTTGGTAGGGCCCCAGTTGTTTATGCCCTAGTTTCTTCTTCGCCAACGACCTGGCCGGCACTGCGTGGGCTGCTAACCAGACCCAGTCTCCCACATGGATCTCTTCGCCAACCCTTCTGTGTTTGTCCGCTTGTACCTTGTATGCGTGTTTAGCCAGCTCCAGGTGCCGCCGCAGCTGATCGTGGACCTCCTGCAACTCCGACGCGAACGCATCTGCTGTCTGCGGCTCCCCCTCCCCCATTCTTTCCAGTCCCGGGAAGGTTCTGGGGTGCCTCCCGTTGTTGGCGAAGAACGGCGTGACCCCCGTGGACACGTGCTTCGTGTTGTTGTAGGCAAACTCGGCGAGAGGCAGGTAATCCACCCACGTCGCAGGCTGTTGATTCGCATAACATCTCAGGTACTGCTGCATGATGGCATTGACCCGCTCCGCTTGCCCGTTGGTCTGCGGGTGTCTAGCCGACGCCAGGTTGATCTTGACGTTCAGGAAGCCCATCAGCCTCTGCCAGAAGTTCGAGATGAACTGTCGCCCTCGGTCGGACAGAATAGACCGCGGCAGACCGTGAACCCTGAACACGTGGTCTATGAACAGTTTGGCGGTTTGTTCCGCCGTGGCCACCTTCGCACACGGAATGAAATGTGCCATCTTGGAGAACAAGTCCACCACCACCAGCACAGCCGTCTTGCCCCTCGAGCTGGGCAGATCCGTGACAAAGTCCAGGGCCACTCTCTCCCATGGTTCGAACGGAGTTTGCAGCGGTTCCAGCAGTCCGGCCGGCGGTCTGTGCACTGGTTTGGCCCTCTGGCAGGTGTCACACCTAGCCACGTAGTCCGCGACTTCCCCTCTCATTCCGGGCCACCAGAAGTCTCTGGCTACTAATTCCACCGTCTTCTCCTTGCCAAAGTGCCCAGCAGTGGGCGCGTCGTGCAGCTGCTGCAGTACCTTGGCGCGAAGTTCGTCTCCCGGCACGTAGATGGCCCCTTTACGGATGAGCAAACCATCTCGCAGCTGGAACTCGTCGGTCGCTGCCTTGCCCCTGTGCACCTCTGCCATCTTTGCTTGCGCGAAGGAGTCATCCTGCAACGCTCGTCGCACCGCATCCAGGTCAACTGTTGCCGCCGCGCACGCCCACACTGTCGGTGCGAAGATGTGCATGGCGGCCGCTGGCGTTGCCTCCTCCAGATACTGTGGCTTACGGGAGAGAGCATCCGCCATGATGTTGGTGTCCCCCGGGACATACTCTATTCGGAAGTCGAAATTCGCAAAGAACTCAGCCCAACGTATCTGCCTCTGGTTCAGGAACTGTGCCGTGCGCCAGTGCTCTAGATTCTTGTGGTCCGTGCAGACCTGCACCGTGTGCTTGGCGCCGATCAGGAAGTGCCTCCACGCTTTGAACGCTGCATGAATGGCCAGCAACTCCCTGTCCCAGATGGTGTAGTTCTGTTCGGACTTGCTGAGCTTCCTTGAGTAAAACGCTCCCGGCCTCCAAACCCCCTGCGGGTCTTTCTGCAGCAGGACTGCTCCCACGGCTCTGTCCGAAACGTCTGTCTCCACCCTCATCGGCCTGCTGGGGTTGACATGAAGCAGCTGCTCTTCCGACGCGAAGAGACGCTTGAGTGCCTGAAAGGACTGCTCCGCCTGCTCTGTCCAGATGAACTTCTTTTTCTTGGAGCTGAGCGTGTCCGTGATGGCCGCTGTCTGCATCGCAAAGCCTTTGATAAACTTGCGATAGAAGTTCGCGAAGCCGACAAACCGTTGGACCTCCTTCCGGTTGCGTGGGCTTTTCCAATCCAACACTGCTCGGACCTTGGCGCTGTCCATGGCGAGCCCTTTATCAGACAACTTGTAGCCCAGGAAATCCACCTCCGTCACGTCGAATTGGCACTTCTCCAGCTTGGCGTAAAGCCTATGTTGCTGTAGCCTGCTCAGCACTTCCGTGACGTGTCTGTCATGCTCCTGCTGCGATTCCGAAAAGATCAGGATGTCATCCAAGAAACAGACGCACGTCTTGTAGAGGAGCCCCGCCAACACGTGATGCATGAAAGCTTGAAAAACGTGGGAGCCATTTTGCAATCCAAAAGGCATAACTCTATATTCGTAGGTGCCCAGGGGCGTGAACATGGCTGTCTTCCACTCATCTCCTTCCCGCATGCGAATGAGGTTGTATGCCCCTCGCAGGTCCAACTTGGTGAACACTCTGCCCTTCCGTACCTTTGCGAGGAGGTCGTCGATGCGGGGCATGGGGAAGTCCGATGGCTTGGTCACACTGTTCAAGATGCGATAGTCCACTACAAGTCTTTTTGGGGGCGTGTCCCGCTTCTTAACAAAGAATACCGGACTGCCCCCCGTTGCCTTGGACTCTCGGATGAAACCGCGCTCCAAATTATGATCTATGAACTCTTTGAGTTCCTGCAGTTCGTCCTCAGACATGGAATACAGCTTCCCTTTGGGCAGCACCGCCCCCGGCAGCAGGTCAATTTTGCAGTCATATGGTCTGTGGGGGGGGTAGCCTGTCTGCCTCCTTCTCGCAGAAAACCTCCAAAAATTCTGCGTACTTGTGGGGAACCGCTTGCAGCGTGCCTAGCTGCCGCTGTGACTCCTCTTCCTCTCCTTCCTGCCTGGGCACGATGCAGTGTTCAGCGCAAAAGGAAGAGCCGAAGGTCAGCTGCCTCTGGTACCAAGCCAGCGTCGGGCTGTGCTTGTCCAGCCAACTCATGCCCAATACAATGGGCGTGTCCGATAGTTGAGTGACATTGAAGCTGATGATTTCCCTGTGATTCCCAAGTCGCATCACCATTGGTGGCGTCTGCTTCACCACTTGCCCCCCTAGCAGCTCCCTGCCATCCACCGTGACAACCTGCAGGGGCAGCGTGGCAGGCAGCAACTGTATAGCGTGCCGGTCGACAAAGTCCTGCCCTATAAAGTCCGCATTGCTTCCGGAGTCAATGGTGATTGGCACGTCCATGGTGAGTCCATTGGGCAGCTGGAGCGACGCGGTGAGCCTCACTACTGGTTTGGGCGGGAGGGGATCCATGGGCTGTAAAATCTCTGGGGACTGCTTCACTGACACGTCTGGCTGGGCCCCAGTGCCTCTTCCTCCAACCAGACTCCGTCGTTTCCCTGCTGTGGTTGTCCTTGCTGCGTTGCTGCAGTTACCATTGCTGAGGCTGCAGTGTGCTTGTGGAGCCTCTGGGGACACTCTTTCGCCATATGCTGTGGATCATCGCAGATGTAACACTTCCTGTTCCCTCTAGGAGGCTTCGCTTTTACTGCTGCCGGTGCTAGGGCTCTGGCTGCTGACTGAGCCCTTGCACCTCCAACCTCCATAGGTTCCGCTCCTCCTCCTGGCGGAGGCGTGGATTGCGCACGCGCTGCTTCTCTGGGAAGGAAGGAGGAGCCCCTGGCTGGTTCGCGCCCTCCACGCCCTTCGTCCCTGCTCCACGGACGTTCTTCCAGCCGCACCCCCACCGCCAGCGCCCTCTGAACGATCTCCTGCGTGGTCCGGGGTCTCTCCCCCCTCGCAATTTCATCTTTAACCGAGCCGTGCAATCCCTCCCAAAACAGGTCTCTTACAGGAGCCGAATCTCTGTCCCATTCCAGGGCACTGACCAAAGCGAAAAAGCGGGCATGGTACTGCCTTACGCTGGCCCTCCCTTGCTTCAGTCCATGTATCTGCTGCCGAGCAAGATCCACGTCAATGCTTGATAAAAAGCACCCATCCATCGCTTTAATAAAGGCATCCGCATTTTGGAGCGCCGGATCCTTATCTCTCCACAAATTGCGCAGCCATGCTTTAGCATCTCCATGCAAATGGGACATGATGAATCCCACCTTCTCTTGCTCATCTCTAAAGTCTTTGTTCAGCAGTTGCAGTGCACACATTACATCTGCTCTAAAGTTGGGGTACTGTTGCAAATTCCCATCGAAGTGAGAGACCAGACCGCCTGTTCGTCTCCCCAACCCAATCCCCTCCGGTTTGGGTGTCAGTTGCCCTTGCTTCGTAAGCACTTCCAACCTGACCTGGAGATCCCTGTAGGCGGCAGCTGCGTCCTCCTCCCTCTTCCTGGATGCAAGAGCCTCGGCATTCAGTCGCGACACTGCTTCTCTGAGTTCCGCTATCTGCTGTTCGGCCGTCATGTTGTCTGCCGTTCGTGAGCTCGCTAGTAGGCACCCGCTTTCTCTCCTCTCCGCGAGGCTGTAGATGCCCACAATTTATTGAGATGGAGCTTACTGTCAGAGTTGCTTCCAGATCCTAGCTCACAGAGGATCACGCTAGCCAGCGATCATTAAATAAAAGTATTTATTGAGTTACAGTTTCCATTCTCAAGCTGCTGCGTGCAACCCTACGTCTAATGGTTAGATCGGCGAAGCTCCATCTGAGTCTCCGCCCCTTGTACACCAACTTAATATCCTAGCCTTGCTCCACCTTTTCCGCCTGACTGTTCTTCTCTGGGTCCCTCTGCCCCCCGGGGTCTCTTCCTTCCGGGATTCCTCTGACGCTGACGCTGACCCCCCTGACTCTTCTCCCTCCTTTCGGCGGGCTTTAGGACCTGGCTCCCTTTCCGGGCTGCCTACTGCGCCACCTTCCTGTGCATTTGAACTTGGCGCGCGCGCCCAACCTTCCACCTTCCGTCTGACCGTTTCTTCGCTCCCCGATGGAGGTGTGGCCACTCCTGACTCGTGCCCTCCCCCCTGTTGTGAGCTGCCAGCGCTTGATCCCTGGCGCCCTTCCTCTTCCCTGCTCTCTGGCGGTGACGCTGGTCCCGATTTCCAACTGCTCCCCTCTGAGTCCCCTCTGGCTCTATCTTCCTGGGGTGTCCCCCTAGGCTCCCCCCTTGCCCTGGCCACTGGTGCTCCTTTCTGTGAATCTTCTGATTCACTGGAAAGACTCGGAGATCTCGGGTCGTCGTCATCACTCATCTTTTCTTCTGCCTCCTCCCCCTCGCTCTCTGTTTCCTCCCTTGCCCTTGCCTCTGCTCCTGAACCCCTGACACCACCAAAGGGGGGGGGCTCTTTTCAAGTTTGTCTAGATCACCAATTGGTAGAACAGTGTGATAGATGGGTTGGAATTAGGTGGAACGAAGGAAGATTTGTGTTTAAACTGCTGTAACGGCTGATCATTAGATCCAATTGAAACAACACGCAAACGTAATAGGCTGTATAATAACAATTGCAGTCATTTACTAGAAACTACTAGGGACATAACATATTAAAATGTAGCTTATTTGGTTAGTTCTTTTTGCTGAGTTGCTCTTCTGATCCTTTCTTGCTCTCATCCTTTCTTGCAGGATGGCTTTTTTTCTAAAGAAAAAAAAAAAGAAAAGAAAATTTACCCAGATGAAGAGGCCCCTGCAGGCAGTATGCTGTTGGCATTGGTGAAGCCTTCACAATCAGCTGCAGAGGCCAGGAGGAAAACTCAGGCCCCACCAGTAGTCTTGCCAGGGTTGGTACAGCCGCAGACCAGCACTCTTCATCCGGTCAGCAGCAGGCAAGACTCGAGGCAGCAGCGGCCCTTGTCCCTGGCTCAAAAAGAAGAGCCTCGAGGACTCTGGGCCAGCGTTCCCAGAAGAGTAGGCAGAACCAGAACCCTTTTGGGTTTTCCTTGGCAAGGCCTGCATCATACAAGGCCGGGGTCTCTCTTGGTTTCCTTGATGCCTGGGTGCAAGTCCCCCCCACCTCACCCCTCCTTTTTAAGAGGCATGTAACATGGAGCAGGGACTTCCGGGTGGCTGCCCCTGTTCTGCATTGCTGGGGGTTGGACTAGGTGACCCCACAGGTGCCTTTAGACACTACAGTTCTATTATCCCTGTTCAGATATGGCATGCACCCGCTCATTGCAACAGTTGAGAAGCCCCCTGACAAAGAACTTGTCATCTTTTCTCGTGTATAACACGAGGTTTTTTACCCCCAAAATCATTGTCAAATTGGGGCTCCTCTACTACATGGGTAGTGCTTGAGGGGGCATGGGTGCTTGGTTGTAGCCACTAGGAGGAGATTTACAGCCATGATTTCTTTGCTGTGGAAAGGGCTGTTGTCGATTGGCTGCTGCTGTGGCAATCGGGCAGACGATAGGTGACTTGGTGGTTGATGCATGCAATTTGATTAATGGCTCCCCCCCCCAAAAAAGCTCTGGGCAACCCCTCCCCCAAAAAGCTTAACAAGTCTTGGCAATCTTCCCCCCATTTTCTAAATTTTGAGTACCCAAAAATACATGGAAATACATGGAAAAATGCGGTACCTTTGCCTCTCGTCTGCCTCATTTACTCATCTCTCTTTCTCTCTCTCTCTTTCTCAAGAACTCTCAGATGAAAACTTTGGGTACTTGTGCATGGGTAAGAAGATGCTGGGAGGAAGAACACTCAGGGAAACTTTGGAGATGATGAATAAGAGGGAAATTTTGGACACCATCCTCCAACACCTCCAGCCACCTCCCCAGGTGTGTGTGATGCAGGCTGGATTTGATTGAAATCAAATCGATTTAAACCACGATTCAAATCACTAGTCAGGAAAACTTGATTTAAATCATATTTTTACATTCTTGCTGGTATAATCTTAATATTTACAACCAGATGAAGGTTTCATTTTGGGAATAATTTTTCAGAGTTGTCAGAGCTGCTTCCAGATCCTAGCTCACAGAGGATCACGCTAGCCAGCGATCATTAAATAAAAGTCTTTATTGAGTTACAGTTTCCATTCTCAAGCTGCTGCGTGCAACCCTACGTCTAATGGTTAGATCGGCGAAGCTCCATCTGAGTCTCCGCCCCTTGTACACCAACTTAATATCCTAGCCTTGCTCCACCTTTTCCGCCTGACTGTTCTTCTCTGGGTCCCTCTGCCCCCCGGGGTCTCTTCCTTCCGGGATTCCTCTGACGCTGACGCTGACCCCCCTGACTCTTCTCCCTCCTTTCAGCGGGCTTTAGGACCTGGCTCCCTTTCCGGGCTGCCTACTGCGCCACCTTCCTGTGCATTTGAACTTGGCTCGCGCGCCCAACCTTCCACCTTCCGTCTGACCGTTTCTTCGCTCCCCGATGGAGGTGTGGCCACTCCTGACTCGTGCCCTCCCCCCTGTTGTGAGCTGCCAGCGCTTGATCCCTGGCGCCCTTCCTCTTCCCTGCTCTCTGGCGGTGACGCTGGTCCTGATTTCCAACTGCTCCCCTCTGAGTCCCCTCTGGCTCTATCTTCCTGGGGTGTCCCCCTAGGCTCCCCCCTTGCCCTGGCCACTGGTGCTCCTTTCTGTGAATCTTCTGATTCACTGGAAAGACTCGGAGATCTCGGGTCGTCGTCATCACTCATCTTTTCTTCTGCCTCCTCTCCCTCGCTCTCTGTTTCCTCCCTTGCCCTTGCCTCTGCTCCTGAACCCCTGACATCCATCCCCCCCTCGAAGCCCCCTCTTCCCCCCTCCCCTCCTTCCGGTGCGGGATCTGGGTGCTGCCGTGTCAGGGGGACGAATGTCGGATACAGTTCGCTTCCCGTGGCGGGCCGCCATCCGAAGTCTTCCGGTTCTTCCTCCCTGCTCTCGTTGACGACGGTCACCTCCGCTTCCATCTTTGTGCCGCCGTGCTCGAAACCCGGGTCGTCCCCGAAAACGTCCATGTCCGTCTCTCCCTCGTTGCCTTCTGGAGACGTTGCTCGTCCTGGACCCTCCAGCCACCTTCTGCGGAACTGCTCCTCTGGTCGATCATCCCACCAATACGAGGGTTCTGAAGCAGATCCCGAGGGTGACCCCTCTGGGGAACGGGCGTCTCGTGTCGGTTCCTCGTCCGAGTCGAACCCCCGGAACGTGCTGGCTGAAAGCGTGGGCGTGAAAAGCCAGTCGTCGAAAAAGTCTGCTGGCATTGGCCTATGTGGGAAGAGGGCATGAAACTCTTCTTTGAGCAGAGGTTCGTCTAAAGCGTAGCCCGGCACCCAGCTGTTGGCACTGGCCGGGGTGCCCTCCTTGGCGAGAAGGTATTCTACCCCCTCTTCCCCCCATCTGGAGTCCAAAATCTCCGTGACTTCGTTGATGCGCTCCTCCTGTGCCACTCCCCCTTGCCCGGTTCTCTCTCGGAGCGGACCCGGTGCCGTTCCTGGTTCCTGAAACCTGTGAGGTGCCTTGTAGGGAGTGAGCACCGATCTGTGGAACACCGGATGCATTCTGGAACCCTCCGGAAGAGCCAGCCTGAAAGCCACCGGGTTGACCTGTTCGTCGACTTGGTAGGGCCCCAGTTGTTTATGCCCTAGTTTCTTCTTCGCCAACGACCTGGCCGGCACTGCGTGGGCTGCTAACCAGACCCAGTCTCCCACATGGATCTCTTCGCCAACCCTTCTGTGTTTGTCCGCTTGTACCTTGTATGCGTGTTTAGCCAGCTCCAGGTGCCGCCGCAGCTGATCGTGGACCTCCTGCAACTCCGACGCGAACGCATCTGCTGTCTGCGGCTCCCCTTCCCCCATTCTTTCCAGTCCCGGGAAGGTTCTAGGGTGCCTCCCGTTGTTGGCGAAGAACGGCGTGACCCCCGTGGACACGTGCTTCGTGTTGTTGTAGGCGAACTCGGCGAGAGGCAGGTAATCCACCCACATCGCAGGCTGTTGATTCGCATAACATCTCAGGTACTGCTGCATGATGGCATTGACCCGCTCCGCTTGCCCGTTGGTCTGCGGGTGTCTAGCCGACGCCAGGTTGATCTTGACGTTCAGGAAGCCCATCAGCCTCTGCCAGAAGTTTGAGATGAACTGTCGCCCTCGGTCGGACAGAATAGACCGCGGCAGACCGTGAACCTTGAACACGTGGTCTATGAACAGTTTGGCGGTTTGTTCCGCCGTGGCCACCTTCGCACACGGAATAAAATGTGCCATCTTGGAGAACAAATCCACCACCACCAGCACAGCCGTCTTGCCCCTCGAGCTGGGCAGATCCGTGACAAAGTCCAGGGCCACTCTCTCCCATGGCTCGAACGGAGTTTGCAGCGGTTCCAGCAGTCCGGCCGGCGGTCTGTGCACTGGTTTGGACCTCTGGCAGGTGTCACACCTCGCCACGTAGTCCGCGACTTCCCCTCTCATTCCGGGCCACCAGAAGTCTCTGGCTACTAATTCCACCGTCTTCTCCTTGCCAAAGTGCCCGGCAGTGGGCGCGTCGTGCAGCTGCTGCAGTACCTTGGCGCGAAGTTCGTCTCCCGGCACGTAGATGGCCCCTTTACGGATGAGCAAACCATCTCGCAGCTGGAACTCGTCGGTCGCTGCCGTGCCCCTGTGCACCTCTGCCATCTTTGCTTGCGCGAAGGAGTCATCCTGCAACGCTCGTCGCACCGCATCCAGGTCAACTGTCGCCGCCGCGCACGCCCACACTGTCGGTGCGAAGATGTGCATGGCGGCCGCTGGCGTTGCCTCCTCCAGATACTGTGGCTTACGGGAGAGAGCATCCGCCATGATGTTGGTGTCCCCCGGGACATACTCTATTCGGAAGTCGAAATTCGCAAAGAACTCAGCCCAACGTATCTGCCTCTGGTTCAGGAACTGTGCCGTGCGCCAGTGCTCTAGATTCTTGTGGTCCGTGCAGACCTGCACCGTGTGCTTGGCGCCGATCAGGAAGTGCCTCCACGCTTTGAACGCTGCATGAATGGCCAGCAACTCCCTGTCCCAGATGGTGTAGTTCTGTTCGGACTTGCTGAGCTTCCTTGAGTAAAACTCTCCCGGCCTCCAAACCCCCTGCGGGTCTTTCTGCAGCAGGACTGCTCCCACGGCTCTGTCCGAAGCGTCTGTCTCCACCCTCATCGGCCTGCTGGGGTTGACATGAAGCAGCTGCTCTTCCGACGCGAAGAGACGCTTGAGTGCCTGAAAGGACTGCTCCGCCTGCTCTGTCCAGATGAACTTCTTTTTCTTGGAGCTGAGCGTGTCCGTGATGGCCGCTGTCTGCATCGCAAAGCCTTTGATAAACTTGCGATAGAAGTTCGCGAAGCCGACAAACCGTTGGACCTCCTTCCGGTTGCGTGGGCTTTTCCAATCCAACACTGCTCGGACCTTGGCGCTGTCCATGGCGAGCCCTTTATCAGACAACTTGTAGCCCAGGAAATCCACCTCGGTCACGTCGAATTGGCACTTCTCCAGCTTGGCGTAAAGCCTATGTTGCTGTAGCCTGCTCAGCACTTCCTTGACGTGTCTGTCATGCTCCTGCTGCGATTCCGAAAAGATCAGGATGTCATCCAAGAAACAGACGCACGTCTTGTAGAGGAGCCCCGCCAACCCGTGATGCATGAAAGCTTGAAAAACGTGGGAGCCATTTTGCAATCCAAAAGGCATAACTCTATATTCGTAGGTGCCCAGGGGCGTGAACATGGCTGTCTTCCACTCATCTCCCTCCCGCATGCGAATGAGGTTGTATGCCCCTCGCAGGTCCAACTTGGTGAACACTCTGCCCTTCCGTACCTTTGCGAGGAGGTCGTCGATTCGGGGCATGGGGAAGTCCGATGGCTTGGTCACACTGTTCAAGATGCGAAAGTCCACTACAAGTCTTTTTTGGGGCGTGTCCCGCTTCTTACCAAAGAATACCGGACTGCCCCCCGCTGCCTTGGACTCTCGGATGAAACCGCGCTCCAAATTATGATCTATGAACTCTTTGAGTTCCTGCAGTTCGTCCTCAGACATGGAATACAGCTTCCCTTTGGGCAGCGCCGCCCCCGGCAGCAGGTCAATTTTGCAGTCATATGGTCTGTGGGGGGGTAGCCTGTCTGCCTCTTTCTCGCAGAAAACCTCCAAAAATTCTGCGTACTTGTGGGGAACCGCTTGCAGCGTGCCTAGCTGCAGCTGTGACTCCTCTTCCCCTCCTTCCTGCCTGGGCACGATGCAGTGTTCAGCGCAAAAGGAAGAGCCGAAGGTCAGCTGCCTCTGGTACCAAGCCAGCGTCGGGCTGTGCTTGTCCAGCCAACTCATGCCCAATACAATGGGCGTGTCCGATAGTTGAGTGACATTGAAGCTGATGATTTCCCTGTGATTCCCAAGTCGCATCACCATTGGTGGCGTCTGCTTCACCACTTGCCCCCCTAGCAGCTCCCTGCCATCCACCGTGACAACCTGCAGGGGCAGCGTGGCAGGCAGCAACTGTATAGCGTGCCGGTCGACAAAGTCCTGCCCTATAAAGTCCGCATTGCTTCCGGAGTCAATGGTGATTGGCACGTCCATGGTGATTCCATTGGGCAGCTGGAGCGACGCGGTGAGCCTCACTACCGGTTTGGGCGGGAGGGGGTCCATGGGCTGTAAAATCTCTGGGGACTGCTTCACTGACACGTCTGGCTGGGCCCCAGTGCCTCTTCTTCCAACCAGACTCCTTCGTTTCCCTGCTGTGGTTGTCCTTGCTGCGTTGCTGCAGTTACCATTGCTGAGGCTGCAGTGTGCTTGTGGAGCCTCTGGGGACACTCTTTCGCCATATGCTGTGGATCATCGCAGATGTAACACTTCCTGTTCCCTCTAGGAGGCTTCGCTTTCACTGCTGCCGGTGCTAGGGCTCTGGCTGCTGACTGAGCCCTTGCACCTCCAACCTCCATAGGTTCCGCTCCTCCTCCTGGCGGAGGCGTGGATTGCGCACGCGCTGCTTCTCTGGGAAGGAAGGAGGAGCCCCTGGCTGGTTCGCGCCCTCCACGCCCTTCGTCCCTGCTCCACGGACGTCCTTCCAGCCGCACCCCCACCGCCAGCGCCCTCTGAACGATCTCCTGCGTGGTCCGGGGTCTCTCCCCCCTCGCAATTTCATCTTTAACCGAGCCGTGCAATCCCTCCCAAAACAGGTCTCTTACAGGAGCCGAATCTCTGTCCCATTCCAGGGCACTGACCAAAGCGAAAAAGCGGGCATGGTACTGCCTTACGCTGGCCCTCCCTTGCTTCAGTCCATGTATCTCCTGCCGAGCAAGATCCACGTCAATGCTTGATAAAAAGCACCCATCCATCGCTTTAATAAAGGCATCCGCATTTTGGAGCGCCGGATCATTATCTCTCCACAAATTGCGCAGCCATGCTTTAGCATCTCCATGCAAATGGGACATGATGAATCCCACCTTCTCTTGCTCATCTCTAAAGTCTTTGTTCAGCAGTTGCAGTGCACACATTACATCTGCTCTAAAGTTGGGGTACTGTTGCAAATTCCCATCGAAGTGAGAGACCAGACCGCCTGTTCGTCTCCCCAACCCAATCCCCTCCGGTTTGGGTGTCAGTTGCCCTTGCTTCGTAAGCACTTCCAACCTGACCTGGAGATCCCTGTAGGCGGCAGCTGCGTCCTCCTCCCTCTTCCTGGATGCAAGAGCCTCGGCATTCAGTCGCGACACTGCTTCTCTGAGTTCCGCTATCTGCTGTTCGGCCGTCATGTTGTCTGCCGTTCGTGAGCTCGCTAGTAGGCACCCGCTTTCTCTCCTCTCCGCGAGGACGTAGATGCCCACAATCTAGGGATGGAGCTTACTGTCAGAGCTGCTTCCAGATCCTAGCTCACAGAGGATCACGCTAGCCAGCGATCATTAAATAAAAGTCTTTATTGAGTTACAGTTTCCATTCTCAAGCTGCTGCGTGCAACTCTACGTCTCATGGTTAGATCGGCGAAGCTCCATCTGAGTCTCCGCCCCTTGTACACCAACTTAATATCCTAGCCTTGCTCCACCTTTTCCGCCTGACTGTTCTTCTCTGGGTCCCTCTGCCCCCCGGGGTCTCTTCCTTCCGGGATTCCTCTGACGCTGACGCTGACCCCCCTGACTCTTCTCCCTCCTTTCGGCGGGCTTTAGGACCTGGCTCCCTTTCCGGGCTGCCTACTGCGCCACCTTCCTGTGCATTTGAACTTGGCTCGCGCGCCCAACCTTCCACCTTCCGTCTGACCGTTTCTTCGCTCCCCGATGGAGGTGTGGCCACTCCTGACTCGTGCCCTCCCCCCTGTTGTGAGCTGCCAGCGCTTGATCCCTGGCGCCCTTCCTCTTCCCTGCTCTCTGGCGGTGACGCTGGTCCCGATTTCCAACTGCTCCCCTCTGAGTCCCCTCTGGCTCTATCTTCCTGGGGTGTCCCCCTAGGCTCCCCCCTTGCCCTGGCCACTGGTGCTCCTTTCTGTGAATCTTCTGATTCACTGGAAAGACTCGGAGATCTCGGGTCGGATCACTCATCTTTTCTTCTGCCTCCTCCCCCTCGCTCTCTGTTTCCTCCCTTGCCCTTGCCTCTGCTCCTGAACCCCTGACAGCATGATAAGTAAACTATGTGTAAAATTGCATACAAATCATTAAAACAATTGTCTAGTACTTGCAATCTAAATTATTATTTAGTATTACCCAACATTTTCAGAAGGTAAAATTGAAATTCTTTGGTTTTCCAAAAGGAGTTTATGTAGCTAGTGGGGTCTCCTCACTGTGACTCACCAAAAGCTTCCCCAACCCTTAGAATGCCCTCTATAGATACTATGGACTCAAGCTACGGGATTCCAGGAGCATAGAGACAGTCCACCAGTACTTGCACTTACTCCTGACGTTGCCTCTCAAAGAGGAAGCAGACAGAGAGGTGAGTGAATGTGTGGGATGTCGGGGAGGAGAGCCAGCGGGACTGGGACTGCGCTGACACTGAGACTCTCTGCTCGTGACCTTCGTTTCTCCAACTACACTACCCTCCAAGGATTTCGTGCCCACCCAGTCACACCCTCAAAGCCCCTTATAGTAGGAACCACTTAGGGTCAGGGTCAGGGTCAGGGTCAGGGTCAGGGTCAGGGTCAGGGTCAGGGTCAGGGTCAAGGGTCAAGGGTCAAGGGTCAAGGGTCAAGGGTCAAGGGTCAAGGGTTAGGGTTAGGGTTAGGGTTAGGGTTAGGGTTAGGGTTAGGGTTAGGGTTAGGGTTAGGGTTAGGGTTGGGGTTGGGGTGGGGTTGGGGTTGGGGTTGGGGTTGGGGTTGGGGTTGGGGTTGGGGTTGGGGTTGGGGTTGGGGTTGGGGTTGGGGTTGGGGTTTAGGGTTTAGGGTTTAGGGTTTAGGGTTTAGGGTTTAGGGTTAGGGTTAGGGTTAGGGTTAGGGTTAGGGTTAGGGTTAGGGTTAGGGTTAGGGTTAGGGTTAGGGTTAGGGTTAGGGTTAGGGTTAGGGTTAGGGTTAGGGTTAGGGTTAGGGTTAGGGTTGGGGTTGGGGTTGGGGTTGGGGTTGGGGTTGGGGTTGGGGTTGGGGTTGGGGTTGGGTTGGGTTGGGTTAGGGTTAGGGTTGGGTTAGGGTTAGGGTTAGGGTTAGGGTTAGGGTTAGGGTTAGGGTTAGGGTTAGGGTTAGGGTTAGGGTTAGGGTTAGGGTTAGGGTTAGGGTTAGGGTTAGGGTTAGGGTTAGGGTTAGGGTTAGGGGTTAGGGGTTAGGGGTTAGGGTTAGGGTTAGGGTTAGGGTTAGGGTTAGGGTTAGGGTTAGGGTTAGGGTTAGGGTTAGGGTTAGGGTTAGGGTTAGGGTTAGGGTTAGGGTTAGGGTTAGGGTTAGGGTTAGGGTTAGGGTTAGGGGTTAGGGGTTAGGGGTTAGGGGTTAGGGTTAGGGTTAGGGTTAGGGTTAGGGTTAGGGTTAGGGTTAGGGTTAGGGTTAGGGTTAGGGTTAGGGTTAGGGTTAGGGTTAGGGTTTAGGGTTTAGGGTTTAGGGTTTAGGGTTTAGGGTTAGGGTTAGGGTTAGGGTTAGGGTTAGGGTTAGGGTTAGGGTTAGGGTTAGGGTTAGGGTTAGGGTTAGGGTTAGGGTTAGGGTTAGGGTTAGGGTTAGGGTTAGGGTTAGGGTTAGGGTTAGGGTTAGGGTTAGGGGTTAGGGTTAGGGTTAGGGTTAGGGTTAGGGTTAGGGTTAGGGTTAGGGTTAGGGGTTAGGGGTTAGGGGTTAGGGGTTAGGGTTAGGGTTAGGGTTAGGGTTAGGGTTAGGGTTAGGGTTAGGGTTAGGGTTAGGTTAGGGTTAGGGTTAGGGTTAGAACTTTACTGTAACTGTAACTTTAACTTTAACTTTAACTTTTAACTGTTTAACTTTTAACTTTTAACTTTAACTTTAACTTTAACTTTAACTTTATTTATAACCTTTAACTTTAACTTTAATTAACTTAAC